>NC_141244.1:20182807-20552807 GCF_054856555.1 Leptonotus elevatus | reverse complement strand
AAAAAGCACCTAAGCACGGGAAGAATGTGCAACCTTCAACCAGGAAGACTAAAACAAACCCAGACTTGAACTCCACCCGCAGAAATGGGAGGCTTACATGTCAAATATAGAAGACTATAACTGGTCAGTATTGTGTGATGGGTTATTACGGAACAGGAACGACGGGAAATGCTGCATCATCTTTCTGCTCTTTGAGATGATTGACAAAACTCAAGATTAAACGAAGATCAAGATATTCTTAGTCAACGAGTAACTTTGTCTACTGTCATCTCTCAGCATCTCTTCCTCCCACCGGAATGTTCATCCAACCAGCCGGGCAGGAACACAGCAAATGCGTGCCGAGTCTTGATGATACTTAATTCCAGCTCGTGCGCGCGCATGCTTTATTCGAACGCTTCTCCTCCTTCGTGGATTTGCAATGAGCAGGACAGGCTTTGCTGGGAATATCCTGGTAATTAGTTGCGGTGACGCAGCCCTGATGAGCAGTTCTGCAGTGGAAGTAAACAAACGCGCGTGACCCATGGTGAGGCCAGGGCGGTGTTTTCTTCCTCTCCAGAACACAGTGTTCCCGTCAACAGCCTGCCGGGAACGCTCAACATTCCAAGCTTACATAACCAGCCAACAGGAACACTAAAAAAACGTTTGAAGCTCTTTTCATGTCTGGACACTTTTTTTTCCCACTTCAATTCGTAAGAAGCAGACCTTGCTAAGAAGGAGTCATGTTTAAATATCGTCACGCTGCCCAATTCAATTTGGTCAGCCAGATTTTTGCACAAAATGACTCCATAGTCCAATGCAGATGTTGCAAAAAAATGTCGGCAAAAATATCATCAGCATGACAATATAGCGTTCTATTTTAAGAGCCTGCGGGCAAACCTCATTGTCCTCCACTCCGCCTCCCAACCTAAAAAAAAAATATCATTCTTGAGATTTTCAGATTACTTCATAACTCGTCGTCACAGTCTGTTCACGTCAGCGTGAGAAACAAGAGCCTTCAACCCAGGACTTTTCCAGCGACTATTTAAAGCGCCACTAAATTTACGTTCATGTTTATGCTCCATGCGATCCTTCCGAGTGACAAACAAGTGAGCTAAACGACAGCAGAAGTGTTGACTGCACAGCTTTATGCACGTCTCTCGATTGGGCTTCTTAACGTATAACATTTTCAAGTAAAAAAAAAGAAAAAAAGCTGTGTTATTTTGGCTGTTGGTTTACATGACAGCTGCATTTTGGTGCTACAAACTTTTGAAAACATTCCTTAAAGTGAAACCTTTATTTATTCAGGGGACAGAAAGAAAGAACAGAGAGCATGACTTGTAGAAAAATACAACAGCACAGGACAGGTCAGGAGTGAGCCAGGTAATAGACAGACTACGTACATCATATGTGAGGATGGGATGTGACAAGTAGCAACATAGAACAGGACAGGCGCAGTTAGCAAGCAGTGTACACCTTGTGAGGAAAGGATGAAACTAACGGTAGTATCAACTAGGACAGGGTGAGACAGGACGGTTCCAGTGAATCTTGTCGTTCTCCATCCAGAGGGATGTGATGCGGGGCAAACAGGACAGGACAGTAGCAGTAGTCCAGGTAGTACTACACGCTGAGGAAGACATGCAACAAGTAGCTAAGACGGAACAGGACAAGACAGTAGCAGTGTGCCAGGTAGAGATATAAATTGTGAGGAAGAGTATCAAAATAGGTAGGACAGGACAGGACAGGAAAGTAGAGGTGCGCTAGGCAGTGCTACACCTTCTGAGGAAGGGGCACGCTGAGTAGTAAATAGGACAGGAGAAGTGATCCAGACATTACACCCAGTGTGGAAGGGATTCAAAAGGTAGGACAGGACAGAACAGGACACTGTGCATTAAAAACATCAGATGTAAGCACTAAATTGGAATAAGGCCTGTCATTTCATTGTTTTCACGGGTCTGTGTGAATGCTTATGTGAACATTTCAAAAATGAAACCTACTAGTCCATCAGGTCGTTGTGTAAACAGTGTGGAATTTCACTGAAAAATGGCGTGGGCTGAATGCAAGCACACTTTTTTCTCTCTCTCTGTCGTCCATGCAGGCCAACTTTTATCATTTTTATCTACACACTCAGGCTCTCGCAGTTCTGAGCCGAAGCATCAAAGTTCTCAGTAAGAGCAGCTGAGTAGTCCGGTTAAAGATAAACTTGCGCCACGGCCCACTTCCGGGAATCGGGAGGCTTTTTTTAAAAAAAGAAGGGGGTGGGGGCAGTCTGTCGCCAGCCACCAATGCGCATGGCGGGCCAGGAGGCTGATCCGCACGGCTCAAATTACCAGAAGTTCAACTGCAGCAGACCGGTTTGCATGGGAAACTACAGGATCAGATATCAGAACACAGAGTCCTTTTCTGCTCGCAAGAGAGTGATCCAGTTCTGGAAAAGGAATTAATATCTACTTTAACGTGCCATATAGAGTGCATTACCCCATTTCTCATGAGTATAGGATATTAGTGCCCTCAAAGTATCCCACAATGCATCTTGAAAAGTAGTAAATCTCAACCAATGGTGAATAGAAAGGAAATGTATCCCATAATGCACCGCGCCAACACAAAAATGATGATCCGTTTTCGCTTGGTTTTGTAAACGAAATAAAATGAGGCATGTTGCGAAACAGCCACGCGGTCTACGTTTTGCCTGTCTCAGTAAAGTGGTGGGGTTTAAAAAACAAAAAAGAAAGAAACATCGCAATACAAATTTTAGTTTTGGGGTGCTGCAACAAATCAACAGCATTTCAGTTAATTTCAATAGGAAAATTGATTTGATAGTAAACAGCTTGGTCATTAATTAAACAAGTTAAGGTTTGAATGTATACAAAAAGAAATATGTAGTAATTAAGGAGTAGAGAATAAGTCACGAATGCAGCCTCTGCAAGTCTGTGTTAAGTTATAAAGATAAAAAAAAAAAAACGAGTTTGAGCCTGAGGACAATTGGTCAACACCGCCCACACAATCCCAATGAATGTGAACTATGTGCTCAATTGTTTCCAAAGCGACCGCGCCTGCAACGCTCCCAACGCTGCAATGCGGCTCGAGCAACACTTCCTGTTTGGTGCTCAGTTTTTTTTATTTCCGTGAGTGTCAAACAGACAGTGAATGCCAGGCAACGGAAGCCACAAGAAATTTTTATTTAGAAATGTTTATTTATTGTACTACGTTTGCCTACATGAGCGTTACAAAAATAGACTCAAACGTAAATAATGGACCTCTGCCAAGATGCTTGTGAAATAGGAACATGGACATTCAGGGGAATTAACTAGGGATTTACAAACTATTGAAACGGTTTTAAGCTATTTTGTCAACAAATGGCAGCCTATTTCATAAAGATATGGCTACAAACATTTATTTATTTATTTTAATCTGTGGTGCACTTCTGCTTAACATCCACAATCTAGAGCACAGTAAGACTAAATGCCAATTTCAACGTGGGAGATAATTCATTGTGTCATTTGTGCATTTCTGAGACGTCATAGAAGGTGTGGAATGTCGTCATTTGACACTCAGCAGTCTACAATCTGAGATGGCGACATGGGAGTTTAATTTCAAAAAAAGTACAAAAACGGTTTCAACATGAGTCGCTTCCGGTCTGCAATGACTAACTACAGCCCACATCATAGGCAAGATAAGGAGGCAAAAATGAGTCACAAGATGGCAATCTTGATCTTTTAATGCTGAGCAACAGTACAAAAAAAGTCAAAGTCTGGTGAATATTCTGGCAAAGTCTCACGACATGAGGCTCGTCGGTATGAAAGTCTCAAAGTATCACAATCACGAATATGTTGGAAGTATCGCAAACTGTTGCACAACTTTTTAGCCAAACTGCATGATTACCAAACGTTGTGCTTTCGTCAAGGTTTGTAAAGTTTTACTTGTCGCAAAGAAATTTTGAACATGTTGAATATTCCTTTGTGACAAGAAAAACAATCGCCATACTGTATGCAAACAGCTTTGCAACCTTTTACAAACCTTGACAAAAATTTTTTTTTTATATGTTTGCAGCTTAGTGACATACCATCGAAAGTAACTTAACTTATTGACGCTATTAAACGATAACATCACGCTCACTAATTTTTTTTTCTTTACATCCCCAGTAGATTTTCAGTCAATCATCCGCAAAAAGAAATGGAGGCAGTGGTTAAAAATGACTTGGTACATTATTCTAATAAGCTTGTATCGAAGTATCACAACACTAATTAAGTCTTAATAGGGAACACAAAACATCACAAGATTAAAAATTGTAATATTGAAGTTGTCAAACTCTCAAGCGGTGTCCGTTTCACAAGACATGTTCCAAGTACTACGTGATCATGTCAAAGTCCTAGATTAAAATAGATGCGTCGCAGGTTATGTCGGCGTCTCGAGAAACGTAGTCTTACGGTATTTGTCGAAGTCTCGCGGGATCTGTTGCAGCCTCACATAATATGCCGAAAAACACTGAGATCGTCAAAAGTCTGTTGATGCATGTTGAAGTCTAACGAGTTTTTTCGGAGTCTCACAAGATGTGTCCAAGTATCGCGAGATGGGCCAAAGTCTCTCAAAATGTATCGAAGTCTCATGATAACTCTTCGAAAATCTGATTTTCAAATTCTCATGAAATAATATTCAAAGTATCACAAGATCATGGAGGATATAATATGCCGATCTCTCAAGATTTACAGAAGACTCAGGAGATTTGTTGGAAGTGGAGTGTGTATTAATGTTGCCTTGGTGACCAATCCGGCTGTCGAATGTATTAATGCTAATTAGCACCCTGCTTTAATTACGATGATGCCAAGCTGAAGTAGAACTCAAGGGCGCATATTTCGATGAATCAAGGTCGTTTGCCAGCGCTTCAAACCCACATCAGCCCCTCAAGATGCTGCAATGCCGTCACGTTTTTGCTCCTGAATGACGCAAGTATTCCTATTAAGTTGCCCACAAAATCCCCCTGGTCGCCCCCACCGTCAATTCCCCTCAGAGAACCAGGCCGCTGATCATCACCGTAGAGACCAGCGACTTCCTTCTCCTCTTGTGAGTGTTTGCGTTGCAACCCAGGACAACCATGAGGATCTGAACAAACACGGGAGGAGTCGACGTTCCCGGGAAGGACATATTGGCCACATTAACACGTACCATGAAGCCATTATATAATTCTGACGGATGCCGGGTGCGGAGGGGGGGGGGGGGGGGTGTATTTCTAAGAAACTGTGTTGCAGTGTGATAAATTGGAAGTTGAGCGGAAGTGGCGCGTGGGTGAGAGAAAAAAAAAAAAAACTTCTGCATTTACAGAAATTCCCTCAACAGAAAGACAACATAAACAAAAACATTTCAAGTTACTTTTTTTTATTTATTAACTAATGAAGCCATTTTTTCCAATCTAGCTGGAGTCGTGCCAGCACCATTGCCGAAGACCATCGCGTTCGGGCCCTTGTTACTGTGACGCACTTCAACCTCAGTCCTTGAAAAGATTCTTGCGTGAGACTCAAAAGCTTCCAAGCGCAGTACTTCCCAAAGTTCTGCAGCGCTTCGGTTCCTGGCGCTGTTCCGACTTGACAGGAAGCAGCGAGCGACACCGATGCAAATGTTCCGCGCTCCGCTCACAAAGCTGGATTGTTCCGGAATGAGACTTATGGAAATGAGCTTCATCGTCACTTTCATGTGCATGGAAGATATAGTTGGCGCTTCCTACTACAAATTTTTCCAACTACGCCAGTGCGGGGAAATGCTTTAACCCGTAAACTTAACTCAATCACAAAACAAACGCAAAATTAGGTTGAATCTTTTACAAATTTGCATAGAAACGTATTTTACATCTATTTGAAAAAATAAATTTCTTTGTAAATTAAATAATTGCTAATTGCTGGATGAAGTCAACCCGTGAAAAGTAGACGTGCCCGCGAAAACACTAAACCATAGGTAGGTGCGCCCAACTGGCACAAACAGCGACTTTGCTTTAATTTCCATCTTTTGCTGTCCAAGGGGAACGTACGTATCCAGCATCAACGTGGTTTCAAAAACTGTCTTTAAAGAGTCCAACAAATTCACCTGATCAACAGGGCCAGTGTGGCTCCGATGCCAGCCACTCCAGCAAAGGCCATTAATGTGTTCCTCACTGTAGACTCAGGATCTGCTTCCCGAAAGAATTGTACAAAGCCGTCCTGGAGGGTGGGGAGAAAAAAAATACAAAATCAATGGGATGACTAATTCCGGGGTGCAGTGTCTGCCTGACATGTAGACTTTGCCGTGTTACACAATCACTTTACAGTCAGCCATGACTCACTAACTTACCCAAGAGTTGTTTTTCACCAGCCAGCTGCGCTGGTGCGACAGCAGATACGTAGAGATCTCCTCGGCCACCGGTTCCACACAGTGGCCCCTGCCCTTTTCCTTCAGGTACTGTGACACTAGAGCCCCAAAGGCCACCAGGCTGACCACACGGCCCCAGTTGGTGGTCCCGTCAGAAAACAGGCTCTTTGCTACTTCAGTGACGAAACCCACGTTGTCCCCTCGGTCATCCAGGGACAATTTATTGATGATACCTTGAATAAATTGGGTTCCATTAACCAAACGGTGATTTAATATATTTGCCACAATAAACATTGTAGCATTTGCCACTCACTTGCAAAGTTACCATCTTCCACATGGATGTACTGTCTACTAGGCTAGTGATATTAAATAGCATTTGCTGGTTATGATACATTGAGTAAATAAAAGCCCAGTTTAACAAAGTGTGCAAAAACACACACACTCCCCTCTTATTGTTGCCTTACTTTTTGCTTTCAAATTAAAGCTGCTCACTTGTGGAAATGTCACACCCATAAGCCTCACATGGACATTTAAATGTTTGTTGAAAACACCTTTAGTAAATACAAGGCCTAGTTTACAGAAGTGTCCTTTTAATAACCACATTCATATCAGGAAACAGTGTCTCTCTTTGTTGTTGCTTTTCTCAGTGACTTTGTACTTATTAAAGCTGCTCATTTATTAGAACATGCTACTTATATGTTACGTGTGAACAATGGCCAAAGGGTATTACTGTACCTTCCTTAATACGTGTATTTTTTTTTTTTATACTAACAATACGTTCGAGATAGGCACGTAGACATTTCCTGGTCGATGGAAAATGGCGTACGAGAACGTACTATACTTAAACTACGCAAAAAAAAAAAAAAAGATAAGAAAGGGCCACTCACCATTGTATTTATACTGGTGTTTTTCCAACACGCTCGCCACGACTCTCTTCATGGTCGAATGTGCTTTGCTTTCTTTCCAGCGAGCCGTCGACAGGCCGGTAAAGTCTGTAAGGAAGCGGCTAATGAGGCTCCTAGTCTCGGCGTCCACGTCGTCGTTGAGGCCGTTGCCGACTTGTGGGTCCGGGGAGTCGGGCGTATTCGGTGGTGAGCCGTCGCTGCCCTCCACGTCGTCATCGCTGCTGTTATGGTGGTTCATGGTGGCTAAGCTGCCTTTGGGGGTAAATTCCAGGGCGCTAGGTCGCTGCTTGGCGGCCCCGCCGTTGCAGTTAACGGCGTCCAAGGTCGTTGCAGTGGCGGTTGCGGCGGCGACGGGAGGCGAGACGCAGTGCACGGAGCCGTCCATGACTCCATTTTGTAACATGTAGCAGCCCATAACGCGTCTTGTGGTCTGCATCATATTCATCTCGAAGGTTGCTTTTTATGGGGGGACCGAGTAAGAAAAAAAAAAAGTCACCGAGTACAACAAAATGCTAGTCTAGTAAGTTAAGTCTCCCATTACTGCCTTGATGTTGAAAGGCGGAACTCTGAAGCCTGTGCGCCGCCTTATATAAACACTGGGGCTGGGTCATTGTGACGTCAACATGACTGGGAAAATGGTTGCATTCTGTACATTCTGTACCTCTATGATTCATTTGACCGTGCATAATTACATAACCATAACTATTTGAAAATAAACTAAATTAAAGCGAAGATATTGTTTTTGTTTAATTTAGGTTTTTTTTAAATTAAATACTAAAATTATAAACACTCAGAATAATTTCATTGATAGCATATACTTCATACTGTACTGTATTTATTTTTAATGTAGGCAAAAAGCATAGCCTTACCCTGTTCATAGATAATTATAATTAGCAAACCCGATATGATTAATTTAAGTGTGTAATGTGTATATGGAATCTCTCAACTTGAAAACTCCCTGGATGGATAATGTGATTATAACCTCATCTATGTTTGGGGAGGGGGGGACACAGATAACTTAAGTGTTACACGGGGTTTCGTCTGGACGTTTCAAGGCATTCTGTTTGCAAATAAAAACATTCCATTCATTTTTTCTCCCTCTGTGAAAGGAGAACAACGAAATGAGATTCTGCTTCCCCCGTGTGGTTGATATTGGCAAGTTCGACTTTGACAAAGTGCATTTTATGTGCTAACTGTGGCCGTTGACACATTTCCTTTTTCATCTAGTGTACACTGAAAAAAAGTTAATCAGTTAATTATGCTTTGTTGTGGACAAGGCAGTTGTTTCTTGATTCTCATTGGAGATTGTTGTCTGTGATGGACACTAGTTTCTGTTTTACTATGAGGAATCCCTCATTACCTTTCTCTCCTTCTCCCCCGTGCTGCAGACAACACTGCTACTACAATTTATTACTGCAAATAAAATTAATACAGAAACACAGTTTTCTTATATCTGATGCAATACCACAAAATTGCGGTGGGCAAACGTTAGATTACTAAAATGCACGATGGGCCAGGTGATAAGAAGATATGGTTAAAAACAAAAGTTAAAGATGAATTCAAATTAAGACAAAAATAGTTTATTATAATAAATATATAAATAATTCACGCTCATTATTTAATCAAATAAAGATAATCATAGATTTTTTTTAAACCGATATTTTGTATTTTACATAAACTCGCTTCAATGTATCACCTTGCCTAAGCTGAAGAAGCTTTTTTTTTAATGCAGCCTTTGCTGTATTTGTGGAATTGTTTAGTTTTATTATTACCTGTTTTATGCAAATCAATGAATTAGAAGGTCAAAAAATATGTAACGCGTATCCATGTGGGGTTCAGTTGGTCTCATTGTTGAGGGACGTGTTCTTAACCTGTTCCATAATTCACACTTTATACAATAAATACATTTGAATAGAATTGGATGCTCTGCACGTGTCAACCACTGAAGAAGAGGCTTTATTAATGTAAAATTTTATTTCAAATACTGGCAAAAAAAACTCCATGACTCCGCACAGATCAACATTCCAAGCACTCTGTGAAGTCCTTCCCATGTTTCCCCTGTGTTCTCCTGTCATGTAAACTTTTTTTATTATTTTTTTTTTTTTAAGGAATATGTTTGTCCTTGAAGCATGGAGGCCTCTGGTTTCCCTGCAGTGATGCAAGTCCAGTGTGAATTATATATATATATATATACTGTATATATTTGTGATAGGAGAGGAGAACACAACAAGAACGGAGATGAAGGAGACGCTCGTTCGTCGTCGACGCTTACATTCGAGCACGCGGTCCCCATCTCGAACGAGCCCATCACAACTCTCGTCGTGGTAGCTCATCAGCCACAATTTCTCTTCAACACAACAGCGAGATGTTTAGTTGGCGTTCAGGCAAATTCCACATTTTGGCCTGCGTCACGGCACAGAGAGAAGACGCTGCCACCGAGCAAATTGGGAAATTTGCCTGGATCAGCAGCATTTATACACGATACAGACTCACACATGCAGCCCCTTCGAATAGTAGAGGTGCCAGTGAATCTCTCTCACGCACACACACGCAAGTCTATTTACAATGTATTGACACGCGGCAAGCACACATGTGCACCGCCAATAAAGAAACAAGTAGGCTGACAATGTATGGAAAGCCGTTAAGCGTATTTATTTGATAGCCGTCATGTCCATCTTAAGGTTTTTGCTGTATACTAGTAGGACAGCGACATGTTACTGGTGAGGCAAAACTGCACACTAGATGACAACCTCACGCTACTACTAGTGACGCTGTATAATTCTACTAGTTAACATCATTTAAGCACTCGTAAGTACTAGTAGCACAAGTGCAGTTTTGCCTCACCAATAACTTGTAGTTATCTTACAAGTATGCTAAACTTGTTACCAGTATGAAGGAATCTCATACAGCAGTGGAAAGAAAATGTTCCTGTAAAGACCGAGTCATTCTACTAGTGCGCCCAATTGTTTTACTAGAGAGCACAGAGTGTACTAGTAAACGGACCTGAAGCTGGATACCAAGGATATCGCGTAACTGCTCAAAACGGCTTTCCAAATGTGCCTTGCATACAACTGATCACCAACGGTGCAAAAAGGCTCACCCTCAACATTATGCACTTTAAATTTAATTTAAATTCTAACTTTGCCAGGACTGCAGAGCGGTTTGACATGCTCGGGGCGTCTCCGATGCGCCATGACACGTGTATGCGCTGTGCTGAAAAAAAAAAAAGGCGTGTGAGCGACGCCCTGCGGGAACACTACGGCCTACTTTTATGAAGCAAAAATGGCCTTGCTTCTTATTAGGTTGCGGACGCGGCCGAGATTATGGAAAGCAGTTATACGTTTTTATTAGACATCCTTGATATCCAGCTTAAGGTCCGCGCGCACGTGTATGCTCTTTGGCCTCTTCTAAAATGGCTCACCAGTGATTGGACATTGTGATTTCCAAAGACTGTTGTAGAAGTGATCAATTATGATATTCTGTTTCCTACCATGTGAAAATCATTGATCAGTATTCCTTGGTGCCCATCTTTAAGTCCATGTACTAGTATGCGCTATACAATTCAGCACAGTAATAGACCAACCAGGGCGCACCATTGGAACGGTTGCGTCTAAGTGATACAATTTGTATCAACTACTGTAAGACATTTCTAGCATAAAAGTAGAGCAACTACATGTTGCTAGTGAGGCAAAACTACTAGTGGGCATTTTGGTCCTACTAGTAGGGTCCAGCTGGCTACTAGTACTTACTAGTAGGGCATAGCGGTCTTACTAGTAAGGGGGTTCATCTTCCCAATAAAAAATGATTCAAGAACGGTACATTTTCAAGTGTAATTTGATTTGGTTCGATTAAATGGGATTATGATTTCAATCATATCAGCTGGTAGTTGTAGCTTTTTTCATGTTCATTGGTATGTGACAGCATGTAAAAGCTCTCCACAGTACAAACTATTCATTCAAGTTAATTACATTCAAACAAAATCACCATCAGATTTATATTGGTTCATACCTATTTATCCAATTCGGTATTTATCTCAATACGACGCAAGGATTATGATTCAATTAAATCAAAATGGATTTCCTGATTAAAACATGTTGTTGTTACACCCCTAGTTATACTAGCAAAACAAATTAGTTTAATTAATTGTGTACGAGTCAGCCAAAAGTGGCACTTCTGGAAAAAACAAATACTAGTACGACAAAGTTGTTGTGCCAGTGCGCTGACTTGTCTTGCTAGTGAGGACGAAGTGCGTACTAGTACATGGACCTTAAGATGGATATCAAGGATATCGAATAATTGCTTTACAAATACAAAATCAAACTTTACTTGTACAAACATTGACAAAGTTGTTTACTGGAGCTGAACGCTAACATTTCATGTTGGGTGGATGTCTTTCAAACCAACCAAACTGAAGCAGCACACATGCACGGTGGGCCGCGGGGTCGACAAGACATGACTACTGCTGCCATCATGTGACTTAGCACTTAACTTTTTAGGCTGGTGTGCTCTTAAATGACGAGCCTCCAGGAGAGACTGTCAGAATGGATGTTAAGAAAAGAAAAATCACACCGTTCCTGCCACTTTGTATTCTTGCTCAAAGCGCACAACTGAACTGCACAAAGGCCATGCCTGTGTGAGCGCGACTGCGAGGAGCATGCGGCCAGTGCAGCGATGCTCGCTGGCTAAAGCAGAAGTCGGAGAAAGTTCAGTGACTGGACTGCGCTCAGGATTGTCCCGACAGCCAAAACAAAAAAAAAATGAAGAAGATGGTCCCCCCTCCCGTTAGGATTTCTCGTCTGATACAATCATGCAGTGTGTTTTTCCCCCCCGAGGGAACAGGTAAAGCAACGTGAACTCCCATCACACCTGCGCAAATTTGGTATACGAGCAAGTAAGGAACGTGCGCACGTTTGAACCCCGCACCGCATCCTGGAGCATGAAGGTGGATCCCCAGTCCCTGACGCACATCAATCACCAAAATACAAAGTGCACAAAGTCCCCAGCGAAGCCACACACCTGCTGATGGCAACCATCTTGGAAAACAGACAACCAAGACAAGAGGTGGAGCGGAGTGCACAGTAGGGGGCGCTGTGCTCAGGAGAAACAGAAGAGGGGGGACGCCTCCTTCCACCCAACAAACAAGCACATCACTCAACAAGTCTGCCTGGATGTTGCCTGCGGATGACAAGGGAAGAAGGGGTGGCGGCGGTTGGTGTGACGACACGGGTGGGGTTGTGGTGGGGGGTGTATACAGGTGAGGCAGGGGGCGTTCTCCCGGTGTGATGGCCGAGGCTAGCCGGCAAGCTTGCTGGTCACCAAGGACGACTTCCTCTGCGGCAGGTCTTGCGGCGTGGGGATGTGGTCGCCGGTCACCAGGTTCTTGTCGGTTCCCGCCACGGGAAGCTGCTTGTTCTTCATCTTTGCCTTGGCCATATTGTAGTCGCCCGAGTCAAAGTATTTTTGCTGTGCGACAAGAGAGGCCGGCCATGTTAGCGTACCGCATTGTACGCTTGCAGGTCAAATAATGACAATAATAAATGACATATAATTCTAAAAAGGCATCTGTGTTATGCTACAAGATGTGTTTTACCCCTTTCTGTAGCCGCTTCATGAGGAAGTCGGAGCCGCCGGGCCGCTGGCTGAGACCGGGGTACTTGGCCTTGAGTTTGGCCTCTTCGGCCTTCACCGGGTTGGAGTTCTTCTCCTGGGAGTCCTGTGTGAACAAGCTCACATTCTTATCAACGCACATTTATGTTGACTTGGAGGAAGGAGGCAGACTTTCCACAAGCAGCTGCTAATGTGACAGGAGATCGTTCACAGCCACCCGCAATGTCCAAAAATGCATGGCGGAGCTGCAATGAACATTTCAGACTCAGAATGCTCTCAACGACCGGACCCTGGATTCTCTTTATCAATTCTCCTTGGATAACGTGATGGAATTATACACACGATATACCATGTTATCATTGATGACATAATCGCATACGCCATTACATAATATGATAATGACAACATTTCTTGTTGGGTTCATGCACAACTCGACTGACTGTTCCACATACTGTTTGCATCAAGTCATCAGCTGCATTGACTAAATTGACACCCATTTCCAGTTCTTAAGGCAACCGTGGCTTTTGAATGAACAAAGCCAGGCGTTTAGCTGCTGTCACACAAGACAAACGAGTCCGATAAGTCGCTGAATGGTGAGTGCCAGCAGTCACCTGGGCCAGCAGGACAAACTTAGTGCAGATCAGGTAGAGATTTTGTTCCGTTCTGCTACTTCAAGACAAATGAAGCAGTAAATCAAGAAAGAAGTAAAAAAAAAAAAAGGAAAAAAAGAAGCCCAAACACTTTTGTATCTAACTGTGTGCAGGAATTAAAAAAAGTGACTCAGGTGGACATTGAAGTCGATGAACGAAGTCCTCAGGGATGATGGGGTGGGTTTTAGTGTGCTGAATCACTTCCATCCATTGTGAGAAAACTACTGGGTGATATAATCTACCATCAAGAAGAGTTAGACAGTTTCTCAATTGTGGAAAAACGTTACTTGTTAAGACACAGTCGTTCTACTGGTGGGCCCATCATTCCTGATGGATTTCCATCCATCCAACATCTGAGCCGTTTATCCCCCCACACACTAGTAGGACAACTGTGGCATACTACTACTACAACTACATGTTACTAGTGAGGCAAAACGACACAGTAATTAAAAACTGCTATGAGTATTACTACTAGTGACATGTAACACTTCACTAGTAACATCACTCATGGCATCTAGCACTTCACTAATAGTTGTAGTCGTGAGCTTATGTTTATGATAATAATAACGAGGTTGTCTTACTAGTAGCCTATGCCAAAGCAGTCTCTACTAGTGGGCAAAAATATGATCTAGATGGAAAAACACATTACTGGTGAGACAGTTATTGTATGCATGTGAATAATTATCTTACTAACATCTTAAACTGGATATCAATTCTATTGAATAGTAAGAATACATGTTCAAAGAGCTTTCCATAAGATTCAGTGACCATAACAAAACGTCACCAGCATGGATGTCGCTATTTATCTGAATCATTTTCATGGCTTTGTCGACGTATGGTGGCATTTGTCACTTGAGACTAATGGCGAATGGGGCGAGGCGTTTCCTAACCGTATTTGCATTGTGTTTTTAATTTAGAAAAACGACTTTTGAGACAACCTGAGAGACTGCAGGACGACCAATGAGGCCTGAGTAGCCACGGCTTTCCAGCCAATGACACGAGAGACCAGTCAGTGTTGTTACCGCAGCAAAAAAACGAAGCACTTCTTAGCACAACAATCAGCGTTAAATAGGCGCAGTTTAAAAACACGGAGCATTGAATGTGACACGGATGTCACACGAGCTTGTGCTTGTTTGACGTCAGCCACCCCTGGCTAAGCTAGCACGCGTTAAGTTAGCGCACAACAGATAGATGGCAACCACAAACCCACCTGTTTTTCGTCCTCGTAGTCCAGCTGAGTGTCCGAGTCGAGGTTCTCTGATGACATTCTGTGAGTGTGGCGGGACGAGCGGGTGGTCCGCTGGCCAGAAAAGCCAAGAGCTTATAAAAAATATAAAAGGTACGGTTTAACGTACCTGTACACAATCTAATCCTCGCTTTCTGACTGCTCCCCAACAAAAATGGCGTGTTCAGAAATGACATCACTATTAGGGGCGTGTCGTACTTTGGAGTGACAAATACAGTAGCCAATGTTAAATCCGTTTCTGCCCAGACACTGATGATGACAGCGTTTTTGTCCAATCAGCTAGCGACAGTGACTATGTGGGCAATGCCACTGCAGCGCTGCATCAACAAGGTGAAACACTTGACCAAAATACGATTTTGAGGACAAAAATATGACATACGGAGATTCACTTTGACTTACACATTGTTCATATCTATTTCACGAACGCATTAAATCAAATGTAATGAAGGGGCAGGGTGATTTTAGTGTAATTATCTTGGTACGCAACGAAAGCAACGCCCCTCTGACCTGATTGGCTACTTGTTGAGTTTTCTGCCTCTCAATCAAACGTTAACGTTGCCTGTTTAAAAATTTGCGGTGAGCTAACTGATTCGAGACAATTTTCAACTAGATTAACTCTTTATCCTGGTAAAGTTCATCTTCTGACTGTGATAAATGTTTAGAGTGTTTGTTTATTTATTTTGTTAGCTCAATACACAAGTACTGAATAATTGTTTCGTAACGATTTGCTGTGATAACTGGCTAACTCATTTTCTAGCTACCTCATTTGCTAAATCAACCAGCTAGTCGGTCCACGTTATAATTATCTTGATTTTTCCTCCAGATTTCTGCCGAGCTTCTGTTTCATGTAAGATATGGCATGTGTACAGCAAGTGAGGACATTTCAGGTAAATGTAACCAATAGCCAAAACCATTAAATCTGACACATTTTTAAATATGGATTGACAATTCCAAGCATAGGTCACAAGTCAAAATGGCGGTCAACTCGGTGAAATAAAGCTATCCCCTGATTGAAAAGCATTGGGCTTAGTTTGGATCGTTCATGTAAGGATTATTTTGATTTCAAAATGCGATAAAAATAAAATGTTTGACAACTATAAAAATCTGCCTGGTTTGTATGCTAGCCACAGGCAAAAACAATACAATACACCATTTGGTTTTAACGTGTAAAGGAAGCATTTGCATTGCGGAAATATCAGAAATGCTTGGATGTTCTGAATTGTTAATAGAAATGCATATTTTACTAAATTAGAGCAATACACATTGTGACACAAGTAGGTACAGATGACACTTTTTTCAAGCAAAAGAAGAAAATACGCTAAAAGTGGCTCTGGTGGAATTGATTTAATAGAGACGAAAAGGAGAAGAAATAGGTCTGAGGTGGAAGAAAGAATGGCGTTAAGAAAAAAATTAATCAAAGCAGATTTAAGCAATGGAAGGAATGATGGATCCGGTGTGCCAGAAGGCACGAAGGAAGGCAGAAACTTTAAAACGGAGTAAGGAAATAAAGTGTTCTGAAGGAAGGAAGGCAGGAAAGAGATTAAAAACTCTTGAGAAGGAAGGAGGTCAGGTAGGAAAAGATTCTTGCAAATATATTAAATTGAACAAAATATAAAGTGTGTGCATACCTACTTTTGGTCTATCCTATATAACACAGCAAAGAAAGGATAATTACACTATGAGTGTCGCAAGATGTGTATGCACTCTTTTGGTTTTGTGTGAATATACAAGTTTGTGTTTGTTCCACAGGACACTCAGCTGTTGCCCAATCAGGTTGTGTCTGAGCTGCAGTCTATCAGTGTCATCAAAAATCTTCTGGCCATAGGTGTGTCAGGCATCATGTACCTGCGAGGACTTTTTCCAGAAATAGCCTACGGGAGCAAAAATGTTGAAGGTCAGACGACTAGTGCCGGCACATAGAGGGTGATAGGGGCAATTAAAAGGGGCATACCTCGAGAGCCATGTAATAATTTGCTTAAAAAGATAATTGAAGGATGTTGTTAGTATTAATGATGTTTACATGCTCCAGTATCAACCTCAATAAAATGACGTTTCATTAACTGTATATTTTCAGTCTATCTCAACAAGTTTTTTTTCCCCACAGATCAGCGAGTGATGATTCTCAGAGAGGAGCGCAGTTGTCCTGGCGCCTGTCAGATTGTTGAATGGTAAACATTTGCATCTTTCATTTTACAAACAAGAGGTGGGTCAATACCACTATAAAGTGCCCATGGTGTTGGTGTCCTCAGAATCACTGTCATCATGAAAATATAGCAGAATAATGAAACTATGAGCTCTTATTATGAGTGGCCATATATATATATATATTAGATGTATGTGATTTTGGTATGTTGCACACACTGCTGTGCTAATTACAGTGTGTTCAGTAAATAGTAAATTATACAACATATTTGGTTACCTCCTTTTATTCTCCACAAGTTACTTGATAATTTTATTTTATTTTCATGTTTATATTGAACATTCTGCATATTGCTAGCATCAGATGGAATACTTGTATCTCTAAAATCAGCACTTGTTGAGTCATCAGCCATTTTCAACATTTCATATTGGTCAGTAATTTATTTTATTAAAAAAAAAACAGCTTTGGGGTTTGTATGGTTGGAAAGGAAATTAGCTTTAACACAGAAATTGTTTACAATTTATTTAATTTTTTTACCAGAATTACAGGGGAAATTCTCAATGGTGTTATCAGTCACAAGTTTAATCAATAATCCATCAGTATGTTTATTATTTGGACAATGACATCACCAAGTGGGATGTGTTCTGAATGTCTCCCGCTCATTGCATGTTGTCTTGCTTCCTTTCAAAGGCTTACGGGATGCTTTGACGCTATTCAGATGAAATATGTAAGACACATTCAATCAACACTGTCTATTGCTTAAAATACTGATTTGTCATATAATCTTAAGGAAATCTTCATCTTAACGTCTTGCATTGTACCAAATCTCATTTGTTATTCCTTCCAGCTGCGAACTGTCATTATATCTGTAAGTATGCTTGTTTTTTTGTAGTAGATATAGTAGTGCATTATTAAACTAATTCAAAACAGATGTTTGGATTCGATTGTTTTGCCTGTCAGAATCAATGTCAGTAGCGGTTTTAACTTCTGGCACTATTGCAGGTCTCCTCAGACCCTGACGACCCACAGGTAATACACTTCCACTGTGCCGACACAATCAACAAACATTTAACACAAAAAAGAGGATTGCTGCATATCTGTTATTTCTCCGCTTTCAGAAAGTGACAGAGTTTTATCAATTCACAATAAAGTACAACACCGACGGAGCAAAAATGGACTTTGAGAGGTGGGGTTTCTTCGCCAAGAGCAACATGACCTGCTGTAAAAACACAAGAGACAAGGTCACCTGTTCACTGTCTGATCTTGTTCCGCTTCCGTCAGCACCCAAAACAAGGATTTTGCCATGGCGGTTGGCAGCACAAGGAAGGCTAGTATCCTGCTGGTGAGAAAGCTCTACGTGCTGATGCAGAACCTCGGCCCTCTGCCCAACAAAATCTTCCTCAACATGACGCTATCCTACTACGAGGCTGGTAAACGGCTCCAGGGAGGAGATTTTCATGCCAAACGTTATGACAATATCTAAGTTGCAAGTACAAACGGTTGTTTTGGCAGATAATGAACATTTTCTGCAAAAAAGAGGCTTCCAGCAGACGCTTACTGTCAAAATAAACGGAAAACTAATCGATTTACAACTTTGCCGTAGTTAAGAATATCCCTCCGAGCTTAATGCTATGCGTAATGACAAACACCGTTGATGGTCTAACAGGTAATATTAATAGTTGACTGATTAATAAATAATGACTGATTTATTGGAGTGATAACCGTCACGGTGGCCAAAACATTCCTAATAAGAATTCAACTGCGTTAATACACTAACCACCAGAGGGTGCTTGAACTGCATTAATAAATTACAACCTCACCTTTTGAACTGATTTTCTGCTTCTAATATCGCGACGACGACGATATTGTGGCAATTTTAATATTGCAATATCAGGATATTGCCATTTTTGTTACATCCCTTGTAGCAACCACATGTAGGTAGATAGTCGACGATGGCGTCATGTGTAAGCGTTCAAATTGAGTCTAAATCTATATCATCGGCAAATTTGACATCATCTACCACATACTGTACCTTGCATCACTAGTTCAAGGGTCAAATTAAGTTCAACTGTAAGGTACACTTTACGTTCATTCTCAAATTCAACCCCAAAACTCAGTTTCGTTAACGTTTTGTGAGTACTGTATCATCGTCCTCAGTCACGCCGCATGACTACCAGCCGCCGGGCTTCAAGGAGGCTGATGGGGACATGCTGGTCTTTGAGCGGGAGCCAGTCAGTCTAACCATGGGCGAGGTGGTTACGCCCTTCCACTCGCTCAGGATGGACATAGCCACCGAGAGACACAGGCTGGAGCCGGTGAGTGCCCGGTCACCTGACCATTATTTCACACGCCGTCATGACCGACAGTCATAGCCGGCGCTCACTGTCTGCAGGTGGAGGAGAGCACTGGAAAGAGAAACAGATGGTTTGTTAGGGTAAAACGTGATGGGAGCTTGTCACAGGTGAGCTCTCAGTACACTCTTGCTCGCCTCCTTGCTCTCCTTCACACTCTCTTTGTCATACAAGCACACACAGTCTCACATTCACTCTCTCATGCACTCTCACACTAGTGTACACACCCTCTCACTGCTCTCAATCAGTTTCACAATCTCACTCGCACGCACACATTTCTTGACTTATGTTTTGCTAATCACTCTACCCGTTAGAGGTCTGTGATTGAAGATGTGGATGACACGCCCGAAAGCGACAACACAAACAACAAGGGTAAAGTTCTGCTCGTGGTTATTATTAATTAGGGCCCACTCAGTCACTTGGAAGTTACAAAAAAATAGCTTCAATGTTTAGGCTTTCTTTTTTTCTTTCATCAGCACAAGAGATTGAGCTGACCTGCCATGAGAAGATAGACACTTGTGAGGTCAAAACGGTGAGTGTACTGTATCATCATCATTGTTATCACTACTCGATACGCTGTTGTTCAATCAACAAAGAAAGGATCACTCACAAGGATGTGGTAATGCAAATTTACGACTTCAAACTCAGCAGTGTTCATTTCTTTGGCTGTGAATCCTATGAGACATGAAAAAAATAGTACATTTAAGTAATAAAACAATCAGGGGAAAACAGAGTAAAGAGTTGTACAACATAAGCATGAGATTAAAAAAATACTTTTAAAAGTTACTTAAATCAGCCACCCAAATTTGCACTTGGAAAGATGATGCATGAAGAAATGAAAAGTGGTGCTTCTCAGATGGAGGCCGTTGTGCTGAAGTCTACATCCGACATGGAGGTATCCATGATGACCACCAGGAGCGGACGCGTCATTCAACACGCCAGGGTTAGTACATCATCTCCTTGCATTCTTACATTTGTGTAATTGGGGCTTAGTTTTTACTGAAGAATTTCAAAGGAATTCTGTTATGCCTTCAGGAGAAATTTGGTTTTTCATGTTAAAAATTAAAGCAGAAGGCCACAGTGTAAGATTTAAAGCAATTTGCCACTTGTTGGTGTTTTAAGAGTTCAAGACACAAATGATTGTAATGATTGTGTGTTTCTGTATCAAAATTAAAGTCAAAGAGCATTTTTTTCAGATAACCTATAAGCCAAATCAAATAAGATTTTGATGAGATCCTAACAGTGGTGCATGTTTATGTCAGCAGCAAACAAAGACGACAAATGCAAGGAAGCGAGCAACTGAGAAGAACAACATGGTAAGAGGAACACCTTAAAAGTATGAAAATATGTGATAATGTTCCGTGTTACGCGTATGTCGACCAAAAAGACAAACGTGGGAAATAAAACAGCTTTTCACGATCACGACGAGAGCTCACCATTGCGAGGGCGTGCGTGGCGCGCTCATGAAAACCTCTTGTTGTGTTACGGATGAGTCATCACTCCCTGCAGAGTGGGATGTCAGCTCACTTTTTAAAACCTCCTCTCGGTAGGTTAGCCAGTACGACATCCCCAGCAGCCAGGAGACACCTCTGAAGAAACGCAAATTCAGCGAGTCCAAAGAGAACCTGTGAGACACCACACACACAATTTGCCTCCTTTCCTGTTTATCATTGCACACCTGCGAGGTATTTTAAAATACCATTCATGAGTTTCATTGTTTCAGCAGCATGTTATTAGAATTTTTTTTCTGGTTTCATCTGGTTGTAGTTGTGTGCATTCCTACTTTGTTTTTGTACTATTTTAAATGTTAAACAAATAAGTTTGACTTGGGCTGAACAGAACTGGAGGCTGCAATAAAAGACATACCAAGTGCATAGGGTTTTTACTTCACTCTCTCGTGTGGAGGCCAAGCTACTAGTTAAACTCTGGTTGTTTTCAAACATTCAAAACTGCTTTACTTGCGTGGTAAGGAGACAATATCAATCTCTGCAAAAAACATTGTACGCTTATGTACATACATCAATCCAAGTATTGCAAAGATGGGCAACTGGTGGCATTTGGCCCGTGTCCACATTCACAGTGGCCACTAAATTAACTCATTCAAACCCAAAAACATATAAATACTTTTTTAAATACTTTGTCTTTCACTCCCAAAAACGTATTTATATGTCTTTTTTTAAATGCTAGAGCATTAAGAAGGCTTTGATACAGCTTATGACATGAAGAGGTCGCTTAAAGCACTGGTTCTCAGCCCCGGTCCTCGAGTACCCCTACCCAGCCTGTTTTACATGTCTCCCCAGCCAACACAGCTGAGGATTGTTATCAGGCTTCATGCAGAGCTGGCTGATTAGCTGATCGTTTGAAACACTTGTGTTGCCTGTGGGAGACATAGAAAACAGGCTGGATAGTGGTACTCGAGGTCCACGGTTGTGAACAACCGGCTTAAAACAATGGTGGTTATTACAAAATACTGCCAGCAGGTGGCAACAGAGTATAAGAGACCAGCCAGGGCCATGTTGCAACTAACTCTTTTTCCCAGTGTTTTCAACAGGTTTGTGAATAATGATGAAACTTAGCTATATTCTAATGCTAATTTGCTGCAAAATGGAAACCGATACAAATATATTTGATTCCTGATACATACATAATTTTTAGCCTTTACACATGTTTTCAGTTTAGCACATAATTATCTTCGAATATGTGCAGTGAATTTAAAAATAAAGCTATAACTTTGATTGAAAATCCGATTCTGGTAGTCGATTTTTTTAATTTATTTTTAAGCCCTACACATGGGTGTGTTTTAATGTATATTACTGGATCACTGCAAGTCTACACTTAACACGTGTGAAACTGTCCTTCATTTTTACAAGCATTTTCAACCTTTACGGCAACGCCGTAACAGTCGTTCTCAAGCGAAGCCTTTTTATTTTTTATTTATCCGCAACCAGTTACAACCTGGCTCGTGTAAACAGCCCTTCAATTTGCACTCCCACCAGTCAGCGAGCACTAAAGTCACTAAACTCGCAGCATTTGCATGTGGAGTGCTGGAAATGAAGCTGTTAAGTGAAAGTGGATTATACGCGAGCACAAGTGACCTTTGGGCCCGTCAGCAGCCGGAGCTGTGTGTTTTTAATCTCCCATTGTTTTTCCCGGAGAGAGGGACATTTGCTGATAGACTGCCCAAACCCGCTGCCGATCAATACCGCAGGAAGCCTTTGTGATGCATATCCAAGCAGCCCCTTCGCTGTCTGGAGATGGGGGTGGGGGTTCGTAGGGTGGACTCCATCAAATGGCCGCTTACGGCTTAACGCAGGCATTGTGTGGAGCGCCGCATTTATTTTATTGTCTCAAGCGCGCGTGTGCAATGTTATTGAGAAGAGAGGCATAAAGCAAGCGGGCGTGTTACAGCCAAGAAATAGTTGCACATCTTTGTGAGGAGTGAAGTGCAACACAGATATACAACCCTTCACGTCTGCTTGTAGACCAGAATAAGACTTTATTAGTCTCACCACAGGGAAATTCGAGTTTTACAGCGGCCAAGTGCGCGGTATCAAACACGCGAGATTAAAATATCTAAGTACATATTGACAACATCAGCAGTGCACGTGGCAAACTATATGACTACTGAAACAGCAACTAAAGTCGTCAGCAGTATTTTACCATAAAAAAACATGTATCAATAAACAGTCATTACAAAAGCAATTTATGATCAATATAGCCTATACAGTCCCCTCCAAAAGTATTGGAACAGCAAGGTCTGTTCCTTTGTTTTTGGAACAGCAAGGTCTGTTCCTTTTGTTTTTGTTTATATACTGAAGACATTTGGGTTTCAGATCAAAAGATGAATATGAGACAAAAGTTCAGAATTCCAGCTTTCTTTTCGTGGTATTTACATCTTACATTTGTGTTTGAAGCCACCCACTTTTGTGAATAAAAGTATTGCAACAAACAATATTAAATTAATTTAAAGTGGATTACATTTAATATTTTGGTGGCATGACCCTCACTTGGAATAACTGTTCAAGCCTCCGACCCATTGACTTCACTAGACTGTTGCATTTTTTTTAAAAATTTGAAACGCTTTTACATTTATTGCAGTTTCTCCTACTACTGTTTCTGGGGGTTTTCTCTTCAGTCTCCTCTTCAAGAGGAAACGTGTGATTACTCTATTGAGTGAAGTTCTGGTGATTGACTTGGCCAATCTAAGAGCTTACAATTTTTCCTTCTGATGACGCCCTTTGTTGTGCTGGCAGTGTGTTTTGGTCATTATCTTGTTGCATGATGAAGCTTCTCCCGATTCGTTTGGATGCATTTTTGTGTAATTTACCAGACAAAATAGTTTTGTAGACTTCAGAAGCCCAAGCCATGACATTACCTCCACCATACTTCATAGATGAGCTTGTGCTTTTTCAACCAGATTGGATTTTGCAAAGAAATACAAAGATAAGCCACAAATGTTTTGGGACAACATTTTCTGGATTGATGAGACCAATATTAACCTCTACCCAAATAATGTTTACTTGGGTTTTGGGTGTTTGATGATCTTAAACATTCAAGTCAGGAAACAATGCAAAAAAAGTAATAATTTGACAAGCAGGCATACTTTTTTGATGGCACTGTACCTTATGTAGTCAGTGATTAACTCACTGAAGTATCTCCCTCCTGTCCACAAAAAATAAAAGGAACACATTTAATGGAGAATACGATAGGAGATCACGAGACACTTCCATGATGTCAATATCAAAGAATTTTAACTTATACTTTTATACTTTTTCTCTCCAGTCCAACAATAGCCTGTCAAGGCGTCTCCTCGCCCACAATCCTTCACTCGCACATTTCATTTCTGCACACAGCGGCTGCCCACAAATGAATTCTGAAATGAAATTCAGGGACACACGTCCAGCGGGCAGTGCAAGCCGATCAATCAGCTGCGCAAACACGCTGGTCGACCAATCGGAGCGCAGCGCGGAGCGTCCCAGTCAATAGCCGCGGTCCGGGCGGCCGGCATGCGGTCAAGGCCTGATAGACAGGCGGCCGAGCTCAGTCCAGGCTCAGCGGAGATTAAAGGCAGCTTCTGTGATTGTGCCTGCAGGGCCCGTGGGCCCCCGAAGGGGGCTGGGTGCAGTGGAGAGGCTCGGGGGTGGTGGTATCGATGCCGTGGACATCCAGCCCAAGAACTGTGACCTCTCTGACATTGCCAGAAGGGCAGCAAATGTTTGCGAGCTGATTAGCACTCCCCCGCTCGCAGTTAGCTCCTCGAAGGCAGCGAGTGGGCGCAACAGCAAATCTGCTAAATATGTCACACAGATTGGAAAAAGGCTTAGGACGCACAAGAATGATTAGAATATATATATTGTAAGAATCTGCTAATAGGTGCGCATGGAATCGTGAGTATGCAGGGGTCTACTGCATGTATGTATATATTTTTAGTGGCATAAAAAAGATGGTCTAAATATGCTACATTAGATGTGCTACAATAGCGGTATTATATGCACCAGTCATATGCTATATGTGTAAATTGAAATGTACAGTACATGGAAATAGTCAATAATTTAGGCATACAGATAAATTGTAAATTGGAATTGGCCATTTGGACCTGCCTTGCATAATTGTCGGACCGCCATTAGATTACTGTGCCTTGATGGTCATCCTCCACAAGGGGGCGTTAGGGGGCCATGGAAGAGCCTTTGAGACAGAGGCCCTCTCAGCCAACTCCTGCCTGTTTCATGTTCTTCAAACAAGCGTCATGCTCGGCTCATACAGTTGGCCTCTTGGATGCAAACATTCCCCAAAAAGCTGTTCAGCGTTTGTTCTCATCGGCGCTATTGATCGGAATCGAGAACGCTTGAAGGCGGGGATGCCGAGAGCAGGTGGCGGTGGGCCGGCAGACTCGGGATTTAGCGTGCCGAGGTGCACGTATAAACGCTGGCCGGCGAGTCCAAGCAGATGCTCAAAAGCGACGGGATGTGCCTCCATTGTGATCCGAGTGGACAGCTGAATTGTTTGCTCCGCAAAAGGGCTTTTCTTCGGGGACAGGCCGCTCACAATGGGGGCCCCCACTGCCTCACATGAAGGGTGGGGGGCACGCGTGTGCAGGGTGAACCTCGGCCCGTACACCATTTTTTTTTCTTTCTCTCTCTCTGTCTTCAATGTTCCCTTTTTGCACTAAAGCCCCCCTGAAACTACCGCAGGGCAGGGGTTTAAATGTCACGCTTGGGCCATTAGAGCGCCCTGCCCCCGGCTCGTGTCTCCTGGGGGGGGACAACGAAGAGGGGAGAAAAGAGGAGGGATGAACTTGCCCTTGCCCCATTGTCCATAGCGATCGGCATGAGGCGCTAACTGACTCGGAGTGGAGTGTATCCTCTCGCCACGCGTCAGAGGGAGTGGGCGCAAGTCATATGTAGAGTAGAAAGCCTACCAGTTTCATACGCACTTCTTAAGTAACACATTGGCTCAAATTATTTTGGGGTAAACCACCTCTTCGCCGTTGTTTCTCCCGCTAGCTATTCTCCACAAACACTATTAGGTCATGCGCTAGAATGCTGACCTTTTGACCTAAAGTATTTTTTTCCTCACAAATATTATTATTACCAAATTTACACCAGTGCAAGTTGTGATTTTAAAAGAATAGCAACAAAAATATTTGATACAGTTTACCGGTAAGTGGAAAAAGAGCCTGGCGGGCTACTCAAGTGGTCCTTGGCGGCTACCGGAGCCAGCGGGCCCCACTTTGGGGTTTAGAGTGACGGATGACGTTAGATGCCGTAATTGTTGACTTTTATGTAGAAGTTGCAAACCTTGTATGTTGCCTATTTCAGATTTAATGGAAAACCTAATCTGGAATTCAAATGCAACAATCTACACACCACCATGACATTTGCTTCATGAGGTCCCCGGACCTTACACTTTTTTTTTTTTTTTAACAAAGCAATTAGTACAGTATTTTGAAAACAATTATTTTCCAATGTAGTGATGCAAGTTTGTAGTCATGAAATTCAAGTCTAAATCAGGTTTCAGCCAAGCTAGCTCCAAGTCCTAAAATTGGCGACTTCAGTGTGTCCCTCACCTCTCGCCACGTGCCGAGACCTTGTGCTTGACGCACAAAGACCGCCTTGTGTGTTGGTCGTTTGGGCCTTGGTCACGCCGTGTTTGTCACAGCAGCCGCAAGGCTCCGCATTCAGCCAGACACCACGCAGGCCCGACCATACGCACTGGAGAGCCTTCTGCTCCCCAGGGAGACCAAAATCAATGGACTTTTGGTGTGTCTTCACGTGGAGCTGTGACGAGCAAGTGCAATCGGGCGTCACTTGTCTGGTACACGGGCTGATTCCTTACTCGTCGTATGATGTTTTGGATGAATTTGTGAACAGTTGAGATTTAAAACAAGATTTCCGAAATTCACAGTTAAACTTCATATAAAATCATTTTATGTATTTATTTATTTATGATCCAAAACCAATCACGGCTCAGCTTCAGAAAACAGTTGAGCCTTGATTGGTCATTACCTGAACCCTGAGCAACTGCAATGCCATTTCCAGTCGACAGCAAATAGCAAAATGGCCGCGCCGAGATGTTTTTTTTCCACTATATTAATCAGAATGTCAAGTTTAGACAAAGTGGGGCAGCATAGATCATATTGTTGAAAGAAAATTTTAGAGTTAACTTCCTCTTTATAGAAGACACAAATGATAATGACATTTAAAATCAAATTTCAAACAAGCTTTGAAACAAATTCTTTATCCAGAAAATTTTCCTTATCTACAAATTTCCATAGATTATTTTTTTTGACCAACTACCTATCAGAAACAGAAGGCGAGAACAGCGAGCGCGAGCACCCCCCCCCCCCCCCCACAACCTTTCACTGACTTGTTTTCTTGGACTTCAGGACATTTGCTGAAATTTTGGCCAACAACAAAAATTTAATAGAAGGACGTGGACAGAACCTGAGATAATTGCTTTTAAGGCTATATAATCCAGTGTTATAGCATCGTAAAAAAATTCTGTCTGACGGCTAATGTGCATTAGCGCCATCCACAGGACAACAATGGAACCATAGCCAACCATAGCTAGCTTTGTCTTTCATGGCAGGGTATTAACTGCAGTAGTGTGAAATAGAATGTTGATGTGTCAACATTTGTAAAATTGCACAGTGTCTAAGCGGTGTCAAGCTCTGGAAGCAAATAAACGAGCTGCCAGCCAACTTTTTCCCGCCTCAAGGTCTTCCGTTCTTTACTGAGCAGTAGATTGAGTGTTTTATGTATCTTATTTGTTCTAAATAGGGACACGCTTGACCTTGATGCAAGAGCGGGAATCATCCGTCCTGTCAGCGCTGACCTTGAACCGTGGCAGCGCGGGGCCCTTTCTGAGTGCACTGACTCATTTAACTCCTCGCGGTGTTATCGACGTGCTGTAATCTGGAACATTACGGATGATGAAGAACTCCTGTGCAATGCGCTCACGTGCCAGGCAGGCGTGTCAAAGATGGCAGCCCACAATAGTCAACGTGTATGTTGTGAAATTAATGGAGACGCAGGTAGAAAAAAATAGTTGGTCAAAACTTTTTGTTGTTGTTCCTGATACAGTCCAAACTTTATGTACAGGCAGGGCTTGCAGGGATGATTAATATCCAAGCAAATAAGTGCATAATAAGTAAAATCCCCTGCATATTCTGCAAACTGTGTTTTTTCTTCTTCTCTAGTATCGATTCTCAGCTAAATTGGTGCCTTGAGTTAAGAGTGACCTGACTAACCACTGGCTGAAATACGAACCCTCATTCGGCAGATTTGTTACTTTGAGTGGTGACAAAAAATTCGAAATACGAGCACTAGGAACATTTATTCTTTAAAAAAATAAGAAAAGAATCTTCAAGTTGTTTAATGCCCTCACAATTGAAATTTACGGTCAAACTTAACATTAAGAGAATTCCACGATGTATATTCACGCGAACCACAAAACTTTACCTTACTAAAATCTGTTAGCGTAATGCTAACACACAATGTGAAACGCCATTGACAGGTTAGCAAATAGCATTGGAATCCTTCATGCATCTTTTTAAATAAAATGATTGCTGAATTAAATGTCATCACTCCACATAAACACCACACGGGTGCCCAGTGTTGCTTTAACTCGCTTTTGCAGTCAATCGCGACAACTACTTTTCAGCAGCTGAGCTCTCGAAGGTGCTGAAGGCTGTAGATCATTTCTGCGCTTTACGTCCTATTTTAGCACACATTGCTCTGCGAGGAACACTTAACCTGTTCGGACTTCTTCTCTGACCTATTATTGATCCTCCTAAATGGCCAACGTGAACATGTTGTGTGAAAAAACACCGAAATTGGCCAAAGGAATTATTGCCGCCATTACTACAGGTGCAGGCAGGCAGCCTTTGAGAAGTGTTGGATCTCAACGGCAGATTAAGTGAACTATTATATGCTCATTTGCAAGAGTGCCACAACACTGGGAATTAGGAAAATTTCTTTCCACCAGTGACATGCAGGCACACTGCAGCGGATCCATACCAAGTCTGAAATGTGATTTTCTGAGATTTGTTTTAACTATTATTATTAAAAATGGCACTTGATTCTTTATTATAGGTTTAATGTCATAACATTTCCATAGACACAATAAACAATGTCACTATTTGACACATTTGTAGCTAACATTGTAGCACAGTGAAGCAGACATGCTTACCAAATGCCCCCAAAATTTGAAGTCGATATCACGCACTCCTAATTGCCAGTTTAGTTGTAGAATAAATGAGGTTCCTTTGTTATTGCCACGGCCGTATGCTATTGCCATATTTCTTGTGTCCACTAGATGTCCACTGTGTCTGCTCATCACATTTGCGACTTTTTTTCGCAGGACAGTCTCTTTTATTTGGACGGATTGTAGAATTGTCTAATGTTGTCAGGGCAGCGTAATCATTCTGACCAACTAATCAGAACAACTGAAATGCGTTTTATTTGTATCTGATTTGCTATTTCATTCCGCCTAGGGCGACTCCGGTCCGCATTTTATCCAACAGAATTAGACACATAATCAATGGTGATGATACCTCCTGTGGTTTGGTATCAATACGCTGCTAGGTGGATGGCAAAATGCTGTCTAATGATAGCTTGGCGCTCATATTGTACTTGGATGATCACATTACCGTACATGAGTTTCTACAAAGCAGTTTGGGTCAAAAGCACAAGCTGATGATGATTTTTGTGGGAAATAGGATCTTCTAGGGCAGCACGGTGGACAATAGGTTCGCAATTCTACCGCACAATTCTGAGATTCAGGGTTCGGATCTTAACTCTGGCCTCCCTTGTTGCGGATTGTTCCTCCCGCATTCCAAAAACTTGCTAGCTTACATGCTCGACTGTTAATTGTCCATAGGCGTGATGAATGTGACTGATTATTGGCGGGCGTGCACCACTTCTCTTGCCAAAATTCAGCTGAAAATGACTCTAATGAGGACAAGCACAAGGAAATGAATGGATGATCATTTCTGTGAAATGCTGACAAGTTGCATAAATCCTGATCCAGCATGAACAGCACAGACGACTGTGTTTGCGTTTCTGTGTGCATCCTCAGTGGTGCTGGATGTATATTTCATACACAGCAGGTCTGTTTGGACCACACGAGGAAGCGCCTCAAGACAAACTTTGGCGTTCTCCTCTTTCGGCCTTCAGAGGTTGACTTCCTTGCCCTCGCAGCGTTCGCCCGTCTCCAGGCCTTTTTGTGCGGCCGAGCGGTGCGAGCGCAGCCAACTCTCCCAGCCCCTTCCTCACATGTACACATGTACATTTCCATCTCGGCTACAGCCCAGCAGATTAGTAGCCCAAGGCTCCTTGAAGACGGCCCCTGTTGTTGGTTGCATAGGGGGGAGCGTTCAATCCCCCCCCCCTAAAGACGTGTTTGAGGCTGTGAGGATTCCGCGGATGAATCCTGGATGAAGGAGCCCGATTGTCAAGTGCTGCTTGTCAATTTTAAGTCCTCACGTACTTGCCTCACTTAAAAAAAAACACTTTGGTTAAGGTGCTCATTTTTGCTGTGTTACAGCTTTTGGCATGAGATTTTGCATAAATTGTTCTTTTTTGTGATCTTTTTCAAATCAAGTGTCTTTTACGTTTGTGTATCTTTTATATCCTGTTGATGCATTTTGCATCCTCTGGACAACTTCCTAGCAAAAATGTACACGCAATGAAATGAAAAGCATCAGATTGTATTTCTGACTGTATTTTTTATTTCTTTTTTAAAAATAAGGACAGTTCTAAATGACCCAAAACGTTAATGTATATTCCCAAACTTTAGAAGTGTCAAGGGTTCAAAAGCGGAACCTTGTTGAACTCCATTTATGGTCAGTTTTTCCAACAAAATTAGATTCTTCTCATGTCTAATGTTAACCATGAATTCAAAAAAATATGACCACTGGCACTACAAAAAAGAAAGTTGTATTTGGCTGGAGTCTTGTGGATTAAAACTCAGATTAAATATTATCGTTGTCGTTCCTAAATTGTCTTTGTATGCTCAATTGGCTCCAATTAGAGCAGCAAGGTGATGTGATGCCAACGAGCTAACGCAATGCAAATGTATTTATATAGTGCGTTCACAACGGCCACAGCTGTGCCCAAGTGCTGTACACAAAACAGAGAATATAATAATAAATAATTATACAGTCATCATTTAAAAGACCAAACAAAATCTTTTTCATTCAAAATACTGTACCCTTACTACTTAATACTGCCCTTCGAGTACAGGAGGCCAGATGTACACGCTAACGGCTCCAGAAAAGCAAGATGTCAGTCTCGAGACAGTTTGACCACAAACGCGACAGCGCGTGTTGCAACTGACCTGGAACATGTGGGCCCACTTGGGCTAAATTGTGGCTGAATTATTGATACAGTTGGCGTTGGTCCGCTTTGCGAGTGGGGGCATGAAAGGGAGCCAACATGGGAATGGTCTGCTAATTTTATATGGGAGCCTCAGGGCACATTCCTCCCCGTCAACACCAAACATATTGACTGCTGTGTGCGAGATTGTATAGAATATGCGTTTGTGTGTGTGTGTGTGTGTGTGTGTGTGTGTGTGTGTGTGTGTGTTTGAAGAGAAATGCACAGCTTGGACGTATTGTGTGGCTAAGTGCAGCTAAGACGATGTGCTTTTTTTTTCTCTCGTTAGCGCGCTCGCGGCTAATGTTACTTTGCCGGCGTGATGACAACCAAGTAAGCAAATTGTATTTATATATAGCTCTTCCCGCAGAGTGGACTCACAAAGCGCTATACATGGTTAATGCAGACATACAACTTCAATGGACAACCACATTTGCGTTGTCAAATAAAGTGAAGAAGGATTTTTGTAGGGTAGTAATTTAGAAGCTATAATTTTGAGAAAAATACAAATCAGCATTTTGTATTATTTTTTTTGTTTTGTTTTAAGCCAAGCAATGTTGGTTGATTACTTTCATTGTTTTAATGCAGATAACCATGTGTTGTATAAAATAAATAAATTCTAGGGTTGTAATTTGCAAGTTTTAAATGTAGAAAAAAAATCGAACTGTTCATACATATTTTTTCTGTCAATTCTCTGGAGTACTGTTGATAGGTCATTTACGTGCATTATTTTAATGCAGACAACCATTATGCATACATATAAGTTACATTAAGTAAAAAAGGAGGTTTCTCCAATTCTTTAAATAAGTGACCAAGTTTTTTTTTTATTTGTCTCTCACAGCTGAAGTTTACTGTAAAACTAACGCATAAAACAAGAGATAATTAAACATTTTATATTTAAACACCAAAATATTTTTACCAAACCACTGAATTTTGTCTAAGGAATGTCTGCTAACTTAATGCTAGCAAAGAATGTTAGTCGGGCTATAACGTGAATTTCCATAATGTTACATAATTATAAACCTGCTATTGGTGTTTAAAAATCAGTTTTGTAGCAAAGACTGCATTTGTAAAAAAAAAGAAAAAGAAACGGTATAAATGTGTAACAAGATGGAGAAACGACGGGATGACGTGTGAGGTTCGGGATCAAGCTGTTATAGAGCGACGGGGGTTACAGGGTGGTTATGGAGGGGCGGCAGCAGAAGGGTGTGCGTGTCTACCAAGGTTGTTGACCATGACTGAGCTAGCGGGCTAATTTCTCCACACGTGTTCAAAAGCCTTTGTGTCCGCCACCCTTTCATGGGTGCGTCTCTCGGAATCGTGATGACCGTGCCTCGGGGCGACAGAAACACCTGGAGGAGGAGAGCCCACCTTGGCCGACTTCAACCGTGACCCCTTTGCTTGAGGGAACCCTCGGGCGAGATTTAAACGAGCTCCCCCAGGTCTGCAACTGTACCCCCCCCCCCCCCCCCCTCCTCGCTTTCCACCTTCTCAGAGAGGTGAATTGACCCTCTCTGATGGCTAATTGTGACGACCATCTCAATGCAAGCAGGGCAGTTTTGGCTTAAAAGGAGCAAATGCGGTGTGACAACGCAGCAAAAAACTCGTCGTCCATTCCTTGCTTTCCTTTATTTTCTGCGTTTTTACAAGTCACCGCCGTTCGTATCTGCTTTTGTCCCTGTTAAATACGATCACTTGCAATTTTTACAATCCTTTTTCGGCCTCCCCCTCCCCTCCTCCCGTGGCGAGAGGAGCATACAATATACAGACTATTGATCCACGCCCATCACCGCGGAAAAAAAGTCGGGTCGGGGAGCGAGGGGGGGGGGGGGGAAACGGGGGTTGGTGGGGGGTACTGGACGCGGCGATCGATAAGCCTACTCTATCAGCCGTTACCATGGCAACCTCGCCGGGGAAGGACAGAGGGTTGCCATGCATCCTGCACCTGTCCGTTCGTTGCACCTATTGCGCTAATGAAAGTGTCAGGCAAATGAACGCTAAGTCAACTTCCGCAATTACACAAATTGCACAAGGTTAATAGCTTGTCGTGGCGCGGGCTCCCTGAAGGAAGCTCCAAGGCCCAAACGGGATTGTTGGGCATTCATCGGGTGTTGTGGGTGTTTTTTGTTGGGGGGGTGGGGGGGGGGGGTATAAAGTGTACAGATGATGGTGTGAAATCAGCAGTTGCTTCCTGACTCTTTTGTGCTTGACCCCAATTTTGAGGTCGAGTAAGCGTGATCAATGCGGCAGCAATTAGCCCGCTGAGCGAGTGTCTGTGTGAGTGTGCGTGTGTGCCTTGAGAAGTGGAGCAGCCAGGTCCAAAGACGCTGGCCAGGTCAAGGTTGGACAGACAAACAGTCAGTGAGCCCACTGACCCCCACCCAACATAACCCGCTAAACATCTTGTATTTGGGCATACAGTATTCAACGCAAGGGTGTCTGGAGATATGAGTGACCTGACTTCCTACTTTTTGCTGACAAGCTGATTTGTTGTTTTGACTTACAAACAACAATTTTAGACAAGAGTGCCGTGGAAATGGTGAAATGTTCTTCAGCGGGAAAAAAGAAGAAGCTTTAAGCTGTTTTGTGAAGAAAAACAGCGACTATTAAAATTGTTGGCGAACGTCTGGTGAACATCTTTGCGAACTTGAATGAACACTGACGAAAAATCTACATCCACTACCCTCGCAAAAACCCACAAACCTTCGCCGCTCAGTGGAATTCGGGTTTTACAAGTAACAACATAATTTCAACAAAGGGCAACACGTGAAAATATGACAAAAGATGTAAACTTTTGAATGCATCTGTGCAACTTTTTTTTTGTTGTAAAACTTGTTCTCTAACAAGGAGCGCAGAAAATCTATGTATTTATGTTCAAATGTAGAGATGACAAATAATAGAATAGAAAACAAATTCACTCAAAGTGCAGACATCCGATTACTATCTACTCTTTACAGCACTGTGTAGGAATGGTTGTATACAAATAGCCAAATACAAAAAGCCTTTCTTGATATTGCCCCCCCCTCCCAAACTAAAAAATGCTGTACCTGGTCCAACGGGAATGGGGACTGTGTTAATCATGCGCCGTATTGATCACCAGGCAAAGACACAAGGCATAGCAACAGAACCTAATCAGCTGTGGCAGTTCTGAAGAGCCAGGTCCACCACTACCCCCCCCCCCCCCCCCACACACACACACAAACAATAATCACGGAGTTGCGGCACGGTGCACCAGCGGGACGGCACGCGTTTCACAGTGTCCTTCAATGGCCACCGGCCTTTGACTTCTGGTCCACCTCATTGTTAGGGGGGAGAAAGAGCAGGCGATGGATGCAATAGCAAGGGGGGGGGGGGGGGGGGATAGATGACCCCTGGGCTCCTGGCTTGCTTCCCCCTCCCCCCTCCCTCCCCTCCGCCCCCCTTATGCCGATCAATGACAGTTTCATGTGGCTTCTCTGGGCCTGCAGTGACGTGTGTCCTATTGATTTATCGACTTGACTCCAGGCAAGCCAACCCAGAAGCTTCTTCTCTCAGTGAGCAGCCGAGTTCCAGCCGGGCAAAAGCATACAAACAACCCCCCCCCCCCCCCCCCAAATGCCGCCCCATCTCTTGCCCTCATGCCAAGTCATCTGACTGTACAACTCGCCAAGCTGCACACTTGTTTCCTGCGCTTGCATGTGTCCATGGGGTCCCTCCCCCTGTTCTCTGGTTTCAGTGTCCCCCGCCCCCTCAAATCCCCACCCTCGCCAATGCTCATAACATGTAAAAGGGGGGACAATGGGGGACGCGCACATTTACAGTCGTCTCCAATTTCCAGAGGCAACGCTTCCATTTTTACAGTTTCGCAAGTCCATGGCGCGACCCAACTCAGTGGTGACCACACGTAAAACGATTTGCCATCAGCAGGTTTAAAATTTAATACCTTTTTGTGAGCAGATCAGGGAAGAAAAATCCCTCTCAACACACCCCACACCACAGGATAATCTCTTTGGATCATCTTCTAGAGAAAAAAAGATAATCGTACCTTTGCTGACTTAAATTGCAACCTCTAAGTTGGATCGATTACTGCTACTCCCGTACCCGGCTTAAAGTGAAGCAGATGAACTAAATGGACTGTAATGACTGTTATTCAAACACTCAATACAAGCTCACAAGCTCCTCTTTTTGTGTCTGGCAATCGAACCAGCTTCACGGAGCTTCCTAATTGGTTATCGTACCGTTTCATGTCACACTCACGTAATCTGGGACTCGCCCCAAATTGGTGTTGACCACACACAACGAGTTTAACCTTAAGGCCGTGTCCCACCGAGGGGGGGGCAAACGTTTGCCAGTGTTTTTGCGAAGGTTGATTTCTCATCGGGGTTAGTTCAAGGTCACGTTTGCTAAACTTTGGCCAGACGTTCGCCTAATGTTTTAATGCTTTTCTTGTCGCAAGGAACATGTTCAAAACATTGCAAAACACTCACAAACATTCGCCCCCTCAGCGGGATACGGGCATTACGATTCCTGGTATGTACATTCTTCACCTCTGGATAAAGCCTCAGAATTATTATTTTTAGAGACATCCAGTTTTTGGGCCTTGACTGACTATGATAAAAAAAAGGGGTAATCCATCTAAAAATTGGTAAGTGTGTACTCGACTCAAAAATACTGAACAAGTTTTCCAAGCAGGTGCAGGATTCTAACTGGGAATCATCTAAAAATCGGGCCTCTTCTGACAGAGTTCCTTGCCAGGCAGCACACTTATTTCCCCGCCCTCTGCTCTCTAGTTTCAGCGTGCCCCCCACCTCTTGCCCCGGACATGTAAAGAGGACAATGAGAGACACGCGCATTTACTGTCGCCTCCGATTTCCAGAGGCGGCTGTTCCACTTTTACGGTTAAAAGCTTCTTTTCTGGCGTGCGTGTCAATGTCATGCCTCTGTGGCCATGCCCCCCGCCCCCCGCCCCCTCACCCTCTTGTTTTTTTTGCTGGGGTCCAGCCCATCCCTTTACTCTATCCCCCCCCACCCCCTCGGGGTCTCTGGTGTCCAGTGAAAGGCCAGTGGACTCAGAGAGGGCAGCTGGACACTCCCTGTGGCCTGGCATGAGTGGAGGGTGGGTCTGGGGGGGGGGGGAGGAGGAGGTTGAGCCAACACCATTAGGATGCTACGATGGCAGCTGGCTCTAAAAAGGAGAAGTTGGTGGGGGGGGGGGGGGGGGGTCAGGAGAGGCTCAGAGATCAGTGACCTGGCCACAGTCTCCAGCTGGGGGTTGGGTGGGTCACTTCGACAGCACAGCGTCAGCCACGTGCTGGATGACCATCTGGGGGGCCCCCAAAAGAGAGAGCGTCATCTTCTTAGTGGGCAACAAAAGTAACCTTAAGGTGGGGGGCACTGCAGCTGTCTGGCATCAAGTGAGGTGCATCTGTTAATGGGGGGGCTCATTCTACTTCCACCCCTCAAAAATGACCCCAGATGAAATTTTCCCCTTCAAATGTCAGAGAGTATTGAGGATTCTTACACTGTTGAACTGAATTACATTTTCTTGTGCCGGCTTTGACATGATGACATTAACTTGAAGATAAGCCGTGGAATTTCATTTGGTTGTCCGTAATGAAATGAATGATGGGCCATTGAAACCATTCCACCTGGTGCCTCGATGGTGGGCTATTCTTTTTGTGTGGACAGGATTCTCCAAGGAAGGTTGGGATTTTTCAAAAAAAACGATAGTTGATAGACAGGCCCATAGTTGGAGTTGATATTGCAGGAATGAGAAGTTGCTGTGATCAAACAATTGTCGAAAACATTGCGGACGGTGGAATACACCTGCCGTGTGGATGGCAATCTCAAAAGGAAGATGACTTTCGGGGATTATTGTCTTTACATGCCTTCACAACGTTTGGGGTTGATGTTGCGGAAAGTTGTAATCGCGAATGTACACGTTCATCTTCGCTCGGAGACGTTCCTTTAAGCGCACGCAAACGCCGGATGTAAGTTGGGTGTGTGCCAGACGAAGGAGAACTAAAATGACAACAGCGATGGTAATTAATACACCGGAGAGAATTAGAGGCAGAGGTGAAAGCCCTTAAAGGTTACGAGGTGTTTGTAAAAGGGGGTGCGGAGGTCCAGATGGAGCAGCAGACCTTTTTTTCTTTTTCTTTTTTTTTTAGCTCTTAGCTGCTGTTCACTCTGATGGGTTCTGATTGAAGAAGAGATTAGCACTGGTTTGTTGCCACTGCTCTCCTCCTCCTCCGCCCTCTGTCCTTCCCCGTCCTTTCATCATCACCCCCTTCTCCACGAGCCTTCTGTCTTAAACTGTTTAAGGTGATGGCATTGTCACAACCTTCTCTGGCTGAGTAGAAGCATCTCCCAAATCAAGGTGTACGGAAAGACATTGGCGCATTTATTCCATATCCTTGACATCCATCTTAAGGTCCTTCCATTAGGGAAAGAGGAAATCCTGATATCAAAGACACTGACCACGGTCAAAGACGCGGTACCTTTTGTATATCTTGCAAAAACAGAGATTGATCTACGTTGGGAGGTTTGGACCCGAAGTATGTGCTTCCAAAGCCACAAATATTTTGCGGATGTGAGAACTAGAAATTGTGCACACACGCAGGGATGTCAGATTTATGTGCCAATACGTCACAATCATATCAGAGCTTCACAAATTATCGTGTGGACCAGTTTCAGAACCACAAGCGGAACCATCCAGCCTGGATGATCTGCTGTGGGGTCAGAGTTAAAGACACCCAGAGACATAAAATGCACCGATGTGCTGAGAATTCCAGAAATGTATCGCGTAGAGCAGCCAAGTCAGCACTTCTATTTGGCCCTTATGAACGAAAACCTCCTGTGAAATTTGATTAATTGCAGGACCGCTGCCTCCTGATCCAAAATCAGCTGGAAGCGGAGGCCCAGTGTCGGGAAAGATACATCAGCCTGTTCCTGTCCGGGAACAGCGGACCTATGCTTTATTTATACCAGTAGTGAACGGTCAGGACCTTCTCTGCTGGCCTGAACGCGATCACAACCGCTGACCTATATTTACAATATGAATTCTAATATTTCTTCCACTCAATTTTATTAATCAATTCCCAACAGTCCATTGTCTTCATTTTGTAGCGTTTCTGGTGGTTACACTGCTTTCAATAATTTTTTTTTAGTGGGGGGGGGGGGGGGCAGTCTGTCTCCAACTCAGAGTGGTGATTTGGGTGCTCACAATAGCAATAATCGTGCTAATCGTGCTAGCGCATTAAAAGATACGCTGACAGCATCAGGTGGAGAGAGGATGAATGTGCATATGAGGACGTGTGGAAAACTGCATCGTCTTCATTTGGGAGTAACAAGGCTTGCTGAGGTGGGGGAGGATGTGGGGGGGGGGGGGATTGGGGCACGGGGTGGGGGGGAGCCAGCCAGCTCGCTCGCTCGCTCGCTCGGGCCGAGCCTATCGATTGATTTCCCAATAGCCTCTGGTCCGCGAGCGGCGAACCCTGGCCCCGGTTGCTAGGTGACCGCACCGTCCGAGATGGAGAGCGGGGTGATGAAGGGTGACAGCGGCGCTCGGGGTCAGGGGGGCACTGGTCATTCTCCATCCGGACCCCTCTGGGATTCCGCCGACATGCAGATAGTGCACCGGGAAGAAGACCGCCATCTTTCTAGCTCCTCCCGCCGCCTGCCGATTATGGCGAAATAAAAGCGTAACGCTTTTATGGACACGGTGTGCCGAGTGCTCATTGAAAGAAACTGCAAATGTTTACGGCGGTTATCGCAAGCGAGCTTATATGAACTATTGATCCACAGTGGCCGGAGGTAATGAAGTATAAATAATTACTGTAGTATATTTTTCAGGTATTTTTTACTGAAGAATGACTTTTTATGACACTTCAATACTTTTACTCCCTACATTTGTTCTTCCTATTTTTTTGTGAAATAATCTCTTTTTTTTTTCCCCCTCTGCGGACGACACTGCAGTTGAGATTTTGATTGATATCTTGAGGCCTTATAAGGCAGAAGATGCAAGGACAGCAGTGGCATTGAGACACCTCAACAACACGCTTCCTATTCATGGCCTTATGCAAGAGAATTGTTTGATGTCGGCGGTAAGAAGAATGCATTGTGGGAAATGCGTGTCACCCTAAAAATCCCCATCTTGTCGTTTAAAAATTCTCCATGTGATTTGAACATTCTTAAGGTATGTTTTCAGTTGTTATCATTTGCTAACTTAGCTTTTTTTTTCTTTTTCTTTAGCCCGAGCCAACGCTAGCAAAACTAGTATTATATAAATAAACGGTAAAAATAATAATAATATATACTTATCTAGAATTCAGTGAGTTAAATTATTCTATTTTTACCAGTCCTTGTAAGAAAATCTGTACTTCTCCTCAAGTATAGTAGTTTATAAGGTGTAATTTTTTTTCCAGTTATTATCATTTGCTAATTTAGCTCTTTTTTTTTTAAGCCTGAGCCAACGCTAGCTAGCTAGCAAAACTTGTATTGTATAAAAGAAAGTACAACTCGGTGAGTTAAATGATTCTACTTTTACCAGGGTCTTTTTTTTAATATATATATATATATCTGTACTTCTGCTCAAGCATAGTAGTTTATTTTTTTTTCTTATTTTTAATCATTTGGTAACTTAGCATTTTTTTTTTTTAGCCCGAGCCAACATTAGTTATAGCTAGCTGTCAACACTGATATTGCATAGAATAAACAGTAAAAACAATTTTTAATAATAATACTTAAGTACAATTCAGTGAGTTAAATCATTCTACTTTATTTTTAAGAGTATCTGCACTTCTCTACTCAAGTACAATAGTTTATACTGCCACCGCTGTTGGTCAGACAGAGCGTTCAGTCGCTAAAATAAAAGCACCAAGTTTTTTTTGTTTTTTCAGAGGGCTGTCAGGACCCCAGAACAAAAGAATAATTCTGTAAACATGAAGTGGCCATAATCTATAGCACATATTCCACAGTGATACATGATAGCGCCAGCCAGCACGACGCTCTTCTACATATCGATCGCTCGGCTCGGCCGCCGCTGAAAAATGATCCAGAAGAAGCCGGAGAAAGAGGAGGAGGGTGCAAGGGGGTTGGATATAAAGAGGGAGATGAATGTAAAAGGATCTACATCCCACTGTACGCTGCCGGAGAACTTACCAGAAGGCACAGCGAGAGAGGGGAAGGGGTGGTGGGTGGGGGGTCACTGGCAAAAAAAAAAAAAAAAAAAAACACCAGTTGGGCCCGGAAAAGGCCACCTCACTGCACCCTCCCCGTCCTCTTCCCGTGTGAAGCCTTCGCCTTCATCCCGTGCCATGCCTCTCATGTGGGGAACGGCTGGAGCTCCATATCCTGAGGAGGGAGGACTTGTGTGTTTTCCATCTATTAATAATATCTTGGGGGATGAATGGATGGAGGAGGATGTTAGCTTTGGTAGCGGCAGAGATGTTTCTGCCCCAAGCGCTGCCGCAATCCCGCTCTTAAATATTCTCCTCCCCTGCGACTGGGAAGCATCACTGGGCCTCGGGGCCTGCATGGAAAAAGACCTCCGTGGCCTTCCGCGGCAAGCAGGAAGTGAGATTTCCCGAGATGAATGAAGCAACAGGACCTTAGCGCGTCCTTACAAGAAGCAGTCGTCCCGAGACAAATGCTGGAACTCTACAGAGGACGAGTCCAAGTTAGAATCAGGGAGGAAGCTCTCGTTCCTGGCTCTTGCCTTCCACAACAGGGATTCAGACTTACAAAATAATCGTATGTCCGAAAAGTAACAGTGGGACAAGTCAGATGGGAACACATTTAAAAAAAAAAAAATTATTTTATTGAAAGGATAAGTCTGAAATTCATGAGGGACTTCTCCTTCCCGATTGTAATGTCCTGCCACAGAAACCAGGAAGTATGTTTCCTGAAATGAACGAAAGGTAGCACCTTATTGTTTCTTACGTGAAGTAGTCAGTATTCTGAATAACAAACTAGCAAGTCAGAATCAAGTGGAAGTTCTCATTCCCGACTGTAACGACCGACCGTAACCATCAGGAAGTTCGACTTCTAAAAAAAAGAAAAAGAAAAGAAAATACAGTTCCTTCTGACTGTAACGGCCTTCCTCAGGAACTGGTAGATTTCTCGAGATGGACAAAACGTAAGCACCTCAATCTGTCCTTGAAAGAACCAATCGTCCCCAAAAACTTTTCCATACTGAACTTTCAAGTCGGAATCCGATGGAAGTTCTCGTTCCCGACTGTAACGACCGACCACAACCAACCAGGAAGTCAGATTGCTAAAAGATTAATACGGTTTCTTATCATGTCCTAAAGCAACCGTCGCGGCCCCAAACATTATCGTTATTAAAACTTCCAACACGATTTTAAATAAGAACAAATTTGCCATATGTTATTCAACAGGGTCAGAATCAGGTTCTCCTTCCCAAGTCAGATAAAAAAATAAAAAACATGTAAAGGACAACATGCAAAACTTCGGACAGGAAGGCTAAAATTCGAACCCAGAACCTCAACTGTGCTGCTACATTATCTCCTTTATAGAAAAAATGTTTTGAAGTGAAATGGACAATTTGGAGGTTCTAAAGCGAAACGGTTCCTATGGGGGCAACATTCCGAGCATAGACTTGAAGTCAGAACCTCAGAACTGTGACGTGCGGCTTAAAAAAAAAATAAAAATAAAAACTTATTTCAGATGTTCCTCTGGAGTCTTAGAACCTAAACCTCAGAAACAAACTACGATATTTCTATCCTTCTGTCAACTTTTCCAGTTTTTACAACAGATTTCCCTGTGGGAAATGCTGTGTGTGTGTGTGCGTGCGTGCTCGTTGCACTACGAGAGGGGGTGTGCGTTTGCGGATGGAGATGGTATCAATCCAGGCCATTGAATGTATTGATTAGTTACCTTTCTTATTAACATGCTGATTAAAGAGAGGGAGGGAGGGAGGGAAGGATGGAGAGAGAGAGGGGAACGAAGGAAGGAGACGTGCACGAGGCTGCACATCCACTTCACCTCTTCTCGCCTCGGACGCACACGGAGAGAGGATTTTAGACGCAGAGCTGGAGGGGGAAAAAAACAGGAATAATCACATGCAACAATGAGGAAGAGCAGGATGCGTGAAAAGGTGGGAGAGGGTGAAGAAGAGGAGGAAGGGTTGGGAGGCCTTAGAAGGCCAAACACTTTTAGGAAGGACTTTTTTCTACCGACCCCAAGGAGTGTTTGAATAACATGCCATGGCTGCACAGGCGGGCGGTGTCAACTAGTTTTTGCTTGTTGGCTGGTGGCACAGGTGAAAAATGTCCAATATGTTACTTGCCAGTATTTAGCATGCTGCAGTGTCTGTCGATGTTAGCCTTGACATGTTTATGTTTTAATATATAAACTTTTTTTCCCATCTGATATTTTAGAGATACTGTAAATTCATTTAAAATGTTTTTTTTTTTATTTAGTGGTAGGTGACACAGGTGAATTGTGTCTAAGATGCTACTTGCAGGTAACCAGTTAGCTCGTGTGTTGTTAGCATGTACACATGTTGGCCTTGACATGTTCATTTTCAAAAAATCTAGTTTTTTAATTAAAATTGTAAGTTTTTTAACATCGAGTTACATGTTAACTTGGTGACAGGTGAATTGTGTCCAATCTGCTACTTGCAGGTTAGCTCATGTGTTGTTAGCATGTACACGTTAGCCTTGACATGTTCATTTAAAAATAATAATAATAATAATAATCTAATATTTTTAAAATATATTTACATTGTTAACTTGGTGACAGGTGAAACGTGTCCATTCTGCTACTTGCAGGTTAGCTCATGTGTTGTTAGCATGTACACGTTGGCCTTGACATGTTCATTTAATAAACAAAACCATTTTTGAAATATATCAGTTTAACATTGATTTACATGTTTACTTGATGACAGGTGAAATATGTCCAATATGCTACTTGCAGGTAATCATTTAGCGTGTGTGCTAGCATGCTGTAGTGTCTACACACGTGACCTTGACGTGTTTACTTTTTCTTTTTTTTTAAATGCACCCGTTTTTAATGTTATATTTTAAAGATATCTTAATTTAGCCCATATACAGTACTTGATGGCTGAAATATGCTACAACATGTTAGTTACAGATAACCAGTTGAAACTTGTTAGCATGTTGCAGCCTTGTTTGTTTTTGCATATTTTATATGTTCATATGCATATGTGGAAAAACATCCAGTGTGCCACTTGCAGCTAACCAGTTAGCTTGTTTGTTGTTAGCATAATGCAGCATCTGTAGATATGTATAGGCCTCGACCGGTTTAGTTTATTAACGTAATACTATACGACAGGTATACACTGATTTATTTTACATTGATTTGTTTACTCGTTGGCTGGTGACGGGTGAAATATGTTCAATGTTATTTAGGGATAACCAATTGTTAGCGTGCTCCAGTGCCCGTTCACGTTGGCCTCCAAATGTTGTTGTTTTTGTAATCTAATATTTTTTGTTATATAGGTGTATTCATTTAACATTGACTTACGCCTTTACTTGTTGGATGGTGACGCAGGTGAAATTTGTCGAATATGCTACTTGCAGCTGTTTTCTCGCATGTGTTAGCATGCTGCAGTATCTGCACACATGTATAGGTATTGACTTTTTTTTTTTTTTTCATGTGATATTTTTGCCAATATGTTATTTGCAGCTAACCAGTTGCTAGCATGCTTCAATGCCTGTTCGCCTCGACAATTGTTCACGCTGATATTTGTTTTATTTGGGACACTCTCAGTATTTTATTTATTAACATTTTCGCAGTCTCCTCGTGCTGCTCTGAGGATGAGGAGGGTGACATATGTCCTTAATGTTATCCAGCAGCACAGCTAACCAACTGCTAGCATTACTTTCTGTATACCGACTGTTTATATTTTTTTAACTCAATATTTTATGTATTGATTTGAAACTAGATGTAAAATATGTCCGATATGCTATTTGTAGCTAAGCAGCTGAATCATGTGTGAAATATTTGAAGGCATTTTCAGCTTTAACTTCATATATAACTTTGCATATTCTATTGAAGCATGAAGGCAATGAGCTAAAATAAATAAACTTGGTTTCATTGATTTGTTTCAACTGTGCCCCCCCCCCCCCTTTTTCCCCCAAATGGAAAAACGTAAAATATCATCCTAACTAAGACAAATGTTTTAATTTTGCATTAGTCATTTCAGTTGTTTTTTTTTGTGTGCTAATCTCACTAAATATTGATTACAATGGGGGGGGGGGGGGGGGGGACTAGAAGAAAGGACCAAATGGGGGGGGGGGGGGTTCGGAAATTAGGAAGTGAACTACATTCCAATTGTTGTTGATAAATGTTGCCACTGATTAATCTATTTAACTTTTTATTTAACTTCTTTTAAACTTAATTTAATGCGCTTGAGCTGAAAACCCGCACGCAATTGAAGTCATTTGCATATGGACCTTACCACATATTTGCATCTTATTGAAAATAGTTGTAGGGCAAATAGAAACTGTTTAATATGCGTGGATCAATATGCTGAATACTAACACTTTCTCTCTCGACACACACACACACACTGTAGCCACTTCATTAGGTACACTATCTAATAAGATTCTGTGTAAAAATAAATAAATAAAGTGCCTCAATAATTCTCAATTTTGATTGACACGTCAGAGATATACTAATATAAAAATGTTCATGATTGTTTTTGTGCAAATCTGCATAATAAAAGAAAAACGGGATTTATGTACAATGGTCTATATTGTGTCCAATTTATTTAGCTTCAAAATATTTGAAACATGAATTTTATCTTATCAAATTGTGCATGTGCACCAAGACAAAAAAAACAATCAATATTTCGGAGAATGATAACGTAAATGGAGTTTTACAAAATAGCTCATAAGTGAGGTCTAAAGATAAACAGAAAAAGTAGATGAAACACAAGAAGTAAAAACGAAAATCAGCGAACTGTTCATTAATATTATTGGTTTTATTTTATGTTTATTGATCGACCAATGACGTGGGCGCACACGGTGGCGCGTGCACGAGCTTTGCTGAGGAAAAAAAAGAAGAAATAAAGTTGCATTATTTTCTCTCCATTTTTTAAATTTGTGTATTTATTTATCATGTCGTGTGTGTTAAAATGTGATATTTTTCCCCGAAGCTTTTTTTTTTTCTGTCAGACTTTTTGATTGGGGGAATTTTTTTTAAATCTCGATAAACATTCCAACTGATCAATAAATGTGAAGTCACGAGAATTTGCTTCTTAAATATTCACCTTTTTATGAAGAATTTCCTGTTTATTCCTTTTCTCACACGTAATCCAGCGCAATTAATTCACGTATTGATTAACGCGTGCGTGCGCGCGCGTGCACGTGTCATTTTATTGATTGCTCAGTCAAGCGGAAGACATTTAAATAAATAATAATAAGCAAGGAAAAAGAAGAATATTCTGCAATGCTGTTTGATTTAACGAATGAAATGCATTTTCCCCCCCAGATATTAAAAAAATGCATAGAAAATAATGGAATGTCCCTATGGATGAATAAAGTAGCTTGTTTCAAATCAATTGTCGTTCATTCTTGCATGGATTTTTTTTATTTGTTTTATTTTAACTTAATTTTGGCAGTGATTGAAAATAGATTATAACATTTATGCTTATATTCGACGTTTTTTATTATTTCGTTGTTTTTTCCATTACATTGTTTTTTACTGCAACATTTAAATTCTTATCAAATGTAATTGAACATTTGAATGCATGTAAATAAAATAAAAAACACGTGTTAGAGGTGCTACAGTGTTTATATTTCTTTATTTAAAACTAAAAGTTATGTTTGTATAGGCCTGTTTTTTTTTTTTTTTGTCTCAATGCAAAGGAACTTTCATTTCCATGGCGGTGTATGTGATTGTAAAATCTAAAATAATTACATTGAAATACATTACATTTATGAACAAATAAAGTGGCATTCAAATGAAGGATAACATGTTTGCTGGCTGACATCTCATTGATGAATTCCACACGTTTCATTTTGTGTTTATTTCCTGCAGAATTTAGTTTGTCGCACTGGTTACATAAAATGCACCGTTTGTTTTATTTGTATTATGCATGTCAATGAATTATCTTAACGTGTATTATATGACACTAAAGCCAGTGCTTACCATAACCGTGTGTGTGTGTGTGTGTGTGTGTGCGCGCGCGCGCGTTTGCATGTGCATATTTGCACATTTGAATGCAATATAAACACGCCCATTGTATCTTTTGCTTTCATTCAAATACATCTCTGCGTTTATCTGCGCTTGCTGCATTTCAACATAGAATATATAAATGCACATTTTTTTTCAATTATTGATGATAAATTATTCTTTCACGATATAACTTGGAAGCAGGCCTATAATAAACACGGGGAAGCTAATTCCCCTCGTAAATCCTTTTGTTTGCTGTGTTGCACGTGTCTCCGTGTAACGTCACGCTGGCCAATCGGCTGCCGGGAAACCTGACACGCATCAATCACAAACATTCAGCTCGAAATTATTTTTAATAGAATTCAAAATTACAAATTGACTGTAAACAACACCAAAAGTGGGCGAACTTTGAACCCTGATCCTCATCGGGGAGTTTCGAGAACCATCTCCTTTCCCCGATAGGCCCAGATGCGCGTGCACGCCCCTTCATGCATGGAGATCGATCGCAGAGCATTTGCTGTGCACGCGCAGCGTCGATTGGATGAACCCGTTTATCACGTGTGTGTGTGTGTGTGTGTGCGTGCGTGGAAAACATGAATTATAACTATTACGACGAGGAAAAGGATAATACCCAATTCAGCAAAGGCGTCCGAAAAAACCATGAATTAAAACATGTTTTGAAAAGAATATTATACAATACAGATACGGCCTACGTTACATCGCAGTACATTATGCAATGAATTGCTAATGTTCATATATATATATATATATATATATATATCACGCTATAGCCTATTGTAAATGAATATTTTCTATATTCATAGTGTGACCTAGTCACTTTATTAGGTACACTATCTCATGAGGTCTAATGCAGAAATGCATCCAAAATATTACAAATCATAACAATGTTCATTATAAATGAAGTGCAGTTGTATATTATTTTTCGATGTCGCAAATACATATTATATGAATATTTACATATGTGTATAGTCACTTTATTATAGCGAGCAACAGCAGCACCATCTCACGAAATACAAATGCGCCCCCTCCTCCTTCCCCCAAAGCTTTTTAAAATGATAATTTCCCCATAATATATTTAGTTTCTAAAGACCAAAATATTTGTAATTACGTGATACAACACCACTGTTCAAATACATTTAACTCGTCACTTTATTAGGTACACCGTCTATTACAATACGAGAAATGCATCGCAAAGGCGTCTGCTTTTCAAACATAATATTTACTTCTTAGTCATTAGTGTGACCGAAATATTAAACAAGTATGAAACAGACCGTACAATAGTGTTAAATGTGTCTCGTTAAAAAAAAAAAATGCGGTTGGTTTCTCCCATTCAATTACATTGAATGGTGTACCTAATGAAGTGTCCTGACGAGAGTGCATTTCGAGAGGTTTTAAACGGTTGTATCCGAGATTTTGAAGTGGAAGATGAGAAGGAAGGACTTAACCTGAGATGGGGGTGGTTTGGGGGGGGGGGGTCTCCACCACCCGCCCACCCTGGAGAGAAAGGGTTAATTGGAGGAGGAATTTCATCGCACATCTGTCAGATTTTAAGGCCGCGGTGACGCACCGAGGGGAGGGGGGGGAGCGAGGAAGAGGAGGAGGAGGAGGAGAAAGAGTTGGTGCCGAGATCGATGAAGTGGCTGGCAGAGCGAAGAAGAAGAGGAGGAGGAGGAAGAGGAGGAGGAGGAAGAAGAAGATCTCGGCAGATAATGAAAGAAAAAGCGCCGCAGAGCTGCGAGACGAAAGCGGGCGAACGCGGATAAAAATTACGAGGGGAACAAGACAAAAAAAAAAGGAGCTAACGAAGGAATAAACGCACTTTTTTTTGTGTGTGGTGGAGAAGGAAAACAAAAAAACAAAAAAAAGCTTGACGGAGGTTTTAGGACCGTGCGTGTGCACGTCGCTCAGTGCAGGAGATGCTCGGCAGCAGCCGTGGACGCGCGCGCAAGGTAACGCACCATTTTCCGTTCTTTTTATAACTGCTTCTTTTTTCGATTTATTTGGTCAACATTTTACGTCTAACTACCAATACATATGATCACGATCCATATTTGAAGGGGGGTGGGGGGGGGGGGGCGAGATCGGTCCGAACGCGATTTGGACGCGGTCGTGTGAAACGCGCTTCATTTGTTGTTGGAATGCTGTTCGTTCGCAACACGGTGGGAGACTTGGTGGTCACAGCACGTCTGACTTGGGAGTTTTGAGGTTCGGGGTTCGAATCCTGCGTGGAGTCGCTTGTGTGGGGTTTTCTCCTCCCGATAACGGACAGTTGATGGTATAGTAAAGACTCCATAATTGTCCGTCGCGTGAGTGTGAATGCTCGTTTGTCTCTGCGTGTCCTCATGGATGGCAAAAGGGTTTTTGATGTCTCGAAACTGCCTGTCGGTGAAAATATGAGTGTGAATGGCGATTGGTCTAAAAGTGCCCAATTATTGAGTTCTATAGCGACTTCTCTCGCCAAAAGTCAGCAGGGATACTCCAGCTCACACTTGACTCTAAATTGTTCATATGTGAGTCTTTTTTTTTTTTTTTTTCATTGTTTACCTGCAATTTTCTGGTGTACCCTTGCGTCGCTGGCCAAAAGCCAACTGGGATTGGCTCCAGCTCACCTTTGACATGCATTTAACTATACATGAGAGTGAACGTTTGTTGGTATCTACGTGCCTTATAGTTAAGTTGGTGACCTGTCCAGGTGTGCCCCACTTCTCTCACCAAATGGCAGCACACCTGTGATCCTAAATTGCCCACAAACAACAGCAAAATTACTAAGAGACCGTATATTGATCATTTAAAACATTTAAAAAATAAAGCAAATAAATAAAAGTAGGTTACTAAAATTACTAAATGAAAAAAGATATATAATAATTAAAACCCCAATCAAAAGTATGGAAGAAGAGCACATTTTTAACTAGTATATAAAACATTTACACACATTGACTTCATTTCTATTAGCAGCTTATTCTATTAGTGTGCAGCATAACCGCCAAATGCAGCTTCACCATACTTGCTTTGAACTCTCGGCGCCACAAATTGATTCGAGTCTGCAGTTAAAAAAAGAAAGAAAAAAAAAAGGGCACATTAGGCTAACGGAGGACTTGAAATTGTTCATGGATGTGAATCTGAGTGTGGGTCAAAAATTGGACTTACCCGCTAACTTGGGTCAATTTGACCCAATTTTCGATGTTGTTTTGAACAGAAACCCCTTTTTTATTTTATTTTTTATAAAACAACCCAAAGCTGGGTTACTAGGCCAGTCCAATTTTCGACCCATCAGTTGCACCCCATTTCTCTCACCAAAAGTCTGCTGGGACAGGCTCCAGCTGACCTTTGACCCTAATGAGGGTGTTAGGCAGTGGTGTCCAAACTACGGCCCGGGGGGCATTTGCGGCCTGCCATCCATTTTTTTGTGGCATGCAACATTTACCCAAAAATTATTTTTGATATTTCAATTTTTTTTTTATGTGTTGAGAAGGCAGTATGAGAAGTGTCGCTGTTGCAAAAGAGGGGGGGATGTGAATAATGGGAGCTACCATGACTACTAATAATAAACACAAATAAATTTACAGCTAAAATATCAACAGGATGTCTTTTTATAACAGAGGAGAAATAAAATCATTTACTCCCGGATCGAAAAAAGTTTTCCTCCATTTTCTGTTTAGTGTCAAGGTCCGATTTGTGAACATATCACATTAAGTTAACAGTTGTCAAGTCTGGTCGTCTTACGACAGGTTGCTTTTGTTTTGCTTCTGATTGTGGAGAATTGATTCAGCTGCTGCTCAGTAGAGGGGCGGTTCAATTCTAGGAGGACACAGGGGCGCAGGCCACCCCAAAATCAAAACAATTCCTAAGCCTTATTACCTTTAGCATTAGCGATTTTTCAAAATGATGTAAGAATGATAAAAAAACATCTGGAACACGGTTTGGCTTTTTGCAGTCCATAACTGTCTTGTTGTCTCATGCAGGCACAAAAGAACGCTTGAAGAAGAAGAAGAAAAAGAAGCGGGTCTTCCTGTGGGTGGCGTGGGTGTGCGAGGAAGTACTTAACGGCGTTCACATCATTCATTAGCCGCCGCAAATCAATACATTCCGGCTCATCGATAAATCCATCCGGGATGGACGGGAGTCTGGGTGAGATGTCGCTGCACGGCCACGCCGAGCTGCACTCGCGGGACCTCTCGGCCGCCTTCCCCCGACCCCCCCTGGGCCCCGGCCCCACTCTGGAACATGAGCCGCGGGCCCCTCCGCCGGCCTTCGAGCACTCCATGTCGGCGCTGGGCTACAGCGGCGACTCCCCGTCCGGGTCGGGCAGCACCTACACCACGCTGACCCCCTTGCAGCCCTTTGATGACAAGTTCCACCATCACCACCATCATCATCACCCATGCCTCCCCGTCAGTAACGTCATCGGGAGTTTCACGCTGATGCGAGAGGAGCGAGCCGGCATCCCCGCCAACTTCTACAACCCCTACGCCAAAGATCTCGCCATGAGCCAGAGTCTGACGCCGCCGTCCTCGGGTCTGGGGTCCATGCATGGCTACGGGAGTCCCAATGGCGGCGGCGGCGGCGGGGGCGCCGGACAGATGCTCCACGGTGGCTACGACGTCCACAGCGGGAGCCTCTTCTGCAGGACCTCGGATTTTGGTCGAGAGATGTCGCCCCCGGGATTGGGCGCCGGCGACATGTCCATGGGGCACCAGCTAAACAAAATGGACGTGGCGGGTCACCACCCTCACATCTACAGCCAGCACTACCAGGCGCACCATCACCCCAGCCAGCAGGCCACCAAGATCGTGGACCACCTGCACTCCTTGTCGTCCTCCCCGGGGGACGACGGGTCCCCGGGGGGCGGCGGCGGCGAGGAGATCAACACCCGCGACGTGGCCCAGAGGATCATCACGGAGTTGAAGCGCTACAGCATCCCGCAGGCCATCTTCGCCGAGCGCATCCTGTGCCGCTCGCAAGGGACGCTCTCCGACCTCCTGAGGAACCCCAAACCCTGGGCCAAGCTCAAGTCCGGACGCGAGACCTTCAAGAGGATGTCCCGATGGCTGCAGGAGCCCGAGTTCCAGAGAATGGCCTCACTCCGGCTGGAGGGTAAGAACATGCACACGCACTTGCAAAAACGTGGAATGACGTCCCCGTGCAGGAATATATTCCATATGAAATGATGTTCCAAATACTGTAGAAGGAGGCTCCAATTAGAATGTTGTTCCCGGTGGATGATATTCCTCATGGAATAATGTTCAGAATTACAAAAAATGCTCCTCATGGAATTTTGTTCCCCATGGAATGCGGTTCCTCATGCAATAAAGTTCCAAACGGAAAGTCGCCCTAGTAGAATGTTGTTCCACATAGAATGTTGTTCCTTGTGGAATAAAGTTCAGAATAGAAAAATGCTACTGGTAGAATGATGTTCCTCATAAAACCTTTTTTCTTGTTGTTCCTTGAGAATGATGACCCTTACTGAATGTTGTTCCTCATAGAATAAATGTCGGAATACAAAAACACTCCTGGTAGAACCTTGTTCCTCGTAGTTGTTGTTCCTCATAGAATGATGTTCCTTATGGAATAAAGTACAGAATAAAAAAGATACCCCTGGTAGAATGTTGTTCCTCATAGAACATTGTTCCACATGAAGTTCCTTGTAGAAGGACGTTCCTCGTGGAATAAAGTATCAAACAGAAAGATGCCCATGGTAGAATGTTGTTCCTCAAGTTGTTCCACGTAGAATGATGTTCCTTGTGGAATGTAGTTCCTTGATGAATGATGTTCCACATTTAATGTTGTTGCTCTTGGAATGACGTTTCCAATGGAAAAAAGTACCAAATAGAAGGATGTCCCTGGTAGAATGATGTTCCTCAAAATATGCCTTTCCTCATAGAATGTTGATCCACATACAACGGTGTTTCTTCTGAAGGAACAAATTGTGAAGGGTATGCGTGTTTGTAGATGTGCTATGAGACTACAAAAGACTACAAAACGACTGATTGTGTGTGTGTGTGTGTTACACACTTTTTTTCCGAGCCAAACCAAATCTGCTCAGGAGACTTCATCTATCAAAAGTCTGGGGAAAAAAATTAAAGCCACAACATTACCGTATGTAGCGCTTGGCACTTTTGGTCCCCAGCTTGGGCAATGGGGGGGGGGGGGGGGGTGTCATGGCCGGGGGGCCAGGCTCTTAGTGGCGGTGGGGCTGTTGTTGTTTTTCCCTCCTGGCCGACCCCGCTTTTGTTTAATTACAAGCGTGTATTGATTACCATGGGAAAGAGCAGCTTGCCTCGGCCGCCATTTCCAGACGGAAATTAGCATTCCGGGGAACGCTTCTCCTTCCCCGCTTCCCGCCGATGTTGTTTCGTCAAATAAGCGTTTATCTGCAGAGACGTTTGTCCAAACACGTCTCAGCGGCGATCTCGGGATTTAGCTGAGGCCGAATTATAGATGGGACGACGCCCTCGAGTGTTTGGAGGAGGCCATCGGGACGGCCACTCCAAGTGGAAGACGTGGGGATCAGCAGGCGAGGAAAATGCGTAATGAGGGCTGGCCAAAGTGCGGCATGGGCGCCATTTGCGGCCTAGCATACTTTCTTTTATTGGCCCCAAGTATATTTGACTCAAGCTGTACTAGGAAATGTTTAAAAACAAAACAGTTGTGTTAAGTTTACATGCAAATTGATTTATTTTATAAGTTAAATAGTTCCAAACTGTACTTCTGTGGTCATTCTTCCACATACCACGAGCGGCCAATAATGAGCTCATTTGCATATTGCGATTTGCAAGCGCAAATACACACGACTGTTGTTTTTATGCAGTCGTGCGGCCCCGCAAGAGTTAACCAGCCTGGCCGAGTGAGCGGCTCACATTTAATCAATAATTTCTATCAGCCGCTGGCCCACAAAGCAATGGGCAGAAGGGGGTGGGGCGGGAGTGGGGGGGGGGCAACTGCGGGGGGAGGCCAGAGCCACCCTGAGGTGGGGGGAAGGGATTGGGGGGAGGCGCTAAAGGGCTCTCCATCACGTTTGCGCAACAAGAGACGCAGCGTACATCACGATTAGCGGCTGTTCCCACCATCATAAGACGCCCGGGGGGGGGGATATTTATGTCAGCCCGCTACCGCCGATTTATAGCACGCCGATTGTGAGCCTCTTACGCGCCATTACAGTGCTAGCAAGCATTTACTTAATGGCCGCCAGGGCCAGGACGAACCCCCCCCCACCCCAGCAGATCTCGGACCCCCATGCCGGATCCAGCAGCAGGCCGTAAATTCTCCTTGCACGCTAACTAGCTATCGCTATTGTGCTGCAGTTTTCATTACTGTATGAAACAGGCCAACCTTCTTCTGCGTGACTGAGCAGCATATACTGTAGTCGTGCTGACAAAAAAAAAAAGAAGAGTTTCACATCTACTGTATGGAAGTGCTACACTGGAAAAAAAAAAACTCAACTTGTGGCCTAAAACAGTAATTGCTAATATAAATTACTGACATTTGTGGCAATGAAGTTATTTAGTGCAACAAAGCAAGCAAGTTGATTTCACTTAAATCTTTAAGTTGGGGTTCAATAAATTGGGAGAGCCGTTCTGTAAACTCGTTTCTTTCAATGTCAAAACTTCAAACTTATTGCATGACTTAAAATGTTATCCAAGTTTGCAGCCTTGAAATTTTGAGTTTACTCAATGTTTTTTTTCAGTGTGTATGCATATTTATACTTACTACTACAAATGACTATTTTAATTCATTTACCACCTATAAAATGACATTAAACACTGCTGTGAATAATAATTTGTCACTGCATTGGAACAAAATTTTGTGTTCAATTTTATATTTTCGAGAAAAAAAATACTGTTGGAAATACATTTGGGGTCGCCATCCACACATTCCACTGTAGTATCTTTGACTTTGAATGTGTATAGCTTTAAAAGGCGGGGCCTGGCCTGGTGAGTGACGTGGGTGCCAGCAGATTGACAGTTAAAAGGCATACAAAATATACAAAAATAATAATACAAAAAAAAATTTAATACAAAAAATACATTGGGAGGTTTGATTACATAAGAGTTGGTTCCATTTCGTATACTAGTTACAAAAATCCGAAATAAATCATTTGCATAATAATTTGGATCACAGTGTGATGAATATGTTACTGAATGTGTTATATGCAGTTTGAACTTTTGCTTAAAAAAACGTAAACATTTTAAAGTAAATATACTGCAAAAGGTAAAAACGATAAATAAATAAAAAGAATGCTTACAAATGTTTTTAACTGAAAAGTTAAACAACGGCGCCAAGTTACACCCTTTGAGAATCATTGCGCTATAGCAACGACTGTTTCATGTTAGTGACACTGATGTTATAGCGAGTGTGTTATTGTAGTAAATATTTTTATTTGCGTGAGTGTGTCAGTTCAGTGAAAACGTTACTGCAGTAAACGCATTATTACAGCAGCTAGTAAAAGTATTGACGAGGACATTTTGTGAAAAAAGATATTGCTTGTGAACAAGAGAATTCCAGCGTGCTTGTCCTGGTAATAATATGATTGTCACACTGCCATAATGTCACGTTATTGACATTGTGTGATCGGCAGCGAGTGCGTCGCGTCGCTTCATCATCGCTAGCGCGTCGACTAGTCTCGTCGTGGAGACGAGCTTTAAAATGTCCGAAGGTTGTTGCGGTGTCGGCGGGGAGAAAAATGGAGAACGAGGAGGCGGCGGCGCTGAGGTCACGCTCGTTTCCCGACTAATGACCAAGAAACCTGGAATGAGATGTTTGGGGATGACGAAATGGAAGCCGATCAATTCAGGGTGTTTCATTTATTTAATGTAGCGCTTGTGTGGCTTGTGTGTGTGTGTGTGCGCGTGTTTGAAGGTCACACTGAGCTGATATCTCCGGCCAATTGCCACCGACATTCCTCAAAGACTGGAATTAAGAATAAAATATTTTCACTTCTTCATCTTCAAAACGGGATGAACAACTGATGTTTTTTTTGTTTTTTTTAACAATACAGTCTCAATATTTATTATAAACATAAACAATACATTAAGTCAAATAAGGAAGCACTGTGACATGTCACCGGTTCATTGTCGTGTTTGTTCTGCACATGAGCTAATGTGACTGCAGTCGCATGCAGCACGTCGTGTAGAAATAAGTTTGAGACGATTGCAGCGAACCAGAAAGAGAGAAAAGATGAAGAATATTCAAAGTTTAGGATCATTTCACAAGTGAGACGTACCGGTACATATGATGCGCTAATTGAATATAGCCACACCTGGTTGGAACGTCAAGACACAGCCGCTAGTGCACGTTCACTTATATTATCGAACAAATGGTGAGAAAACAAACAAGTAATAATTAGGAAAATATAGTCACAAAACACACAGGCTGGCTAACGGGTTAGCCATTTACAGTAACTCTCAATCTGCTGACACCCACGTCACTCACCAGGCCCCGCTTTTAAAGCTATATACATTCAAAGTCACAGATACTGCAGTAAAATGTGTGGGTGGCGACCCCAAGTGGACAAAATAAAATTAAAGCATTAACTAATTAATTCATCACAAAAAAAATAGCGCATTAATGATGTATTAACACAGATTAATCACACTATTAATTTTGACCGCAGTTGATCTTTTAGCTGACAACGGATGGCTACGTTAAAGATAGCTCAGGTTGTGTTTGCGCAATAAACATAATAACATGCATTAAAGTAAAACATTTAATAAATCTTTGCATATGAAAATCAGAATATTTGTTCATGTCAAACTATTGGGGTCATTTAATTAACGGATTAGAAAAAGAGGAAGATGAGCATGTGCATTAAATATTTTTGAAGACATCATTAAATGTAACAGGTGCTCTTTAAATTTGGCGGGCAAAAAAATGATAAAAAAAAGGCTTTTTAATTAAGTGATTAATCAAAATTCTCAAATGTGATTAATCTGATTTAAAAATGTAATCGTTTGACAACTCTAATAAAATTCAACCTGAGCCTCACATGTACGTGATTGTGTATATAATAATGCAAAATCCATTTATATTGGCTTACTCAGTTAATCGATGCAATAATCATTAGAATATTCGATCCTAATAATATTCAATTACAGCCCTAAACCTATTACGGCAGTGACTGTGTAGTGGACGTATTGGGGCTGCAACAAACGATTATTTTACTAATCGATTATTCTGTTGATTAATCGATGAACCAGACAGTTTAAAAGAGTTTCAATTTCCATCCCTTTATTCAAAAACAGTACATTATTTCAAGTTGACAGTGCAGATAATGCAGAAACATAAATTACGGTTTAATTTCCGGTTTGGTTTTTAACCTGGCAAGAAAATATGCAAGAATGGATGTCAGAAAAATGAATGTTGAGAAGCAGACATTTTAAAGATTTGGAGAATTTTAAATGAAGAAACTGATGATCAAAATAATTCAATTTCAATGATTCAAAGAAGGTGTTACCGTAGCAACGTGTGATCCCATTGAATGTATTGGTGAGACGGATCGGTTAGCATGTCACTGAAGGCATGCGAGTGCCCGTCAGAATTCTTCTGGAAGCTGCCGATGCCTTCACTGACTGACGCAAGTTGCTGATTCGTCTCTTTCGGGGCATCCGGTTTGCCGACCTCAGCGCTTCCCCTTCGGACAAATCCACTTTCTCCGCACTTAATCCATTTGTCCTGGTTAGCCGACTGCACTTTTTGTTTTAATTTGTCTCGCCGTTGCGTTTCCCCCGCGCAGCCTGCAAGAGGAAGGAGCAGGAGCAGAGCAAACTGGAGCGGAACCAGGGGCCCAAGCGCACCCGGCTGGTGTTCACCGACCTCCAACGCCGCACGCTGCTGGCCATCTTCCGGGAGAACCACCGGCCCACCAAAGACCTGCAGGTGACCATCTCGCAGCAGCTGGGCTTGGAGCTTTCCACCGTCAGCAACTTCTTCATGAACGCACGCCGCCGCAACCTCAGCAAGTGGAGCGACGAGGGCCGCCCGTCCTCCACCGGGTCCTCGGGATCCAGCGCCTCGTCCTCGGCGGTGTCCTGCAGCACGGCGTGATGGCGGCGGCGAGGGGATACGGGGCCGAGTCTGAGCAGGGACCGGCCCAGATGAAACGTCCGGAAGCAGCCGTGAGCCACCATTTCAAACCAAAGCGTGGGGCGGGCGCCCTGGGGCGGGGTAAGAGGGCGCCAGGGTGATATGAGCGCGGGGCGGGCGGTCCCGCTTCTACAGTGGTACCTCGACTTTACAGTGACACGACTTGATTCTTTTTTTTTTTGCCGATTTTGAAAATTGCTGATGCACTTTATTGAACGGGACAAAAAGTCAAACACTCAAACATGAAAACACTCGCAAGGAGCGTTGAGAAGATGTTAGCACACTCTAAAAAGAGAATTGTTGAACCATTTTTAAAAAATTGCTTCAATTGTTAACACACGATTGAATTAAGTTAATCCAAAGTGATTACATTAAGTTTAATCATTAATCATTACTATTCACCTGAGTTAAGTTAATCCAAAATGACTCCAATCCAAAGTATTAAGTTTAATGAACTCATAATTGATTAAACTTAATATATTCACTTTTAATTTAATTCAATCGTGTGTTACCAATTGAAGCGATTATTTTTTTTAAGTTGGTCAACAATTTTAAATTGGTTCAACAATTCTCTTTTTACAGTGTAGAGCAACTATGTGACTAGCTCCTGTCACTGACTTGGCCACGCCCCCTTAAAGGCATACAAAACACTTTCTCGAACCGAAATGCGAACACTTGCATAGAGCATGGAAAAGATACAAACATGCAGACTAACAGAGGTGGCAAATCAAGGTCCAAAAAGTAAAAACCCTACCACAATTTGGCTTAAACCAAAAGGTGCTAGCTAGATAGCTCCCTAGCTACTCGGTTACCTGCTAGGGAGCTAGCTAGCTAGCACAAGGGGCTAAAGCTAAACTGTGGCAGTTTTTTTTAATTTTCTGGACCTGGATTTGCCACCTCTGCTAACTATGTGACTGCAGCTCTTGATCTCACCCATTTGGCCACGCCCCTTAGAGGCACACAACTCAATATGTGTGACTTTCAGCTCAGTTAAACATTTTAATACCAGTTTTTAAATGACAGAATTACAAAATGAGAACACTCAATGAGCATGGGGAATACACTCACACGTCTCTAACTAAGCCACACCCCTTATAGGAACACATCAACTCCCAAACACTTAAATGTGTATGTTAAATTCTTTCCATTCTATTTTGTTATGTTTTTATATTTATATTTGACATCACAGTGCAATTTTCTTTCTTAAAAATACGTGAGAAAAAAATGGTGGCGTTTTTTTTTCTTCTCAAAACGGAAAATCAATTTCGAGGTACCACTGTACATCTTTTTCCATGACGCCATCTTGTTGGCTCCTCGTAATGGGAGCGTGTCGGCGGGAGGTTCCACCAATCAGGAGCAAGCATACTTTTGGTGCACCTCCGCCTCCTCGCCCGCTCCTGACCAATCGGGAGCTGCCGTTCGCTCACTTGTGCTGAGCGCGCTCTCTTTCTCCCATGTGTGACTTTACCCGAATCAGAGCCCCCCCCCACCACCCCCATTTCGTTAGTTATCTCCCACCTTTCCTCGAGAATCATGGCGAACAAGGAGGATGAGGAGTTCATGTATTTGATTTAGTTTTTTGAAAGCATGTGTTTCCATGGCGATGGCTCCCAGGACTTGGCGAGCCTGGAATCATCTTGAGGCCTCGGTAGCGTCTTCGACTCGCAGCTGTCAATCATTCCCAGTAACAGGAGACCACCCCCCCCCCCCCCGACCCCCCCACCCCACCATTCCTTGGCCTTGACTGAATCACAAAGGCGAGGACAGAATCCATCCATTTTGGCTCCCTAAGCAAACAAAGACCATTCAAGGTCTTTTGGGGGAAACGTCAGGGGCTCCTCACACTTTCTGTTTGCCACACACAACATTCTTTTTTTTTTCTTCTTTTTTTTCTAACACCGAAGGAATGTGATTCTTTCCGACGTTTTTTTTGTACAGATGTCAAGCACACGCCGGTGGTTTTGGTCCCGCGAAGGAAACGGCTTTGACTCGCCTCCCTTTTGGGCCAACTGACCCCATTCGCTCTATTTATCTTTGTCTATTTATTGTTTTAGTTGATTTAATTTATTTGCCTATTTATTGACGCCAACTATACGACGTACGTGTTTATTTATGATGTCTGTGTTTTGATCTGATGGGCACTTTTAGCTGTAGAATCCCATCGTAATACCAAAGATGAACTTTGCCTCCCTGAATGTACGGCTCGAACCCCGACCCCTGACCCCTCGATTTCCTAGATCCCCGCCCCTCCCCGTGATGTTACTTCCAGTATCTTCACGGACCCCCGTTTCTTTGTGTGTGTGCTCAGCTCTTATAGGCCAAAGCTTCTTTGAATGTCGTGATATGAATAATGAATATTGATAATATTGATGATGACAATAATAGCAGGTGATGAGGTGGGGGCCCATCTCTGGCTAGGGACCCTCCCCTCCACCTTCCATGTGCGTCTTCAAGGTCACATGCTCGTGTCCCCCGGGGGTCCTGCATGCTTGTGATCCCCCCCCCCACCCCCTTTCACCTCACTTGTGTCCCACTCTTGTCCTCATCCGCGTCCTTTTGCTGCCCACAGAAGTCTCAGTTCCAAACGGGGTCCCTCGGGGGGGCTCGGAAGATCCTTCAAAAGCTGTCATCCTTTAGGGAGGAACTTCCTGGGTACTTTCTTTGTGGTTGCGCCAGGGAAGGTCTTTCTTTTGTTGACAGTCTAGTTGTAGGCCACATTCAGCGGATCGTTTTCATTTTGTTTTTTTGGACTTTCGGAAGACCAAAGTTAAAGTAATTCGACAAAATTCGCTTGAAACTCATCAAATGTGTTTTTACATGCACAGTGAACCACCATCAGCCCCCCCCCCCAAAGGTTTATAAAGCACTACTTTTGTCTAAATGAAGCTCCTAAACCATCTTCAACATAGTTCATTGGCACCAGGATTCCACAAGATGGCAGCAAAGATTTAATTTTGGTGCTTTGGACAAAGTACAAAAAATGAACAGGTGATTGAATTTTTTTTTTCAAATAGCAGAGAGACAAAAAAAAACAAATGTGCGAATATGCCGGTGTTCACTGTACAAATCTACAATTTATTCTGAAATATGCAGGTTTGAGGTGCCCACTTCCTGGTTCTTCTTCCTGGTTCTGCAACTTCCAGGAAAAAGCTTTATCTTCTTCTACTTTATACCACCTCAATACAAATTCTAACAGTTTTTGGCCTTTAGTCCTCAACTAGGCCTTTTTTTTTTGGTGCTTACAGACTGAGATTGGGGTGGGGGGGAAGCAAGTTGAAGATGTTTCAAAACTCTGTCTTCAGTTTGTCTTTGGACAAAATTCAACTTAGAGCCCAAAAAATTACAATGTCCTAAGATTTTTAGGTACGTTTTTATTTAATTTTATTTTTTTACCCGGCATCTCGGTAAATCTGGTTTTCTCACAAATATATCTTTTTATTTTATTTTATGTATTTATCTTATTTTCTACCAAGTCTCCAAGGGTTCCTGGAATCAGGAGATTACACTATCCTCAATGGAAAGTCATTTTGAGCATTTATTTGATATCCTTGATATCCATGTACTAGTAAGGCAATTCAGTGCACTGGTGGTTTACTATTAAGGTTTAATTGTATACAAGTAGGCCAAAAGTGGCACCAGTAGTAGGAAAAACCTTAATAGTGACACCCAGTTGTTCTAACCAGGGGCCAAAGTTGTTCTACTCGTGCACTAATCTGGGTTAATGGTTAGGACAAAGAGTGCACTAGTACATGGACCTTACCAGGGACGCACTAGGCCCCAAATTCACCCAGTTGGCGTGAGTGAAGGTCAAAATGTATGGTTAAATTGCATGGTGGTGGTTTTCCCAACAAATTTGATATTTGTAAACAAAGTGGGGCACTCTGTGAGCCTTAAAAGGCTCAGGCCTTTTAAGAAAGACAAAACAAAAAAAGACAGCTGGACAAGGTTGGCCAGGTCAGCCTGGAACGGTCTGGCCGGTCGGGAGTTGTCCCGAATTACCAAATATCAAGGAAGCGGAATAAATGCTCAAAAGTCTTTCTCTACTCCTCATATGGTTGTCTTAGCTTTGCGAAAATACCAAAGATTGCGTCCGTTTCCCAGCCCGCTTGCGCGTCTCTGCGGACCAGCAGGCTTCACTGCGTGCACTTGACGGACGAGTGGGCGGGGGAGGGGGAGATTGGGAGGCCTTGAAGGAGGCCATTGACTTTTCTAGTAGACTTCAAAGGAGTCCTTCTCTGCCGGTATTTGCTCGGGTGTACGCTCTCGGACAAACCGGCGGGCTTTGGCGAGGGCGTGGGGGGTGGGCAGCGGAGGGGGATGGGGGGCGGGGGGGCTTTAGATGATGATGGTGGGAGGGGCACTTGTTTAAAGTTTAATGTGAAACAATTGTAAGCATGATCTAAGGTCGGACGGGGCGGTGAACCTTTTCAAGAATAAAGGCAGTAAGGCATTCAATCCGGTGGGCTGCCGATGCACATTCGAACCCCCCGGCACCCCCTGGAGGACGCAAAAAAAAAAAAAAACCTCTTTCAGGGTCAAAGGGGGGAAGAGCAAAAAACTAAATAAATAACCAAAGATTGAAGACGTTAGCTGCTGCTAATGCATGGAGCACTCAGAGGATTGATGAAGCACCACGAGATAGGTTGTTAGGGAATGCTGAAGAGCAGATATTGCACCAAAATTCTTGACATTTGATTTTTATATTTTTTCCCAGCTGGGTTGTTTTTGACAGACAAGTCACTTATTCACACCAATCCAGTATTAAAATAGTCACAAAATTCAGTACATTTTGTTAGACATGTCAAATCATTTATCAAAAGGCTATAATGTACTATGTGAAAGTGCTACAATGGTGCCAAAATAGCAAGAGCAGCATAATGATCAATAATAAGATTGATGCATTCTATAACTAACCTACTAAATAAGGTGTGTATAATTAAAAACATGAAATAGGTAAACTACATTTACACGTCAAAAAGTAGCAGCTTCATTCAAGTGCTATCAATAATAGAAATTCAAACAATAATTCTGTGCAAAAAAAACGTATAAACTGTAATGTATAAAATAACACTTAGTAACAGTGAATAATCAACACCATCAGTACTTCATTGGTTGACTTTGTACTACCAATTGAGAAATGTAGCATGAAAGCAAATGCATGTAACATGTACAGGAGCGGCTAATGCTAAATGCTAAGTCTAGACTCACCAATTAGGCTTTTCCAATACGACGGTTTCACTCAACGCGGTCCAGCACTGGCAGTTGGCTCTACAAAGTTAACAAGTAGGCATTTATGTCATCAGAGCAGCGCTATTTAGGGTGAAAGCAGTGTATAAACCTACCTTGAGCAGCAAATATTCTTTCCCGCAACTTCTTTGGCCTGTCAACGTCCGCATAACCACACATCTGCACTCTGATTGGAGCGCTGAAGTCACATGACCTAGCGAACCAGCGCGCAAGTATGTCAAAGATAGATAACAAGGCAAGAGCATACACTCCTATGACAGGTTGGGTTTGGTACATGCATTACAATTCCGCCTTTGTCCCGCTATGAAAACCGGACATTTCCATAAAAAATTTTTTTTTAAATCCCGCTTGATGCCCGAATAGGAATGTAAAAAAAAAAAGTGCGACAAAAACGGCCGTTTGGTCACCCGAACTCACCTGTCCACATTTCTCAACCTATTCAAACTATTCAATGTCAATATTTTGACTCCATTCGAGCCATCTAGAGGAACTTTCCCCAAATTCCCACATTTTTCAGTAGTCCACGTTTTCATGACAACATTCTCAAAGTAATAGAGGTATTTTACATATTTCCACATTTCCAAATATATTAAACTAATTCCAATTCAAAACTGTTCATGTTACCCAAGATATCTTGAGAAATAGTTTGCACAGTCACGAAATTCCAAAAGTATTGTAAAAGTCGTCCGAAAGCTGCACGTTTTTACCATCTCCCAGCCCCCCACTGCAAACGGTGGCAAACAGACCGCACAGGTACCCTCTGCTGGTGGTTTGGATCATTACAACTCAAGAGCTTGCAATTTAAAGGGCTGGTGTATCAGAACCATATCAAACGCTCCCAATAAAAAAACAAACGATATAACACTACTTTAGCACTGACTGTTATGAAATGGACGACTGAAGTCGTTCTTGGCAATTAATCAGATGTACCAAAATGTACCTCTATTTTTTAAAAGTATTACATTCAGAATGTTTAAATGTATGAATTTCAGTTTGGTATCAGCTCTTCAGCATTCACTTGCAGTTTCTACAGAAATTGTGTTTTGATCATGACATTAACAAGACAGTATTATCGTGTTGAAGTGGAACTGAGACATTTACTCTTTTGACTGTGTCACCCCCCCCCCCCCCACAACCCCCACTTCCTTTTGTGTACATGAAGACTTGACCATCTACCTCAATTGTGTGAGAAGAATATTCCTTAACCAAAGAATTCCATGCTGTCAGGGTGTCTGTCTGTCCGTCTCATCCGTCTCTTCTTCTACTACTTCAATGCTTTATGTCCCCCCCCCCCAAAAAAAAACAAAAAAACAAAAAACAAAGCTGGAATCAATCCGTAGCGGCGCCCGAGTGGGCCCGCGTCCAGCCAAAGCTTCCGTCCCGTCCATCCGTGTTCTGTGTGTAAATAAATTCCTTGTCAAGACCAAAAATAAAAAAAAAGGAGGTGACAATCCAAGCAAGGAGGTTCTTGCTGTAATCAACGTTGCCTGTTCCTTGTTTTCCCAAAAAGCCGGAATCGCGGGACTTTTCCTCACAAAGTCATCCCAGAATCAAACTAGGAGACAGAAGCTATTTTTCCACGTTTGTAAGAAGAAGCCAGCCTCGCTCCCTCGTTCCCAGTCCAAAGGAAAAGCTTCACCGGGGAAAAGCGCCGCAGGGAACGCGAATATTTGACTGAGTGCGTTTTCTGGGCGCCCGGCCCGAGTCGGACGAACGTGGCGGGAATTTTTCTTTTCTTTTCTTTTTTCTTTTCTATCAGCAACTCAAGAGAATCCCTTTGAATACCTCATGTGAAACTTGTTTGTTGTGATGTTGCACTAAAAAAGTAGAAAAAATAAAAACACTCATTTGTAACCCAACACGCACACTCTCTCTCTCTCTCTCTCTCTCTCTCCACTTCTTACTTTGACCATAGAAAAAAATATATATCTCAGACTCACTCACACGGTTATCCAAACATAAAGATTCAAACTGTTTATTTGTCACATTCAATTTGAAGAATCATAAAACAAAAAGTAATTTTAAACATAAAAGACACCAAATACACCAAAATTCGGATCATTTCCTCCACTAGCATTATGCTAACATATCAGGCTAGCAGATATTAGCATAGATGAAATTAGTAGGATGCAATTTTGGAGCAAGTGATGAAAAGTGATGGATTTGGGGATGCAAGGATTTCGTCCAACAATGGCGATATATTCTCGTAAGCTTAGAAGGAGGCCTTCTCTGCCTCTTCTTCTTGCGCCTAATTATGCTGTATCCACCTCAGTGCCGTTCAGCACTTTGTGGCACCACATGTTACTGCACTGAAGATGTGCAACTCTAAATTTGATCTTCCTATAAATAAAACAACATCTTTTTTGTATCCTATTTTAAAACCCCAACCTTAGTTTGAAACCCTAATTTGAAACCAGAAGCCCAGTTTGAAACACAAATTTGAAACTCTAACCATAGTTTGAAACCCATCATGTTTTAAAATGTAAATGGGCTTTTTGCCTTTGCTTTAGGATGTTCTAATCATTTTTAAATCAAGTAGCATGCGAGTGTAAATGAGGATTGAGAGTAATTTGCATTTGAGCGTACATGAAGATGAAACCATTTTGAAAGCTGTGTTGCCGTCTACATGACAGGATAGCAAGTGAAATGGGCGATGCCGCACTGGTCGCTTTTGTCGCGAGCCATCCGGATGTAGCCGCGGTCCCCGAACGAAGTACCCCAGCTGGAGGAGAGAGAGAGAGAGAGAGAGAGAGAGAGAGAGAGAGAGAGATTCTGTTACCACGTCCCACCTCACGGGGGCGCTGTGACCACCTGTCTGAGTCCATCGGGGTCAAAAAGCAATGAAATTGGACTTGGATATAGTCCAGCCCTTGCAATTTTGTGTGCTTGGTCAAATTAGATAAAATAGCGCTGATTTTTAGAACAACACAGTAAAACATAATTTTAAAAAATTGATAAAATGGAGCACCAAAATATTAGTGGCCAATGCAGTGAGTATGATGTATTTAAAGGCATCGTATTTGACGAGATGGTGTACTTAATGAAGTGGCCGACAAACAGGCCTACAAAGTATGCTGTACCTGTTCTTGACCAGCCAGAATTTTTTCCCATTTAGAGTTCCATAGCCCACCGCTAACACGGCGTGGTTCACGTTCTGAGAGCACAGCGGGTCGTCATAAACTCCTGGAAAATGCCAAAAGCCTCCATTCAGGAATATTCACATTTATTCACAGTCACAGGCAGATTTTTCCAAAGGTCGTCAGAACTTTGTACCAATAGGCTATATTGTCATAAACTTTGATTTAAAAAAAAATCTGACAATATTTTCAAAACCTTATTTTGCAGGAATACATAGTTATAACTTTCAGTTATGAATAGTCACACATTTAGAAGTACACCCTTTTTATCTACCACATTTGTAATATGCCATAATCTTGTATTCAAAGTAACTGTGCGCACCGCTGCTGTAGAAGGCGAAGGTGCGCCTGGAGGCGTCGATGGAGACGGAGATGGGTCCGACAACGGCGAGCGTTTGCTTGAGAGCGCCCTCGTCGCCCTTGGGCAGGACGATGTACCTGGAGCAGTTGGCGGCACGCTGGGCGGCGCTGTAGCGACACTGTCCCGACTGAAAAAAAATCCAAACCGAAAGCTTCTTGGTCATGTCTCATTCGTTGTACACTCACTTAATACCAATTTAGCACTTTTGTTGCTAGATTTAGCAACTTTTCATGCTGCCCAAGCAACTGTCCCCCTAAAAAGCTCAGAGCAACAAATTGAAGTGACTTGTAAAATTTGTGTGAGAAACTTAAAGAAAAATGCATCTGGATGGATAGATTTTGATTTAATGTAAAATTGTTCTTTTAAACAAAACAAAAAACAATTGATGTCATGTTTGACTTTTTTTTAATGATAATTATTGAAAATGTAAAATGGTTTGCGAAAAGTAAATATATAATATGATATTTTTTATTATTCATTATTATTTTTTCAGTTTAAATCTGAGTTTTTTATTTTATTTATTTTACTAACATTACTAGTATTATGTATTTAAAATCATTATTCAATTGTATTTTTTTCAATTATATTTTATTTTTGTATTTCTTGCATTAATGTTAATTCATGTTGTTTTCAATTTTATTATTAATGATTAATGTATTTATAGTTCATAAACTATTTTTTATTGCATTTAAAAATGGATACATTGTTTAATATGCTAATATTTAATTTTATGTAAACTTTTTCATTTTAAGAAATTTATAATTTATGTCCCTTATTAAATTGATTGATTATAATTTTCCATGTCGTATAAAGCATGTTAATTTTGTATTGTATTATTTGTAATCAGTATGATTACAATTAATTTTAAATACTGTAGATTATGTGACCAATTATGTATTATTTAATTCAGTAACCAATTGTTCCACATGATTTAGAAAATGGAAAAGTTTTTGCGTAAATTATTATTTTTTAACTTGTGCTCATTTATAGTTAATCATTTTTAATTAATTTAATTATATTTTCTTAACCATCCATTTAAGCAAATACGTTGAAATGTGTTCATAGCATGAAGGACTCTTTTTTTTTTTTTAACTACGGTCTCTCTACATTGTGTATTTTCACCGACCGATAAATGTTCCTTATACTCACCCGTCCCATGTACGGGTACGATTTTTCCGAGTCGATGCCGCCGTTGTCGATGACGTAGCGAAAGGCTGCGTTGATGAAGCCGCCATTGCAGCCACGGTTGCCATACTTGCCCGAGCAGTCCATAAGGTTCTGGGGGCTCAGGTCCAACAGTTGGCCCGTGGTCCTGGCCAGTTGGCCCTCAAGAGCCCCTGCTGCACTGAAGGCCCAACAAGAACCACACGAACCCTGCAAAACCCGAAACGAACGCCTCGTGAAGAACATTTGTCCAACTTTGGACACAATTTCCCCGTGTCGCCTCGTCACCTGCATCTTGACGCTTGTCACGTATCCGTGGTCCCTCCAGTCCACGGATTCGGGAATGTCAGCCATTTGGCTATGCGGCCAATCAGAAGACAGGTTGTGGAAGTCGGTGGGAGGAGTCAAGGTGGCGAAAGACTGACGGATTTCGTCCGATGTCTTCGAGGGGACACGCAAGAGAAACGCTTACCACAAGATGTCATCAGAATAACAGCCATGACTAAAGAGCAAAACCATGAACATTTTATTTTGCTTCACATCTGTGTTGCAACTTCAGACACATGCCAACGAGCACTAGACTACAGTTCACAATGACTTTGTAAGCCAACGTTTTTGAGCTGGAATAGCAGCTCACAGATGCAGAAGTCTTTGGACTCCATGCAACACAGATTTGATGCATTTGTCAGAAACAAAGTTATAGCGACGACATTTTAGTAAAGTGAGCTTAATGCTACAGTAAACAGTCTAAAGGTCGTGGCTCTGAATTGTCGTTTTCAGGTGAATCCATGCAACACGGATGTGAAGCATTGTCATAAAAAGTGCTTATATGACTTAAATTTGGTTCAGTGAGGCACAGGAAGCAAAATCTTTAAGCAGTTGTCCATGTTTGTAAAAAGTTACGCACATTTTGTAAAACTGCATCATATCTGTATTGCATGAATTGCATTCCAGACCAGGGCCATTGGACTACACCATTATATTGCATTCCACAATTCCTCTGAACATGCAACAAGATGTGAAGTAGATCTAAAAAAAAAAAAAACATAAAACAAGGCTCAACTGCTTCACATCTGTGTTGCATGGAATCCAGCAACTTCTACCACCAGTGAACCACCATTACAGCCCAGCACTGTTGGGCTACTTAATTGTATTCCCCTAACATATTTCCTCAGATACTGTGGTTTTTACTCCATGCAACACAGATGTGAAGCAGATGTCATAACCAGTGCTTATGTAACTAAGATTTGCTTCAGTGACTCACAGGGAAGCAAAATCTTCAAGCAGTTTTCGGTTAGCATTTGAAAAACTACTTCACATCTGTATTGCATGAACTGCTTTCTAGACCAAGGCCATTGGACTACATGATTGTATTGTACTCCACGATTCCCCCTGAACAGATTGGTCTGACTCAATGCAATACAGATGTGAAGCAGTACTCCAAAAACGAGGCTCAACTGCTTCACATCTGTGTTGCATGGAGTCATCTGTATAGTGCTCTTGCAGTCCATGACATTGGACAAATCTCTGAACTAGTATAGGCACTATTGCTGAAAACTGCTTCATACCTGTGTTTCATGGAGTCATCTGGAAACAGTTTTTCCAGCTGAAGGAACTACACGGTTATACTATATTTGGTAAATCCCTTGATAGTTTGGCTTTGACTATGCAACATAGATGTGAAGCAGTGTTGGTACGGTGCAATCAGTTGAAGTCTCACCAGATCTCCCAGGACGTTCATGCTGAGCTGGTAGCTGTGGAGGCCCATGGATGCTTCCAAGTTGTGCAGTGTGATGAACATCAGGTTATTTTCCCACAATCCTCGGCGGTGAAGCTCCTCCAGCTGAAAGGCCGCAGATAAAAGAAGTGTTAAGAGTAGACGCAAGGTGCTCACCGAAAAAGAAAGCATGGCTAACCTGGCTGCGGTACAACTTCCCATGCGTTTTCCTCCACAGCATCCAGTGTTCATCCAAATTGATGTCCAACATGGCCGCCGCTAGTACCGCGTGCAGTGAGACGAGCAGCAGGCTCGTTAAGATCATGCCTGCTAAGATTCAACGTCATTCATTCAAAGCGCCAATCTCCTGCATGGCGAGTCATTCTGCCGAACGCGCCTGATGAATTTAAACGGAATGTGTTGGAGCCGCTTCAGTTGGCCGGGAGTCAGCTGCGTTCCCTCCAACAACGGCACCCTCCTCTAAGTGGTCACTTACTTTCTTCAACTATGTTGTTGTTTAAAAACAAAGACAAGTCGACAGAAGTCTACAACAGTTTTTTTGATTGTGTCTCATGAATGTGTAGTTTGGATTCTCACCTTTTAATCAGAAACTGAATGAAAACATGAATTCCAATTTTCATCATCAGCTCCAGCTTGAAGACTTTTTAGTTAAAAATATATTCCTGACGCATTAAATGTGCATCAGGAGTGTTCAAGTGGCTGTTAAATGTCACCACGTTGCCAAAATGAAAGTAAACTTGCTTCATTTCCTGAACGCGACACTTGAGCAACAATGTGACAAAACCGTTACGTTATAAAACGTATTTTATTCGTTTTTAATGTTGCAACTTGCTTAAAACTTGAATTAATGCAGCTACTAAAGAACTAAAAACTATAGCAGACACAAAACTTACGTTAGTAAGATCATTAGGGACCACAAGAACAAATCCACCCTCAGTGCTATAACATTTACAAATAATAATGCAAATAATAATGCTAAGTTTGTTAAACTTAGTGAAACTTGCCTGAGTGAACCATCGCAGAGGCTGCCGAGGTACTTTCCTGACTGAGGAAGAGGAAGATTTGAACTTCTTCAATTTGAAGTTCTTCTTTGACCAACGGAATAAATTCAGCTCCAAATATTTTTTAAAACAATTCCCACACGCCACCACTCAAATCAATCAAAACGAAACAAAAGAAACATTTCAAGATGTTCTAAAGGTCATTTCCCGTTTTTTTTAATGGAGTCGAAAAGACGATCAACGGCAGCCTCCAGTGGCCCAGATGTGTACTACACTTTCTCAAGTAATAACATGTGACGTCAAAAAAATGCCTTTCAGAACTGTATTTAATTTTATTTCATACAAAACTACATTTTAACACATTAACAACAATAACGATCACAAGAAAAGTGCTGAACTGTACGGAGTCCCAGACATAACAAAAGGGAAAAATAACAAAATGGTGGCCACAGGCAGGTTCATATATGTAATTATTATTGATTTAATATAGAAAATGATTATGAATTATTTAATTATTATTTTGACCCAGGTCAAAAAATCATCCGCAACATACTGTGTATGTAAAATACATGAATAAATGAGCTTCATTTGCTTACCCAATGTTAATATTAGTCATTTGCATTTTATGCATACATTATACTGTATCTACGTCATGGACACAAATTAGTATTTTGTGCGCATGTGATATGAATATTTTAGCCACAATTAGATTATTATGTCACACCTGGTTTTTCCATAGAACTGCGTCGTCCAGCGACGCCATATATGTGCGCGCTTTCAAGTCAAAAACATTTCAGCTAACAACTAACAGCCACAAAGACACGAAAACAGGGTACTGGTTGCCGTGGAGACGGCTAAACCTCTTGGATGGACTCGAGGGATGAGAAGTAGATGAGGAAGACGGGGGTGGGGGGGGGGGTGACACGGCGCTCACACGATGGGGTAGCTGGCCAGGTTGGCGATGCCGCACAGGTTGCCGCGGTTACGCGCCATCTTGACGTAACCTTTGTTGCCCCACCCCGCGCTCCAGCTGCCGGAAACACATTTGAAAAACGTTACCGCCGTGATATGATGATGTCGCGTGATGATGATGTCACACCTGTTCTTGATGAGCCAGTACTTCTTGCCCCTGGCGTTCACGCCGTAGCCCACCAACAGCACGGCGTGGTTGACGTCGTCTTTGTTGCAGTTGGGGTCGTAGTAAATGCCTGGTCATGTGACAGAGGGGAGGAAATGACGTGACATGGTTCGAAGGCATGATGTGCGGTTCTGTGCGGCGTTCGCTGACCTCTCTGGTAGAACTGGAAGGTCCCCTGGGAGGCGTCGATGCCGACAGAGATGGGGCCGACCTTGAAGAGCGCCACGGCCAGGGCGTGCTCGTCACCTTCGGGAATTTCCTTGTAGCTGCGGCACTCGGCAGCCGTGCCGGACGAGTTGTAGCGGCAAATCTGCGCCTGCGGGGGGCGCCACAGGGGAAAAACGTCAATTAGCCCTATCCTGGTCGACTTTTGGCAAAAGAAGTCCATCCCGGAGCTCACCTGTCCCACATAAGGGTAGGCCTCCTCCGAGTCGATGCCTCCGTTGTCCCTGACGTACTTGAAGGCGTTGGTCATGTATCCTCCCCCACAGCCGCTGTTCTCCGTCACGCAGTCCACCAGGTTCTGAGGACTAAGGTCTCTCAGCTCACCTGTCGTCTTGGCCAGCTGACCCTCCAGCGCCCCCGCCGAGCTAAAGGCCCAGCACGAGCCGCATGAACCCTGTGCAACAAAACGATCACACAAACAAACACCTTGACTTTTATTATCCTTACTATCCTTACTTGTTTTTATGATCGATTTGTTAGGATGAAGGTGCATTCTTCTATTTGGCCACTGGGCGCCAGCATTTGATCCCTTTAAACAGAGCCATATATAGAGAGAGTTTGGCCTACTCGGTTTTTGACAAGGTAACAAGATGGCGTATATATGACACGTAACCAGCAACGCTGTGATTGGTCAACTGCTGGTCACATGACACATGGACGCCATCTCGGTCTTGAGTAGTAAAGCTAATGCTGCCTATTTAGAAACGTTTTTTAAAAGCATAAGGTAATTAAATATGCTTTTAATTTAACACATCCTTAAAAAAACAAAATAATCCAGCAACCAAATGACTATTACTAGAGTCAAACGTATCATTGATTCAGTCTGATAAAGGTGCATTCTTCTGTTTCTTCACTTGATGGCAGAATTTCACCACGTTAAAGTTTTTTTTCTTTTTATTTTTTCTTTTATGTTCTTTATTCAGACGTTTTGACATAATTTTGCATCCGTTTAAAAACTCGTATATTAAATAGTCTCATGGCTAGCTTAATATGCTATACATTCAATATACAGTAGTATTAGTGAATATTTAATATTATTGAAAGTCACTGTAACATTAGTTAACAGTTTGAACACTAACGTGCTTGATTAAACATAGGTAAGTAAAAAACAACAACAACGTAACTTAAATGATTCCATTAAAATGTATCACATATAAAAGTTAAAGGAAACGTATACCTATTACATGCAAATATATTTATTGAACTTACTAAACACAACCGAAGTGTACTTAGGAAGTGATTCTTTGAAGTAGCAAAGAGGGAGCTCGCCTGCAGCACAATTTGAGAATCACTGTCCTCCAATAAAAAATCTCTTCTGATCAAATATTTCAAATGATTTCCCGCTACGAGAACGTCAAGATGCACTCTTCCATTTGTCCACTACGTGGCAGAATTTCACCACTTTTAATGATCATTCCGTTCAGATTTATTGTAGATTCTGTCTTTTTGAATATTGCATATTTCTGTATAGTATATCATATTTTTTAATCTAGAAAATATACAAATGAAAATGACAAATTTTTTTTAGAACTTCCCTAAAAAAAATCTCTAAAATAATCATCTGATAGCGTCATCTTTTTCCTTCTCAGTTCATCTCAATACTTGACTATAATACGAATACTCCTTTTCAGTCGTTGTTATCATGCGTGCAGATGACCTGACCTGTGAAGATGACACACCTGATCTTTGACAGACGTCACCATGCCCTGCTTGCGGTAGTCCACCGACTTTGGCAGCGGGTAGGCCTGCTGCTCCGCACTCACGGTGAAGCCACGTTCCCGCGTCATGGGTATCTCCAAGCCCATCAGCTTCTCCGCCACTTCCTCCGACGTCTGCACACACACCAAATTCTCACTTCTCACAGAAATGATAATGATGATGATGATGATGATGATGATGATTGATTTCTCACCATGTCTCCCAGGTGGTTCATGCCCAGTTCGTATGTGTGCAGGCCCAGCGCCGCCTCCTGGTTGTGGGCCTCGATCATCAGCGCGTTCTTCTCCCAGATGGCTCGCCGGATGCCCTCCTCGTCCTGCTGCACAGTGAGTGGACCAGAGTTTTAATAGTGTTGGATTTTCATTATAAACTTTGTTGTAATAAAAAAAAAAATCAATTCGTTTTAATTATTTTTTAGAGCAGGTTAGTTAGTCTTTATTTCTCAAAAATGCTTTGTTTTAGTTGTATTGGTTTTAGTATTAGCTTAAGTTAAAAAAAAACATATTACATATAATACATATTTGTTGAGTGTTAGATAAAAAAAAAAAGGTCACGTAGTAGTGTCTTATAAAGTAAAGTAAACTACAATTCTGAAAATGTACTGACGTACAGCAATCTCTCAAAAAGTAAAATAAAATAAAACTTGACCATAAAGTCAGCCATTTTGGCTCGAGGCAGCCATTTTGGTTCAAATTCCCAGGCCCACAAATGAGCTCCAATCAGAAGCAGATATCCTACACAGATTGCGAACACAAAATTGCCAAAGAAGGAGTATGACATCAAAGTTTGGTGATCATTCGCCATTGGAAAAATACGTCATTAGAATGTGTACCCAATAAAGTGATCTTCATTTGAGTGAAACAAAAAGTAGAAAGGCGACCTGAGCGAAGCACACAAAGAGAAGCAGACAAAATTGAAAGTCGTCCATCTGGGCAAATGGGTCAAATTGACGTTTTAATTAGCCACAATAGGCTGCTTGATGCCGCAGCCTGGATTCTTTAATCAGGACGATTAAAAGCAGATCGCATCGCAGTCTCGGGACTTCCTCCCGCTTTAGTACCACAAAAACGCGGCAAATAAAGACTACGCCTGTGTGACATTGGCATGACGCACAACTTCAAGCAATCATAGACCGATTTGCAAATGTGTCCGCAGAACATAACGAAACCTATTGGCTGAAAAACGCACCTTTTTTGCATCTATCCGCTGATTTCGGTGGTCTTTCCAAATGTCCTACTCCTTGTGTGACGTGAATTCATAGATTTGTTTGAATGGAAGTTGATGACCCTCAACGAATATGCCGGCGCTCGGGATGCCCCTGCTTTGAAACCCTAATTTGAGATCACTCCACTGTTATAAATTGTGACCCTGCTTTGAAACCTTAACCTAAGTCAAAAACCCTATACGAAACCCCAACTCTAGTTTAAAACCCTAATATGAAATCGCAACTGTAGTTTAAACCCTACTTGGAAACCCCAACCTTCATCTTAAAACCCTAATTTGAAACCCTAAACCAACTTTATAACCTTACTTTAAAATCCCAACCCTAGTTTAAAACCCTACCTATAGACCTTCTTGGAAATCCTAACGACTTGTTGAAAACCCTATTTAGAAACCCTCACCCATGTTTAAAACCCTAATTCGAAACCCCGACCTTAGTTTAAAAGCCTACTGGGAAGCCCGAACCCTAGTCTAAAACCTTGATTTGAAACCAAACTTTGAAACTCCATCCCTTTTTAAAACCCCACTTTAAAACCCCAACCCTTGTTTAAAATCCTATTTTGAAACCCTATCCCAAGTTTAAAACCCAATTTTGAAACCCTAACCCTAGTTTAAAACCCTAACCATAGGACAGTGGATGCCCAGGGCAACTGGTTGCTTTATGCCCCTCAATCCCATTCAGACTCCCCTTCAACTTGCCCGTAAATACACAATCTTGGATGACCACAAAATGTTTTGGTCGCTGGGGAGGATGAAGGTGGATCCCTTGCCCCATTGGCCCCACCCTCTGCACGGCCCTGCTAAGCCCATACATTTCCTCCATTTGTATGGCTTGACGTTTGCAAGTAGAACATCGGGAACTATTTGTAGAGTAATTCTTCAAAGAGGAAGCCATGACAAACACACATGAGTTAAAAAAAAAGAAAGAAAAAAAGACTGACCACCATGGCGTTGTATTCCCGCCCGTGCGTTATCTTCCACTGCTCCCATTGGCTGTCCAGGGTCACCTGATCCAGGCGGGCCAGAGCCGACACGGCCAGCAGAAACACGCTAACGCAATGCTGCCACATCCTGCACCAGCACAAATACATACTGTACATGATGAACACCACATCAACTAGCGTGTTACCAAAATTTGCATTTAATCCGTTCTTTTCTTGCCAACTTACTTTTTGTCTGTCCAGGTCTCCTACTAAGTATCGGTACTGCTGTTTTCTAAACTAGATTTGGTTCTTTATTTTTTGCATCTCTACCTTGTGAGTTGAGTAGAGTTTCATTTTCTTTACTTCTGCCTCGTGCAAGTTAGATTGAGATGCTGTGACTCGGTTGACCTACTTTGGTTTGTTTGACTTTCTGTTATCGTATTTTTCTGTGTTTGTATCCTTTTGTTTTGTATTTCATGGTTACGTGCTCCCTTGGTTGCATTAAAGACTTCTAAAATGCTTAAAAAAAAAAGAAAAAAAAGTTGAGCTGAGTTGGGATCCACTTTTAATAAGGTGAATCGTGTGGCAGGTACTGTATAAGACTATATAAAAATATGATATGGTCTCGCTATAAGGTGGACTTTCCCCACGGGTCTGGTATATATTGCTCATATAAACGAGGGTTGGCTGAACGTGGTTACTGTAACCATGGCAACCGAGGAGGAAGCTGCACTTAAATGTGAGGCACTTTCAGGTCCTTGTTCATCGAGACACGCGGAAGTGAGGACGTGCAACTAGCCGGCTATTTAGCATTAGCCATTCTGGCCGTTCAGTGGCGGTGTCAGTTGACGCTACTGGCAGCTGTGCTAAGAATTTGCTTCAGTTTACTGTATTTAGTTACTGTTTGTTTAGTAAAGCGATTGAAAGAGCACCGGCAGCTGTTTCCATCCTTCTTCTATCCAAACAAAGTCATGATGATGATTTTTTTTACTTTATGGGAGACGTGCAGTTGAGTAACAAAAAAAACAAACAAACAAAAAAACGCAATAAAATGTGAACTACGATATAGCGAGGGATGTGTTTATAACAAAATGGAGGATGAGAAGAAGAAGGTTCTGTAGAGTTACTGAAAAGAAAACACACTGACTCGGTTTCAGCTCAAGATGATTCATTTGGAGTGAATGTTAATGAAGTACAGACATTTCAATACTCACGTATATCTTTCAGGTATCTGTACTTTTACTTGATTTTTTTTTATTACAAGACTTTCTCCATCCATATAGAGAGGTAAGGCACATTTGTTGTTGTTGTTAACATGAGCTAATTTAGCTTTGTTTGTTTAGCCAGCGCAAGCTAGCTCTTGGTTTAAAAAACATGCGAAAGGTAATATTTTTTTCTTCTCAGTGCAAGCACACTCATTTATTAACTATTTAAAAAAAAAATAATTTTGTACTGACATATTTCCGAGTCTACACTTTTTAAAAAATATATTTTATTTTTACTTTTAGTGAGTACATCCTGAGCTGAATCAGCACATCTACTTTGACCAATCTTTGTTTACTCAAGTATCTGTAATTCCACTTCATGTACTTTTGCGATCTTTGGTACTACACTTGTGGACCAAGAAGTACATTTTGAAGTCAAACATATGAAAGTAAAAATTGCCGTACCTTCAAAGTCCAGAAGTCGGTGAGATCCTGTTCAAATGGTCCTGTTTGGGCGCCGGGCGGGTCCAATGCGCAAGTAGGTCAGCGTCTGGTTTATATGTAGTGGAATTTTTGAGGAAGTAACAAAGGAGTTTGGGGTCCGGGGAGGAGTTGTGCGGAGGATTGAGAAGGACGACATCTGGTTTCACTTTGTGTGCCAGCGTCTGCTGACATGGCTGGAAAAAAAAACAAGCAGGTACCGAAATAAGAGAAGATCACAATTAATCATCTTCCTAGTGGATATGCTTTGGTCTTTGGGGATGTTTGTCGTTTATGACGTCATTTGTTGCCTCACTTGATCACAATTTATTGTTTGCACCCGCACGACATTACGGTAGTGTAAAGTGTAAATTCAGAGTCATGCACCTTCAGCGTTGCGCCACATGGGGAGCACTGGGATCTACTGGAAGACATGCAACGTAATTGACAGCAAGAGCCAGAGAAGAACCCTGAAAGATTACCTGGAATTTGCCCAAAATGTCCGCTTCAAAATCAAAATGGCTGACTTCCTGTTCAGTTTAGGGCATGGGCCGCTGAGACTTTTTCACGCGTCCTATTTGATGTCTCAATTTTGTGTCAATCTGTAAAAATGGTGTCTGTAGGGGTCTTTTTTTTGTTTTGTTTGTTTGCTTCCAATCTTATTTCGGTTTGTTTGTTTCCAAAAGTCCACCAAAAGTCAATTCATTTGATGCCATTCTCTGCCCTCACTTGACGGCAAAGAAAAAAATATAAATTCACTATAATACCTGCTTTCAATTAGGGCTCATTTGAAGAAAAAAAAAGAGCTTTATTAACTTCATAAAGGCAGAATTTTTGCATTGAATCACAATAGATGGTGTCCCTAATGAAGTGTCCAGTGAATGTTTGTGTGAAACCGACAAACTTAAAAAAAAACCTAAAAAAACCAAACAGCAAATGACACATTTCCTCAGGTGGTCATCACGTAATGGAAACAAGCACATTTATAGAAGTGGGACAAAATGGAGTCCGCACGCTATTGGTAGTGCTTCCTCGTGCTGTTAGTCACACGCCTGATTTGTTCTTAAACATGTCTAAATATACTGAAGAACGGACCATCTTGGTCATGTGTGAGCTGACACACCAGTCAACATGCAAAATTGGGGCAGCAGGGGACATTTTTAATCAGGTAGGGGTGACTGGGGCACATTGCAATTTTCTTCTCCACCAGAGGGCGCAACGAAAAAGTGGAATACTCATTTTCTTTGTGTAAATGGTCAGGGGTTGTGTACTGCCTGAGAAGAGAATAGCACATTGTGAGCTGAGATGAATGGCAGTTATCCGTTTCGTACAAACCTAAAGTAAAAATGTTCAACTTCATATATTTCGAAACAGGCGTCGTACACAGACAAATTCGAGCAGCAAATCACGTGGACTCGTTAGTGGAGAGATTCGGGCATCTTGTCATGCCTCAGTCACTGCTCTGTTTTAAGCTAACTTTTAAGTAAGAGCAAGTATTAGCCAACATGGTAGTTTGGGGCAACTTGTCACAGTCATTTTGGGGTTTGTTGTCACATATGCAAAGAATGGGTCACTGAAAAATGCACCTTTACATATGCAAGAATTGTTTTTCAGATGATAGAGTCTGAAGAGTGAGGAAGAGAATCTGCCATGTTCTGTTTCATTGTTTAAAAAAATATTTTCCAGTTGTTGGAACTACAGAAAGCCCACGTCAGGACTGGCTTAAGTTTCGTGATGAACCATCCATCCATTAACTGAAATGGTTTATTAAAATTTTTTTTCAAATTCAATCTCAAATTTCTAGTTTAAGGGAAGCAAAAGCTATATGAGAGCCGTTCCTAAGGACTTTAATCTATTTCATAATATTTTATGTTAAAGTTTGCTCAATGACTATGGTAAATTTTCAAGATCAATGCTAAACAATTTCTATGGCTGTAAAAACAAACAAACAAAAACAGGAGAACAAGGATAATTTGTCCTTGTTTTATTAGTTGCAAAATCCATCTTACCCCATATAGTGTGACAACTTACCCATTGGTGGGGCAACATGTCACATGTTCACTCCCTCTATTTGATGGCCTATAACTCTGCACTGACGCAAAGAATGAAAATGAAATTAATACAAAAAATATAACTAAGACTTTGGTCTTTCATCTGGTATACATTTTGTTTCTATATGATGTATGGATTCCAAGAAATATATAAAAGTATGAAAAGTGATACAACTAGCCCCGGTCTCCCCGACACCTGCAGATGTGGCTGCTATGTGGCTTTTAATATCCTAATGCTTTTTTTCTTATATATATTTTTTTTCTTAAAATAATATAACTTAATTCTCTTAACAACTTTGTTATTTCTTGAAAATATCTTTTAAAAAAGAAGCTTTATTCTAACATGGCTGCTTTTATGTCCATTCGAGGCTTTTTGTGCTAAAAAGTGATGACGAAGCCTTCCAAGGTCAAAAATGACCTCAGCGGCGTTACGATGCTAGGGCGTGCCAAGTGGCGCCCGCGGGACCGCCGCACTCGCCTTGGCTCTTGATTGATGACGCCTCATCTTCATTTTCTCCTACTCTTCCGCGTCCTAAGATCCTACGAGATGGCGACAGCACTTTAGATGATGAGATGACGGACGCCGCCACTGATCGGTCCGTAGAGGCCTTGGTGTGAATGTGCGTGTGTTTGATGGAGGGGGCGTGGTCATTGTGGTGATTTATTCGCCAATCAGCCACTGAGGCGTTTGTTCTGCGTTTGTATGATGTATTTTTATAGGGCCACACATATAAAAACAAACAAAAATAAATAAATTGTATATTATGAGGAAAAATTATTACAAAGATAATTTGTCATTCTTGTAATGTGTATTTTTTTAGGGGTGTCAAAATTAGTGCGTTAATTTTCAGTTAATTTCAAATTCCTTTAACGCCGCCATTTTTTAAAAACGCACGATTAATGAGCGCCCGTTACTTGGAAAGTCTGTACTGGCGGAATTCCAGTCACAATGCAACAGACACGCCTTCGTCAATTTAATAATAATGCATATATGGGGTCAAGTCGTATTTTATTTTGCTATTTTAAAAATGTGGAGAATCTCACAAGTTATTTCATGTTAAAGATTAGCTAGCTCAATATGAAAATAAAAATGCACTGAGCTGTTACGAATGTCTTACAAATGCAATTATGCCATCTCGTGGCAGGTTAAAATGACTAACACAAATCCATATCACACTTGTTTTTTACAGTACATCTTTTTAATTTTAACTCAGTTTATGAATTATTATGAAATTACTATATTATTACTAAAAGATGCAGCCATATTTCTATTAGTTTAATCCCCCCCACACTTTTATGTTAACAAAAGTATGAAAAATAAGAAATAAATATTTTATTGTACATTTAGAACAGATCTAAAATTTGCGATTAATCGTGAGTTAACTATTGCAGTCCTGCAATGAATTACGATTAAAAATTGTAATCGCATGACACCCCTAGTATTTTTCCCTTTTAAAAACAATACTGTCCGAAAACAAAATGCTAATTTATTTTCAAAAATAATTCATATAAAAAAAAAACTGACTTTATTCTCGTAAAAATACAACTCAATTCTACTTATTTTGCGCATTCTTTCTCGAACCCCCCACCCCTTAATTCAGCATTTTTTTTCTCTTGAAAGAATATACAGTCCTCTCAATAATGCACTACTGTTGTACTTTTACGATAAAAAATATGACTATTCATGAAAAGTAAGAGTAAAAAATGCTACTTTTTCTTCTTTCCCACAAATAGGCCTTTGCATCTTTATTGTAAAAGAAAATAGCTTTTGTGATAAACTGTTCCATCTGACTTTCCAGTCCAAATTGAAGGTCAGGTGTAATTTCTCGTTTGCCTGATTTTGTCGCGACACATCTGCTTCCTGCTCCTGAGCGAGCCGTGCTGGACTCTTACATCACCCAAAAGTCATCTATATGCTATCCGGATCTACGGTAGCAGTCGCTGGGGACCTTACGTAAGCCGAGCGACGTTATTGCTGAGAAGCTTTTCCGACGGCACTTTTCACCGGCTGCCCGCTCGCCAGATTAACAACGGCCGCAGACACCAAAGAGGGTTTAAGGCTCTTTCGACCTCGGCGGATTACAACCGCTCGCCTTTTTTACCCCTCGACCTCTGATTGTGTGTGACGGGACATTCCGCAAAAACACAAATGGAAAACATCCAAATGACTTGTTGTCCGGAATACCACTGATCGGAAAAAGTCAGATTACAAATCAAGTCAAATCTCTTCCAGTTTGGATCGTCATTACGATGTGGACAAAAGGGGCTTCGTGAGGGTCATTGACAGAAAATGTATACAGTTATGGATTAATTCAAGTCGATTCTTACATAACTAAGTCTTGTATGTATGACTTGCCACTTGATTCAATCTGATGACAACCACTGTGTATGCAGCTTTTGATGTATGTCATGTATATAAGGGTTAGGGTTACCCTAACCCTAACCCAACAAAGTATTTGGTATTCTTCCCTAGAATACTAAATCTTCTTAAACTTAGAACGATCCAAGCAAGGTATGAAGCAGCTGAAACGTTGGACAAGATCTAAAAAGACCAACGCAGCCGCCGAGGCTGGCCCTCGCGCGACGAGTCTCCGCAGCCGAGTGTCGGCCCGTTAAAAATAAATCTGCTTATTTCAGCACATTTTGTTCACTTGTGGACTCCGTCCGGATTAAAACACTAAGAAGATCATATTAGTCGAAACATTTTGTTCTTATACAAAGCATCGCAAAAAAAAGAGTCAACAAAGACAAAATGCGACAAGACAATGTTCTCTGGATTGAGGTCAGTCAAACAAAAGCAGAAGTCAACATGACGCAGCCGCAACAATGTCTGATGACCACTTGTCAGCAAGAGCGCACAGGCGCCCGCTCGCCCGGTCCTATTAGGGGTCCAAACATCCGACTTGTACCGCCTGATTGGTGGCGCTTTTACATCAGCTCTTCATCAGCCAAAATGAAAGCATCATCAGTGACTCATGTTTTATTTTAAAACCCGCTGACTCGCTTTACAGAGCCACTTGTGTTGCGCTGACATGCTTACATGGCGCTCGTTTTATTACCTCTGACAAGGAAGTTGTTGTATTGTTTTTGAGAAAAGGACTCAAAAGTAGTCATTCTTTACTTGACATTATCCTGGAAAGTTCAGAAGTTTGTAATCTTCTGGAAGGACTTATTCGAACGGAAATCCCGAGATCTCAGAAATGAAACTGTCCTGTTAAGTTGAGGAATTCTTAAGACTCCTTCAGAACGTCTTCAAAATGAAATTGTCCTGTTGAGTTGAAGAATCTTTAGACTCTTTGAATTGAAATTGTCCGGTAAATTTAAAGAATCCTCAGACTTCTGGAAGAACCGAAACTGTCCTGTTAAATTGAAGGATTACTTCGACTCTCAGAACATCATCTTAGAACAGAATTGATCCTATTAAATTGAGGAGTTCTCCAACAAGAACGTCTTCAAAAGGAAATTGTCCTGTTGAGTTGAAGGATCCTTAGACTCCTAGATGTTCTTTGAACTGAAATTGTCCAGTCAAGTTGAGGAATCTTTAGATTTCTGGAAGAACTCCATGGAACTGAAACGGTCCTGTTAAGTCGAGGAGTTGTAAGACTCTTGTAAGAACTTCTTCAAATTGATATGTTGCGCAAAGTTGAGGAACCCCCTCAGACTCTAATCCAACTAAAAACAGTTGTTATGCCCGTCTTTTACATATTTCTCCTCGAGGAAAACTGTCCTTCCCCTTTCCCCTCGAAACTTTGAACCGGTGATCTGAATCCTGCTCCCGACAAAAAGTGTAAATACAGGATATGTTTGGAGTTATTCCAAAACAGATCAACATGGTGTTCTGTGTTTGATTGGTAATGAAAACGATGAGAAATTGTTTTGTGTTTTCACAGCTTTGAGGGACATCCAGAAGTCCCGGAGCAAATTAATCATTCCGCCGTCATTCCCAACGGAACTGATTTTGTTTTTTTTAATGTCATCCAAAATCTTGTGTCGAGACTTCCTAAAAACGTCTCTCCAGCATCATGAGAGGAACAAAGCGTCCCATTTCCAGAGAGTGTGAAAGTTCCATTTCCCAAATGGATCTTTTTAATTGGCGTTTTGCAGCCAGCAGGCAGGCAGGCAGGCTGCGAGTCAGGTATCATCCCTGAGGGTTCTTCAGCGAACCCGTTTTCAATCCTGGGCGCTGTTCCAAACGGGTTTGCTGGAGCCGAGCCGAAGGTGTCCGGGGCGTCTCGGGGCATACGTGATCAGGCAGAGAGAAGCGTGTGTTTTCCGTGTCACTATTTCAACCAATAGGCCAACTGCTCAGGTTCCACTTTCACCTGCACCTGCCATGACCTCACAACCTCAACACATTTTTGGGCTGAATTTTTTTTAGAAAGATGACGATGTATCACAGAAGAAGCAACAGCATGCACGCAAGGCGCTCGAAAAACAAAAGAAAGTCATCCAGGCTGCCTGGCTTTCTTAATCGCTTCATGTCAATGAGCACATGTGCCGTCCTGTTTGCCGGGATTACTTTGGATTCAGAGGCGGGCGAGAGAGGAACCCCCTCCCTAATCACGCACGGCCAAGTCACACAACAAGCTGCCGACGCACATTCATAATTTTCCTGACGCTTGATCCGCCACATGCTGATCCGCCTCCGACTTGGCTGTGCGGGGAGATTAGCAGTCGGCATGCCCGGGCTACGCTACACTCCTGGCCTTCAATTCATATTTTTAGATCTGCGAAAGCGCTGATGTGCGCGAATTAAACGCGTGTGTGTGCGCGCGCGCTGTGGTCGGCATATTCACCCTCATTAGAGAAGGCAGCAGCTGTGGCCTGAGCATGGATTTAAAACGTAAAAGGTCCATTTCTTGGCGTATTAGCGCCACTACTTTGAAACATCGCCTGGCCTCCATTCATGATGACGGGATTTACACGCCGCTCTGAAGGTCGCATGCTTCAACGTCAAAGAGGAATGCCGCACATTTGGAGCTGGCGGCCAAACCGTGTTTACTTCACACCACCTGTGAGTTCCTATGTGTGCTCGGCCACCTTCACAGCAAATTTCGTAGACTAAATTTGACTCAAAAATTTCTATATTTTGTCCCAATCTAATATATATATATATTGCTGTTCGGCACGAGTATACAGATATAAACAAATCACAAATAACCTTCATTTGCTATATAAGCCTGTTAACGTCCACTACATGCGTCTGCTAATGCGCCAATGATGATAGCATGCTAAGCTAAGCTTACAATAGTACACAAAAGGCATCATAAATACTAGTACAGAGAGAGAGTACAAACGATTGCAAGGGAGGATTTCAAATCGCTTCTTCCAACAGCAACTCTTCACGCTGGCTTTCGATACTTTTACAAGAAGTAACGTAGCAATGCGTCAATCATTAGCGTCCCCATGCAACACGCACATAACAAACATTGGTTCCACTATAGAAACAACACAATTCGTACAAATGCGTAAAATAAATCTTAATATTTATGATATTATCAAACTGAATTCAAGCTGCCTCTAATGGCAGTTACAAACAACATAGCTGCAAACAGAGTGGAGCTAGTTTACAAAGCGCAGCTAGTATTAGCCAACTTAGCCGTTTGGCTAACACATATATTGTAGTTCTGCATAAGTCAAAAAGGGAGCCTGGCAGGAGGCAATCGCAGAGTTAGTCGCCGTGAACATTGCCAAAGACACGGCGCCCGTTTACACAGTACATAAAAGCAGTGATTTATTTACATGTCGCAAACTTTTGACCCCAAGGTATGTGCTTCCAAGCTGAAAAAATATTTTGCCGAGGTTGCTTCGCCTCAGTGTGTACAGCCCTACATGAGAAAAGAGGTCAGAGGTCACATATGGACTAGCACAGCCATTCTCAGTTATTTTATGATGTTAAATTGTTGAACATTTCACATTTTTACTTATTAAAGATCTTAAAAAAATAAAAATAAAATAAAAAGGAAATCAGAGATTTGATTTCAAGGCTGTAGAGTCGAGTCCCAGCAGAAGCTTTAAGGGAAACACTGAAGGATGAGCCAGGAGCTAATCCTCCACATATAATTCATCTTTCTTTAGAGAGGCGGAGCCTGCGGATGGCAGCAGGATGGCCAGATGTTACTGGCAGCCTCCTTGTGCACAACCCCCACCGCCTCACCTATCCTCTCACCCCACCCACCCCCAACAGCATGCAGGACTCACTGTCGTCTCTTAGCATGTTGGCGTGATGCTAATATCTCAGCGCACGCCTACAGATCAGAAAACGCGGCCCATGTGCATCTGCTGGACAGGCTGGTTGACTGGTGTGTGTGTGTGTGTGTGTGTGTTTGCACAAATTAAAGCTCATGGACCACATTTTCTCTTTTGGTGACATTTTTAAAAATACATTTCTTGAGGGCAGGCATTCCAGTAATACTTAATTGTTATGATTTTTTGGGGGGGATTGGATTGTGTTTTTTCTTCTACTCTTAACTCTAAAATGTACAGTATGTATATATATATATAGTATTTTGTTCAAAAGTGCATCAGTGACTGCGGCTCTCCTTTCCCATATGCGAGGGCATTGCCCAGAGAACAGTAAAACGCGAAGACAATGTGAATAATGTAATGTTGGTTATGTAAATGCTTGATGGACCGGATGTGGTTCTACTTTGCCCACCCTTGCATTAGAGTCGACTATGCAGAAAACGCCTGGTCCACCGGTCTTGAGGCTTAAACAACGTACACGTTTTGCTTTCCCAGTTAAGACTTCCACATTTTCTTTCATGAAGCGCAATGTTGATGTGCGCACAACGTGTGTGTACATTGTGTGCATGCGTCGTGTGCTCACTTGGAGGCTAATTGGCTCCCAATTGAGCCCTGGTGTCTTTAGCTGACTGCTGTTTGTTTGAAGATCCGGACAGAAAGGTGAAAGGTCACCATTCGGTTGCTCGCTCTTAATTCTGCCCAGTCTAATTGAGCCCCTCTGGATTTGTACCTCCGCAAAATGGAAAACCCACAAGAGAGCGTTTGAACTTGACTCGCCCCGAATGCAACGAAACGCTCATTAAATGTTTTTTTATTACAAGTGCATGCAGGCTAGCATCATTTGGGCTTCGGACATTAGTGTTGGAATAATCAATAACATGAATAACCAGAAACAATCCCATTTATTTAGCATGTCTCATTGTATTTCTTTGTTGTGTCTATTTGGGCATGAATCATTGTTTGTTATCCCTTTATGATAAATTGTCTATTTTATGTATTTGTCCTGATCAGAAACCTCTTCTAAAACTCAATAAGTTTGAAAATCCGAAGAAAAAAAAAAAGACCAGTTTCACTGATTGCCACAAAACTTAGCGGCAGGGCTGGATTGTCCATCTGGCATACAGGGCAGATGCCCAGTGGGCCGGTGCCTTTTGGGGCCGATGTGGTGCTATTCAATTATAATTTCCCAGCCCACAATTTAGAAGAAGCAGCCCATTAATCAATTTATAATATAGTGAGCAAACTGATCTAATAAACATCAGTGGTGGTCAAGGATGTTCAGGAATTGGGCTGGGCCGGAGAACCCAAGTCAAAATACCAGGGCCGATTGTTATGGCAGTCCAGCCCTGCTTGGTGGAGAAGTCTATCATGACAGGACACATCAAAAAGTCTCAGGACCCATGCCTGAAATGGACCAGAAAGTCAGCCATGTTGGTTTGAAGCAAACATTTTAAGGTCAATTTGCCCATTCATGCAAAGTCATCAACAATTGAAATCGGGAAGACATTTCAGTCCCAACAGGACACACAAAAAGTTTCAAGGACACATGGGACCTCTAAGATTAACCTGAAAGTTGGCTACTTGATTCAAAGTAGCAATTTTGGGCAAATTGCAGGGCTCATACGTTGACAAACTCCCACGAGAGAAGTTCACATTCTCCATTAAGTGTGTGAACATGAGAGGTCTTCCCTGTCAGAGAGTTTTTTTTCTGGCGGAACACATCGCTCCGGATGGCACGAAACCGTGGTCCATTCCAGACACTTGGTTGTCCCAGCTATCGCTGCGGGCCGAGGAGGTAATGTAGCGTCCGGGCGGCTCGCCAGTGCAGAGAGTAAAAACATCCACAAAAAAAAAACGTCACAAATCCTCTCAGAGCTGACAGCTTGGGGATTTTTCCGCCCATATTCTGATTATCTCTGCCACCATCACGGACGTGTCTGACGCTCAGGGATGCTTGAGGAAAAAATAATAATAATTCACGCAGGGATACTGCAAACATTAACGAACATTTGGGGTTATTTAAAGTACTGCTTTTACATTCAACTTGATCCCAAATTAATTTAGACGTGAAACAAATAATACTTTTGTAACATTTGATGTGGCTTTGTAAAATATTTTCATTCTTTTTTTGAACGTGCCACCTCCATCGAGAGTTCTGTTCCTCCCAAGAGAGGAGAGTGTCAGAGCGGCCTCGATAGAGGCGAGCCCTCCCACGTGAGGCCGACGACGGCCAAGAATGACATGCTTTAAGCGGCCTAACCAGCAACAGTAAATGAAAGTGCTGATTCTCCAAAAAAAAAAAAAAAAAAAACGTTTGATACGGTCTCTCTAAGAGAATATTTTCATATGTTGCAGGTGTATCTGGAACAGTTGTAATAAGTAGGGGTGTCAAAATTAGTGCGTTAATTTAAAGTTCCTTTAACGCCACCATTTTTTTTCCACGCACGATTATAATTCGTCACAGTACAGCAGACGCGTCCACGTCAGAATTGAGTAGTAATAAATTTAATAATGATGCATATATTTGTGCAGACTGGGGTCAAGTTGTATTTTACAATTTGAAAAATAAAAAATAAGTTACTTCATGTTAAAGATTAGATATGAAAAGAAAAATGCGTCTTACAAATGCAATTATGCCATCTAGTGGCAGAAACATGACCTCAACACAAATCAATATCACACTTATTTTTTTTACAGTACAGCACATCTTTTTAATTTTAACTAAATTTTATGAATTATTGTGAAATTACTGTGTCAATGACTAAAAGATGCGGCGATATTTATTTTAGTTTAAAATTTGCCCCCCCCCCACTTTTATGTTAACAAGAGTATGAAAACTTAGAGCAGATATAAAATTTGCGATTAACCCTGAATCAACTATTGAAATCATGCGATTAATTACGATGAAAACTTTTAATCACCTGACACCCCCTAGTAAAAATCAATAACATCACCTACTGGAAATTTGGAGGCTTTCAAGTGGGCGTCCACTGATTCCAAACTGTGCTGCTGTGTTGTGCACGCATGTTATTGGCGGATCTGAGGGATCACGTGCTTCCCGCCTCAAACGGGAGGAGGGATGAAGATGCAGCGTCGGCAGCAACTTTCTCTCTCTCTCTCTCTCTCTCTCTCTCTCTCTCTCTCTCTCTCTCTCTCTCTCTCTCTCTCTCTCTCTCTCTCTCTCTCTCGCACACACGCGCACAAAGTCGACCTGAATTCTTGCGGTGGTCCAATCATGACAACTCTCGGAGGTTCTGAGAAGTAAAGCAGGACGAGGAGTGCGTGTGGACGCTGCGCACATGAGAGACTGGAGGTGAGAGTGGCTGCCATGGAAGCTTGGTTAAACGGGTATGTTTACTGACTTTTTATGATGGCAAAATCTATTGTTGCGGTTGTTTTCACGCAGCTGATGCGGCAGACAGCTTTGTGTTCTGTTTTTTTGTGTGTGTGTGTGTGTGTGTGTTTCTACTAAATCAGCTTTATGGACGGCACGGGCATGTTACGCTTGATTGAGTCAGAACTGGGACAGCACTTGATCTACTTTGAGTTTAATCCAAATAGTTCTTCTCAAGGTTGAATGAACAGCGAAATCATCGGTAACCATTCACTTTAAACAAACATGTAGTACTTTTTTATTTATTTAACAAGCAGCATATTAAACCATAATCTCTTGTATAGGGTATTTTCAAGTGTTTAAAAAAAGTGTTTGTGCTATTTGATATAATCGAATTGTTAGTCCTGAAAGCAAATTCTCATTGTAGTTATTCCACTTTAAAGTTTAAAGTAAGCCTGATGGTGAATAAAAAAAAGAAAAAAAGAGAACCCTAACCCTCGGACATAAAAAGTGCAGCATTACATCCACTTCAATAAGTCCACAATTTGTCATTTGGTTCACAGAGCCACTGCATGGTATCAACATCATTGACAGGAAGCAATAAATATAGTGACACATTTTTACCAACCTAATATTTTGTAAGGCTGTCTGGCTCTCCTTGCTCACAACTTGTCACAAGTGAGGGCATTGCAGTACCTTAATTGCTGCGTTATTTATTTTATTTTTTTGGGTTGACAGTGTTGGAGGTATTAATACGGGTGACTACCTATGCATACATGCTATGTAAATATTTGAATTCTTCTTTGCTTCCAATTCGTTATTCACATGAAATTTGTGCAAATAATCTATTCAAATAATCCACCCCAGAATTTATATTAACAAAAAATACATTTTAATAAATAAACAAATAAATAATATTTTTGCACACACCAACCAGTGTGCAATAAACACAAATGACTAATGAAGTAATTAAAATAACATTTAACATGACTTTAACATTTATTGAAGACGCTCTACAGACGGCAAAGTGCGTTTCACAATGCAAACTTTTATTAACAACTTGAGGTAATGACAAGCCTCCTAGGTCTGCTCAGCAACATTGGCGTAAAACCCTGACAACAATCAAGACTTCAAAATAAAAGCCGCCCACGATAATAACAGTTTTACAATTGTTTGGTCCAAAAGTAGCTTACTTAGCATTCACACAAACTATGTTGAACACAGCTGCTTAATAATGCACAACATGCCCAAAGAAAATGTGGTGAAACTGTGTTATTATACGGCATGCTTTTATTTTGAAGGTCTGACTTACGACAGGATGCTAGACCATAATGCCATAATATATCAATAGCTTGAACCCTTTTTACACAACTTACAAAATACTTTGGATGAACGCGCATCGATTTCGAGAAGTGAATGGCAGTTATGCGTTTATGTAAGTAGGACAACATTTTCAGAAAAAAAAGAGAATCGTACGAAAACTAGGGCATGAAAAAACCCAAGTTCTACTTTTCGTGGAAATCTACTGTCAACTATATAGCACAAAGACATTACTTTGGCACTGTCAAGTTGATCCCAATTCTCATATTGGTGTGAGTCAAAAGAGAGCGTTTGTTGCAAAAATAACCCAACTATGGGTCAAAAAACGGACTGATCCTCTACTTTTTGGCTTGTTTTATACAAAATGACCCCATTTTTTGACCCAAATAAAGGATCTGACTACGGTAATATTTACGAGTTATTTTACGCAAAAAGACACATGACTAACTCAAAGTTGGGTCAAAGTGACCCATAAAGTGGATCGGTCCATTTTTGATCCATAATTGGGTCACTTTTGATCCAACAGTTTTTAGAGTGTGGGATGTTTTCAGGTAACTGCTAACCACCAAGCTGATGTCACCTTGTTCCGGAACACGCTCTGATGTACAAGTATGTGAGCTGTGAAAGGAGTCAAAGTTGTCGCCATTTGTCAGCCGTAGATCGAAGGAAGCCGTTAGCACCCTGGAAGCACCCCCCTCCCCCCTCCTCCCCCGAACCCCGCCATCCACCTCCATACACCTTAATACTCCAAATGAATCATGCAAACACTTCCTGCTCATAGAAAGCCCTGATTAAATTGAACGTTTGGCTGGCTCCCAAGCATCACCACACAGAACTTGGAGCGCAAGCGATAAAGAGGATGACCATTCATCGTTAGCTTCTTAGAACAAACTGTGCGGGCACAAGTGCACTACAAAAAGACTTACAATGTCCAAGAGCCTTTTGGGATAGATTCATACTGCAGGCCCAAGTATCCGATTCCAATTCGATGCCTACATCTGATATTTCTACCATGTACCAGTAATACATAAATAATAAAAATATTGAATATTACATATATCTTGGCCTGGCCGACTGTTCCCTCCACTGATGCAATTGAAATACTAATAGACATTATTTGATTTCTCTCCTGAAGGACATGGCTCAAATGTAAATGGTAAATACTTCTACAGCTCTTTATCAACATCATCACAGTGCTAAAAGTGCTTTATGGGGCTTACATTCCGCCACTGACACACACGTAGACCCCAATGGGCAGCTGCTGCCGTGCGAGACACAGCCAGGCCAAATGGCAGCGATTCAGTGTCCAGTGTGTTGCTCAAGGACACTTCAACAGCAAACAGTTGGAGCAGGGATCCTAACTAGCGATCCTTTGGTCATTGGACGACCAATTGATTGACTCACGCCCAAATGTAGCATATTTCACCTTAGGTTAGGATTTGAGCTCTCGCTTCCCTATGTGGAGTTTGTATTTCCATTGCGATGCATTTATTGACACCAAAATGTTACATTGAACTGTCATTTTTATCTAACGGAAGTCTGCTAGCTTAATGTTGAAGTATAATGTGAAACACCATAGACAGGCTAACGGAAATTAGCATAGATGTTACGGTGATTATTAACCTACAAACAACAGTTCCTTAACACATGCAAGCAGAGCATACAACAAACAAAACTCACAGGCGTAATATTGAGGGAACAACAAAAATGACTGTCTATGAATCCACTGTCTTCAAGTCAAAATCCATAAACAATCATCGCTAAAAAAAAATACCGTAACAAGCTTATTTGGACAGACTAAAGGACTACAACGTACAGGACTGTTTTGAAACATAGGGAGTGAAAACAAAAAGCTAAAGTAAAGAACATAGCCCAAAAAATAAAACCAGTACAGTAACAAAGTACTTTATTAATTCAGCGGTGATGTCATCGTATGGCGGTGAAGAGGGCTTTCTCGCAAAGGAGGCGCACAAATAACGAGGAGCTAAGAGGATTATGAAGCAATACGCTGAAATGATTAAACAATAGATTATAAAAGATCCTGGCAAAAGCACATTTGAGTAATCTGTTTTTAAAAGGGATTGGAGCCAACAGTCGGCTTCGCGAGTTGCCACGGTGACACCAAGATGCTTCCACTGTGATTGGCAGCCTTGTACGTGCGCATCAAAACAGACAAAAGCAGCTTCCGGTGTCAATCAAAAGTCAGCGTTATGCTCTTTGTTTTGGTTACACCGAGTTGACACCAGACCATTTATAACTGGACCGTCTAGTTTTGGTCATTTGTTTATGAGAAAATGGCACTTTTGAAAGAATTGCGGGAAAGAAAACAATTCCACAAGAACTACCAGAAACTGTCCTCAGAGAAGAACGACTACAAAGTGTAAAATGGCAACAAGAATGGAAGAATTGATAGAAATCTTCCTCAAACACGAAAACTCTCATAACCACAAATGTTCCTCAAAGCAAATTCCTCAAGCAAAAACCACAAGAAAAGTTTGTACTTCTCGTACTTATTAACATACGTGACTAACTTGTGTCGCCCAGAATTAGCGCAATCACTTTTTTGAACTCTGCCGGGGTTATCCTGTCAATCAGCGTTATCCCGCCCCCGTCCCCACACATGGCCAGCGTCAGTTTGCTGCGTCGACCTAATTTGTGAGGTGCTGCTGCGCCGAGACTAATTCCCTCGCCTCATTTATGGCTGCTATTATTAATATTGCCGACGCAGCGCTTTGTGCTTTGCGCAATGTGGAAGTTTGTCGTTGAGTGGATCCGTTCAGGATCCGACTTCATTGCGTTCTTCTTCTCAGGGGTCATCAGAAAGAGAGCAAAGTGTAGCATTTGTAGGTGAAAAACATTTTAGATGCAAGTACTGCCCTACTGGATCCGTATGTGCTGACTCTGCGACATTCCAGATTTGTAACAATATCTAGAAACCTTGGCTATAGGCAATACTTACTCAATAGGAACCACTAAAAACCTTCTTGAAATAAAAACATTCAATGAAAAATCCCCAGAAATTGATATCTACAAAATATGGAAGAATTGCTCAAAGAAAACTTTTTTAAAGAACCTTTCAAACCATCTTCAAAACACAACCGTTAGAAACATTCCTCAAATAGAATTTTGATGTTTCTGGGGCTGGTGAAAGACTGAGTAGTAGGTGATGTATGGTCGGTGCTGGATTTCTTTTTCCTTTATTTTCTTTGATCCTTCCTCGGGTCTCCTGACAACCTCACGACTCTAGCTGGATTCTGAAGTATTCGGTTTAGGTGAATGGTATGGGATTTTTAATAGGTTTTAGGTGAATTAATGAGATGTATTACATACACAATACACACTCACACATGCACACACACATGCACACACACATACACACGCACATAAATAAAAAAATAAATAAATAAAAAGAGCAATGATGATGACATGTCGAATGATTACTACTGAGCTCTCTCAGAAAAAAGAAAGAAACATTCCTCAAAGAACCACAAGAATCTTTATCAAAATTTGAAACCTTACTTGAATAATAATAAGAAAAAACTGGAATGGCCACAAAAAAACACACTCAGGCCTTGTCTCACAAAACGTAAATATTTTTTCTACAATTTGTCCTGTCATCGACCCGAAACCACAGATTTACAACATTAAAAAAACCTCTAACCAAAAAATGATCTGTAAATACTCTGTTTATGCATTTGCGCGCAGACATCGATAACTGCCGCTTCAAAACCTCACCACCTGTGACAAAATAAGTTCTTCGTTGGTTGTCACATATGCGAAATGTGTTTTCATTGGGAAACAGTTTCGATGCCCTCGCAAAAGTTTTAGCGTTCTTACTTGTTCAGGCACTTTTTTTCCCGTGCTTGTTTTCCAAGCCCAGATACTGCTCCGCGTACAATAACAGGCGAAGGACGACGTTAAGGACGGTTATTTTCCGCCACTTTGCCATTCCACGCCCGAGGCAGGTCCTCCGTCAAAGACACCGATACCGGTGTTGGGTCAGACCGGGACGCAATGCCAGCTGTTGAGTTTTGTTTTGTATGTACGTAGATTTCTTTTTTCTAGACAGAAGGGGCAGGATATTTATTTTTACAAAAAACATGAGATAAGGCTTCAAATGACTATTAAAAACTTTTTTTTGGGGGGGGGGGGATTATTGTTTTACAAAATAGAAGTAGTTAATTATTTAAGACAATCAGTCACCTTTCAATGAGGACTATATCAATTGGATATTTACTTTTGAGAAACTGAAAGTTGCAGTATTTGGGCAATTTTTTTTATAAAAAAAAAGATATTTAAATGATTCATCAATTATCAAAAATAATTTTTGATTTGATAATCAACTAGCTGTCGATTAATTGTTACGACTCCCATGACCAAGATGAAGGTGTTCCATTCATTACCATTCTCTGACTCAATTGGCCAATTCCTCAATGATCACGTTAACTAGCTTCCATCGTGTCTATTTTTTAATCTTGCCTGCTGAAATGTAAATGATGCCCCACCTCACCTTTGTGCCGCTTATTTCGTGTGAATTTATACATTCAAACTAGAATGAGAAGAGTCATAGTCCATAAAACTGTTTTCTCAATGGCTCTCAGACAAATTGGCAAATTGAAAAGGTTTGTTTACAAATGGCACAGCTCCAGCTTTTGTCACTCGGAAGAACAAATTGAAATTCTTTGTCCCCCCTTGACATTTCTGGGGCGGTGCCGTCCTGTCACCAAGCACTTGGCGTGATGCGCAAACAATTTTTTCTGTAGGGGGGGGGGTAAAAAGTCTTTGTTGCTGTTTTGTAAACTCAGTCCTCAGGGAATGCACTTTTTGTGGCACTCATAAAGCAGCTGCTCATCTCTGCAGCTTGTGTTCTGCAGGCAAACCTTTATTTTTATTTTTTTAAATATTTGCTGCTTGCATGTACCAGGCCTCCGGGGGCTGCCACACTGCGGCAGGTGCCACAAGCTCATAAAAGGAGGCACGCAATCGCACACAAACACACACGCGACGAGTGTTCCAGCCACTTTAATTGGGGATTTGAGGCTTGTCGTTCTCACTGCGATCAGCTAAATATATCGCGCCGGCGACAAGTGTCACAGAACAGAACCGGGCCGCGCTGGGCCGGCGTGCTCTGGGGCCTGGAGGACAGACGGCTATGTTGTGGTGCACCTGTTGCCAGAAAGATAGAGGAGGAAGTCACAAAGCGAAGAGAGCAGGTTTTGATGAAATGAGCAAATGAGCAAGATGGATATTGATCATGCTGATCGGATTCAGGCGTGAGAGTGCTTCAAGACCAAACGAGGCGGTGCGTATTGGTCCGTGCCCTTAAGAACATGGAGATTTGCGTGTTTTGTTATATTGGGACCCATTTCCAAAACTTTGAGTGGACACGGAAATCTAAAAAGTATTCCTCGATGATTTGAAACATAATGTACATAAATGTATGATTTCAAATCTTATGCCGGAATGATTTTAAACAACACACATCCAAATAATGATTTGGAGCATCAATGAGGCTGCGTAATAGTAAATTGTTTTCATGTAATGAAGACGGCAACATGATCTGTACGCAAGGGCGGGAAAAACATCCATTTTACTTTCTCACTTTCTAATTTGACAGCCGGGGTCAGTCAGCAAGGGCCGGCATGCCTTGGGTTACGACCCCCTGGTTAGAGAATAGCTAGACGGGTATGACTGAGTGGCTGCACTGGAGATGCAACGCACCTGCCAGTTTGTATCTCTCACTAGCCCGGATCAGACCGGATCACAACTCCAGACTGCGGGAATCTGGGAATGTTCATCACAGAGTTGGACACGAAGGACAAAACTCGAAGTGTGAACTGTAGGGGGCGCTGCTAACTGTTTCTAAATACATTATATGTTTGAAGATCATGTATGTATGTATGAACTACTCAATAACAGAGGTTTAGTGTTAAAATGTTTTTCACCATGTCAGTTTTACAGAATTTTTTGGGGCATGGCCAAACGGCGTCGACCATGAGTCCCCCCCCCCCCCCCCCCCCCCAACACACACACACTCCCCTGAACCCCCAGCACATTCTATATAAAAACTTTAATATCTTCATGAATGGAATTAGTCATTATTACTAGGCACAAGCCTGTTAGCTCACAAGCTAGCTGGTGGCTAGCATATCTCGTCGCAGCGTGAAAAACCCGCAACGACACAGCGATATATTTCAGCAAGCGGAGGCTTAAAGCGGGTATATTTTTGCTCAAACCTTTATGGACGTGGAGACAAAATAATCATGTGAGGTATTTGATTGACAGTTGACAGATGAGCGGGCGTATTTTCAACACATTCAGTGGACAACAGCTTAATTTTTTTTTAAACTTCATTTTATATACTTGGCCATTTTTTGTAATCGTTGAAATTGGGCAGGCTTGCTAACACTCTTCTCTATGATGCGTCAAATTTAGAGGACATTTTGACTTTACAAGGACTTTAAGTTGCCAATTTAAGGACTTGAGTTAGTATTCATGATGATGTTTACATCGGAAAATCCGCTGTTGGGCTGTAGATATTAGCATGATGTCACTTTATTAAACAATACAACGGCAGCCATTGCAAGATGATTTAATAATAGAACATGTGTAATGGCATTGTTCTTAACAGCCGCGTAACAATAGAACATGTTCAACGAAATGACGTATTTACAATAGAACATGTCTCATGATACAATCGGACATTTAAAGTTTATTCAACAATAGAACATGTCTCATGATACAATCGGACATTTAAAGTTTATTCAACAATAGAACATGTCTCATGCTGAATTAACATCAGCACGTGTCTAGTGATTTTATATCTTATATTTAAAGGTGACAGTTTGATGACATTTAAAGTGTATGTAACAATAGAACATGCTTACTGACGTGATGTCAAATGACATTATGTATAAAGAGTTGATGTAATAATAGAACACTGTTGACCTTACGTAATGTAATTAAAGTTAACAGTAGAACCTGTCTTGTGACATTATGGATTAAAACTTCATCTAACAATAGAATGCCGAATGACACGCATTGAATTTATGCGTGATCATTTAATTCTGAGTGACGACAGACACTTTTTGCACCCATGCCTGTTTGTGTTTGTGTGCATGGTCATTGTGGCACCTCTAGAACTCGACACCAAGTTAGCGTTGAAGCTGATTAGTCCTCACTTAAACGACGCGTTACTGAAGGTGATCACATGCACAAGTTGCCGTGCAGTTTGCGTGGGCTTTTCACTTTTCAGACACACAGCGTTCATTTGCCAGATGGTATTGCATTTATCAAATTTGGTATTTGTGGCCTAGTGAGGAGTGACTCCATGTCTGGTGTATACTGCCCCCAGGTGGCCAAGAGGTGCACACCAGTATGAGCAGCACAATGTCCATTGAATTGAAGCAAAAAAAAAAAAGAAGATAAAAAATAGTACAAAAGTCTTTGTAATTGTTTTTTTTTTTTTTGCAATGCTAGGCTAGATGAATGGAATTTTCATTCATTTCAATGGGATTATTTGAGATGGTGCTGCAATGACTTGACTCGACTTACATGCAATTTTGTGGGGACTTGAAACGTGCACATTCTGTAACTGTACTACCATATTCAGACGGACATAAAGGATATGAAGAAATATTTTTCATAAGGAGGATAAACAAAAAAAATCAACCCCTTGCATGCAAAATTTGACTTAACTCTTTCCAAATGTAATTAGATGGCACCCATCCACACTGGCACTCGCCAGATGCCCGCCTCCAGGCGTCCCGTGAAGGCCTCATGTGCGCGGTCGGAGGCGACACTCGCGGCTTTTAGCGGCAGGGCGGCCTCTGTCTCACATGGACGCCTCCGAGGGTGTTAAGTGCTTTTTAAGACCTCTTTTGGGCAGGATGAGGTGTCCTCAGGAAAAAAAAGCGAGATTTGGTCTTTCATTATCAGCACAGTGGTTATTTGGTTGTCGTCTTGTCCTGGTGTGCAGAATTCTCTCACTCGGGCAACATCTGCTTCGCACTCGACCTACATACATGTGCATGTTCTGTTCTTTCTTTTCACTCAAGCTGTGAAAATAAAGTAGGTAGAAGGCTTGCCATTTAGACTTTACTCCCTTTACAGCAATGTGATGCTATGGAAATCCTTAAAAAAAAAAATTTTTTTGTTTATATCTAGTACATTCTTTGTCCTCACTGAGTGACTAATAAGACAATTCAGCACATTAGCAGAGCGATTGCTTTATTAAGTTACGAATACTGTTGTTCACATGACTGGGGTGTGGGGGGTGGTGGGTGTTCAAATGGTTTTCTAAAGCTAGAAGCTCTAGCACACAGCTGCTACTAAATTTATGTTTTACAACTCCTTCTTTCCTGCTGTTTGCTTGTTTGTGATTCTTTCACTTCTTTTGGTTTGTGACATTTAATCAGCAGGATGCGTAAAATTTGCTAATACCATGCAGCTAATGTTATGATCACAAACTGAGTGGAGGTTCTGAACTGTAAAAGTCATAGCTGTCTTCTTTAACCCATCATCATGATGTTACATAAAGGGGAGCTATGTGATATTGGCTGTTTACTATTTTGTATCGAAACGAAAGTTGTATGTCTGCCCACTTAAGTGCGAAATTCAGCAACCCAGTAAATAGTTTATCTGAGGATTTGTGAAAATGTGTCTGAGTGAGTCAGATTGTGATATAACAATGGGGCTAACAACTTACATACTGTAAGATACACTTAAAAGCTAAGCAGTCTCAGTGTTAGCATTTAGCATCGACTAACAGCATTAGCACATTTTTTGTTTCATGTTTTTAATAAAGAAAAATAGCGCTGTACTGTAAAAAATACATCTAAAAACAAAGAAGTTGGTGAAAACGAATGGACATCAGTGTTTCATGCATTTTCTGAAGACATATCTCTTTCTCTGTTTGCTGCAGGCAATGCTAAAGGGGATGCTAATGACCAGGATCAAACAAGACCACCAGACCCAAAATCGACTCCAACTTGACTGGTTCTGGTTATGATCCTCTGCACTCAGGCACTGCCACGGTACTTTTGTTTACAAGACGTAGTAAAAATTGCAATTCTACGTTAGCATCCAACTGACGTGCGATCTGTGTGTCTTTTCAGAAAGGGGGTAAGATGTTTGCGGAGTCTGTGGGTCGATGGCTGGCATGGGGCATCCTGCTCCAGGTGGGACTGGGTGTCTCCGCAGGAAGCTGCCCTCCTCGCTGTTCGTGTCGGCCCGAGGCAAAGGAAGTCATCTGCTCCGGCAAACATTTGAACGCCATCCCAGAGGGTTTTTCCGGCGATGCGAGACGTGTGGATTTATCCTACAACAAGATTCGGACGGTGGGGCGTCGCCAGTTCTCTGGCCTCCATGAGCTTCAAGATCTGGACCTGAGTGACAATATGATCTCGATGATTGAGGTAGAAGCTTTCCAGGGCTTACAGAATCTCAGGACGCTTCGGATTAAAAATAATCGTCTCAAGATCCTCCCTGTTGGTGTTTTCTCTGGCCTGTCCGGTCTACGTTTTCTAGATCTAAGCCAGAATGAGATTCTGGTCTTCCTGGACTACACCTTCAGAGAGACGGTGAATCTGCAGACGTTGGACGCCGATGAGAATGACTTGGTGTTCATTTCCCAGCGAGCTTTCTTCGGCTTGCAGAGTTTGCAGGAGCTCAACATCAACCGCAGCAATTTGACGTCCATTCCCACCGAGGCGCTGTCGCAGCTCCAGAGCCTCACTTACCTTCGCATCCTGCGTCTCACCATTTCTACGCTGCCAAACAACGCGTTCCGCCGCCTGCACCGGCTGCACACCCTCATTCTGGCCAACTGGCCCTCACTGGACACGGTGGCCAGCAACAGCTTGATTGGACTCAACCTGACCGCTCTGGTCATCAGCAACTGCAACCTCAGCGTTGTGCCGTACTCAGCTCTACGTCACCTGGTCTACCTGCGCTTCCTGGACTTGTCCTACAACCCTATCACTGTTATTCAAGGTAATCTGTTACGGGACCTCCTAAGACTCCAAGAGTTACACCTAGCCGGTGGGAACCTTCTGCGAATAGAGCCGGGGGCCTTCAAGGGCCTCACCTCGCTCCGCATGCTCAACTTGACATCAAACCAGCTTACAACTTTGGAGGAGAGCACCTTGCACTCAGTGGGGAACCTTCAGGTGCTGAGGTTGGACGGGAACCCCCTGTCCTGCGACTGCCGGTTGCTCTGGGTGGTCCGTCGGCGATTACGCTTGAACTTTGACGGACGTCAACCCGCGTGCTCCTCCCCCGACACAGTGAGGAAGAGAGAATTTAGGGACTTTTCCGAAAAGGAGCTGCCAAGGGTGTTCACCTGCCGGCCTGCTCGGATCCTCGACCGCAGGCCGCAGGAGGCCAGGGTGGAGGATGGCACCACTGTTCTTTTCTCTTGTAAGGCGGATGGGGATCCTGCTCCGTCCATCACTTGGATTTCATCCCACAGGAATGTGGTTTCTCCGGTGGGACGAATCAGAGTTTTACACAACGGTACCCTGGAGGTGCGCTTTGCGCAGGTCCACGACAGCGGCACCTACCAGTGCCTCGCGGGCAACGCCGCCGGCAACGACAGCATTACGGTCGGTCTCTACGTGAAGGGGGGCCCACGCAACCGAACCATCCCCCTTTTCACAGAGGAGGACTGGTTAGAGCCCCCGATTCCTCAAGCCACCAACTCCTCGGCCCAAGTGGCAAAGCCGTACCCCTTTGACGCCAAGACGCTGATCATCGCCACCACCATGGGCTTCCTGTCCTTCCTCAGCTCGGTGGCCATCTGCTTCATCTTCATGTTCTTCTGGAGTCAGAGCAAAGGCCAGATCAAACACACGGCCACCATCGACTTTGTTCCTCGCTCCTCCATGGGCGGCGGAGGGGATAGCGGGGATGGCGGCAGGTTCACCATGAAACTTATTTAAAGCATCACCGTTTACTCAGATGTCTTTGAGACTTTCTTGAACTCGTTCTAACTTTAGAGCAGGGGTTCTCAAACTTTTTGGGTCTACACAGAAAATTGGTCAGTTTTAAATTTCCAGTGTTCGATCAAATATACTGTTAGGATAAAAAGTTACACTGTCAGAGTAAATTTCCTTGAGTGTTGGGGTGGATGTTGGGTGAAACCAGAATAGCCCTATAGCCCACACCTTCATTTCTGGTGAAGGAGAAACATCCAGTTGTTGTTGGGGCGTCATGGCTCAGTGGTAGCGTAGGTTGTCTCCCGACCCCGCAAGCGAGGGTTTGATCCCAGGCCAGTGTGACTATTTCAAAGTGTCCTTGAGCAAGATAGTGAACCCCCAGTTGCTCCTGATACCGCGTCATCAGTAGTCAAAATGTAAAGCGCTTTGAGGGCATTGTAAGGAGGAAAAACGCTACATAAATGAAGTACCATTTACCAGAGTAAAGTGTAGTTTGAGTTAAATTTTTTAACACTGACAGTGTTGGAGTAACACTGGTTAAGTGTGAAAGAAGTAACACTTTGAAAAGTGTCAGATTTACACTCATTGGTGTGGACACATATAAACGTGTTTCTAGTGTTAGATTTAACACTCTCAGTGTTAATTTAACACTGGCCATTTTGGGACATAGGGACATTTTTTCCTTATAAGGCTAACCCAAATTAAACGATATGATACGATTATATGATGTAAGGTTTAATGAGGATTCAAGTCACGCTTTTTAAATCAGGGGTGGGTAATCTCGGTACTCGAGGGCCGGAGTCCTGCAGGTTTTGGAGGTTTCTTACTTCCAACACAAGCTGATTCCAATCAACGGGATCGTTATCAGGCTTATGCAAGACTCCGGCCCTCGATGGCCACCTCTGTTTTAAATGATAGGATGTAATAATACATTGCAAATAATTTTGCAGACCCCAAGTCACGGTTCAAGGACCCAAGTTTGAGAACCACTGCTTTCGAGCCGTGTTTCATCTTCGCCAATGAACATCTCACCATGCTGGCTGTGTGCAACTTTGCTTCTGTCGCGGACATCAACACGTCCAGATGCAAATGTTTCTGGCTTTAAAACCTTTCAAGTGCTTGTTTCAGCGTCCATTTTGTAATGTTTTCATTGCCAAGACGAGTAGATACGCTCACTGTGAACACCAGTCAGAAAAAAAAGCAATAAATAAATGATGTAGATTAGCTATTGAGTAACAGCTCTGATGCTTCATGTACATAGGAATGTGCTCTTTACCATTTGAAGCTTTAGCAGGTTTGTCAGGATCTTTTCTTACTTTATTATGACACTTATTTTGTTTTTGATAAGCAAGAAATCACTTTGTTGTTTAATTTTTATTTTTATTTTGTACCTGCGCCACACTCGATAATATGTGCCTCACTAACTTCTTTTTGGATGAGAATTCACTCCCGAGCATCACCATTTTGTAAATATTTAGGTCACGGACTTTTAGTGTGTGCGTGTAATGGGTTCCTTTTTGTTAGCCTATTTAGCATAATTACGCAAGTGATTGTTGAAATACTGGCATAATAACACAAAAAAAAAACATCAACAGGTTTGCTATTAATGTTTTTTTCCCTTTATGTCAGTTTAGATTCTCAAGCATCCAGGTTGTTGTAATTTGCAAAAGTAAATTCAAGGCAATGATTGTTTAATTTGTTTTTTTCCCCCTTTGTTTTCCAAAAAGCTAAACAAAAAATGACATGGGCAATTATGCTATTAGGCTAACATTTTGTCATTAGTCTGACAATTGCTTTTGATGTGTGACAACTATTAAATGCTTTAACAGTGCACATGTGTAGTGTTTTCCTTATTAGGCTGGAACAGAATGCTGGCATTTCCATTCATTTCAATGGGTATAGATGATTTGGGATACAATGAGCAAACAAAAGTTGCATCTCAAGACTCCACTGTACTTTGTTTGTTATCACACCCATCAAAAGTTGATGGGTGTGTACTTGAAGGCACTCCAGAGAGACAATAAATTGTTGACAAAACATTAAAAAGTCCCTTTTTGATAATAAATCCTCTTTACAGCGATCAAAGGCTGGTGTTTCAATGGACCGCATGTATTTTCTGCATTGCCTTCTTCTTGTTACCCAACAGCAGATGACCACAAAAAAAAGAAAGAAAGAAGGAAGAATCAGATCTAATCATCTTAAAAGCAAATCTTCCTGCGGTGAGATCGTTGTGTTGTTAGTGACAAAGGGAAGCACACATGCTTACATAACCAAAGCACTTAATCTGCACTCCGAGGACTTGGAATGGAGACACAAAGTGGCCTGGTTGTAAAGCAACACAACGATGAGGATTACATGCGCACCTGCGCACACAAATGCAAATCCATTTGTGGGCGTTTACATGACTTATGTAAAATTGACTTTTTGATGTCCTGCATACAAACATTTGTGTGTCTGGAGTGCCTGGCTTTCGATCAAGTGTGAAATTAAGTGTAAAAAAAATTATGGTATACAATAAACCCTACGCTAACATATGGGAACAGGTTTAAATAGTTTAAACAAATTAAAATAGTTAAAAATAATACAGCAATGCTTTGGGGTACAAGTGAGCCAATTTAAGAGTTTTTCAAGAAACGATCCATTCGTTCTGACTATTTCTTGCTTTGACTTGCAAGCAAAAATTTGAGACACGAGCCCAGTATGTTGGCAGTGAACTCAACTCACTTCCCAACAAGCAACAATTTGCTAGATGGTTAATTCATCAAAAGACACTTCAAGCTGTTTATTGCCACAAACATTTACATTTACTGTCACACTCTAAAAAGAGAATTGTTCAACTAATTTAACATTACAAATTGAATTGATGACCAACTTAATAAAATTGCTTCAATTAGTAACACACAATTGAATTAAGTTAATCCAATGTGAATATATTAAGTTGAATGAATTATGAGTTCATTCAACTTAATATATTCACTTTCCATTAACTTAATCTCAATTTTGGGATAAATGTAATCAAAATCTTGGATTCATTTAATTCATATGAATATATTAAATTGAATGAACTTAATTTATTCACTTTGGCAGAGGCGATTCTAAGAACAGAGGTTTAGGGGTGCTATAAAGACGTTTAGGGTTGCTTGGGTGTTACAAAGAGAGGGCGGTGGGGTGAGGTTATGTGATAGGTAGCTTGTCGTGGTTTTGGGGGTACTTCCCGCTCCACAAATTGCGTAGGAAGTCAGTAAGTAAACCAAATCTAATAGAAGATGCAAAGGAGAAAAACATATCCCAAACCCTAATTTCTTGGGAAGGGTACTCTTTTTCATACAACAGCTCCTCAACATACGCATTGACAGTATGCATGTTTCTGGAGTAAACCAGCTCCCCATAGTTTACAGTGAGAATGAACAAAAATGGACCTTGGGCTTGTTTTTGAAATTTTCTTTTCAATGAAACACACAACAAATATATTAACAGACATGAATTTAACACAGAATGTTTGTTTTTTGACTATACTTTCCTGTACATTAACATACACACTGGTGTATTGTATTTGTGTTTTTTAAATATTACTTTTAAGCTCTATGGTTTTTATATATATATTATAGCTATATGTTTCTAGCTTGTTAAAAAGAACACATAGTAAAAAAAATATTTAATTTATTTATGTCACTCTTTTTAAAGTACTATATTATATATTTAAAACAAATGACAAAACCAGTTTTTGGCAGGGACACAAATGGATTAATGGCATTTTTGTTCATTTGAGTGGTGAAAGAGGATCTGAGATACGAGTGTTTTGAGTTACAAGTGTGGAACGAATGAAACTCACATCTCAAGGCACAAGATACGGCGGGACTGAGAGCACATTCAAGCACTGGGCAGGAATAACCCAGAAAAAAGGAAAAACGTCCCATGATCACGTGCAGGAGTGTGGATTTTTGGATTACCTCTCAACTGTCTCAATCTGTTATGTAGGTCTGTCTGCCGGCCCACGCATATCGCCTATTTTAATACTCGCACTCGCTCCCACTAGACACCTCGCTCAAGGGCTGGATTAAAGTGGCCTTGGCCCCCTCGGAGTGGCTGCGCTGCCTGCACGCATGACGTCACAGCTTGACGGCGTCCCTGTCGGGTTATTCCCGGGCCACGAGGACATATTTGCAAAAGACAAATAACGTTGTTTTTATGTACATGCAGCTCACCTGGCAATGAATATTTCTGGTGTCGCAATGATAAACCTAACATAAATGGGACTAAAGAGGCCATTTAGAGCTCTTTGTTAGATGAGATTGTATTTAGAATTCAGTGATCAGAAACGGCATATTTGTTGTCAGTTGTTCAATAATACTGCCTGACAGACACAAACAATCAAAAGTCAGACTTTGTCTTCTTTGGCTGAGAGAATCACCCTTTCCTAATGGAATTACTTATAGTAGAAAAAGAGTCAGTTCAACAGCCAATCAGAGGAAGCGGTAGGCGGAGTCAAAGTCCTCAACTGGAGCTTTCAAAAACTTGCTGCTGCTGCCATCTGGTGGCGAAAATGCTAACGTCCAATTATGAGCACAAATGACGTCAATAAACTTTTTTACAATAAGATTCACTCCATTCATCGAAAAAGTGTCATTGTTATTATTAGGTCTCACTTCAGTAGCAGGTAATTAATTAAATTTAGCTAATAGTGGCGTCAAAGCACATTATGTGCCATCATACTACGGGGAATGACAATCCAAATCTGTCCTACCTGTCAGGTGTTCCCCCTCAGTTTTGTTCCAGAGCCTCCAGGACAGAAACACCTTTGGTTTTGCTACTGCAACAACAACAAAGTAGGCTACATATGAATTCATATGAGCTTGCTTTTAATTAGACATAAAATACAGGGGTGACGATGAATTTGATACCTGGGCCTTCACTGGCTCGCAAATGCAAAACAAAAGCAGGCATCTGTGCCATCTGGGGCAGTTCACAAGTAATATCTAAATAACATGAAAAAAATGTGAAGAACATTTTTTTGTTGTTGTTGCATGGAGCAGTTGTGCACTGACCAGGGCTGGCCTGGCCATGTGGCGTACAGGGCAGATGCCCGGTGGGCCGGCGTCTTTTGGGGCAGATGCAGTGCAATTTAATCAATTTCATTATTATTTTCCTCCATTTTACCTCAAGCGACTGGCCCAATATATATATATATATATATATATAACTTATATTTTGCTAATTTCTTATTGCAATTGACAAGGGAAACATCCAAACACACACTGGTGGGTTTAAATCAAAATGCCAGGGCTGATATTTTTATGTATTTCTTTTTTGTGGCAGTCCAGCCCTGGCACTGACCAACTAACTAGATTAGAACATTGAAGCTGAAATCTGTGACACAATTGTTTTTGTTTTGTTTATGTTGTTTAAAACAATAAATACAAATACTTTACTTTGTAATGGAACTCTAGAGAGCATTGGGGGCAGAGTAAATAAGACGTGTCTTCTTTCTGCTCCTTTTCATTTAACATGGAAGAATACTGTTTTATCTGGTCTTTTTTTTCTTTTACAAATGAATGAAATAAATGATTGAAATGAGAAAAAATATGAAAATGAAATGATATTGGACAAAAATTGAAGGGGGGGAAAAAAATCCGACATCTACCTACTGGAGAAAATGCGAAATGAAGAAACCAGACATTTGGGAATGAATGGAACAAAATGTTAGAATTAGGTCAGTTCTCCGAGAAGATTTTGCTTTTTTCTGAACTCTTATGACAGATCATATTCCTGCTTTCATCACCCAAATCAATAAACTATACCCACATTGCAAAAGCACAAATGGAGATTAAGTGACGTTATAGCGCACTCGCGGTGTTACCAACGTGTTAAAAGCTCACCAACAGGTGGTGTGGGTCTCTAACGTGTGTCTGTAAAATGTGTGCGTGCGCGCGCGCGCGCGTGTGTTGCAGCCAATTGTTGCCAGGCTGCTACGAGGTGGAGCTTCCTTTTCTTCTTCTTCTCGGCGCGACTCATCCAAGTCATCAGCCGGCCAGCAGCGCGCAAGCGTCGGATAAAACAGGACGCGGCAGACCCGCGAGGAAGGAAGCCAACACGCATTGGATTCTTTGAGTCGATTTTTTGTGATCATTCCTCTCAATTTTTTTATTATTTTTTTGCGGGGAGGTCTTTTGATTCGGGCGACGATGAACATGAAGATGAACGCACTCCATCATCATCATCACCTCCTCCTCCTGCTCCTCGTGGGGCTTTTTGCCGCCGCTGTGACGGCAAAGCCGGCCAGGCTGAAATTTGTGGTTCACGGTAAGCACAGCTGCATTTTTCTTTTTCAAGCATTAATCCCACTTTTTAATTTTTTTTTTTTTATCCACGCGTTGCCCAAAGCGTCCAAACTCATTTGGACGTGTTTTTGGGGGGCGCAAATGGATTAGTCCTTAAAATGCCCCCTCCCCCTCGCTGCTCTTGTAAATCAACTCAATTAATTAAATATTTGAGAAAAAAAATAATAAGAAAAGACAACATTGACGCAAAGAATCCACCAGATTATGAAGATTTGCCTCACGTTGGCGCGAACCTCGAGAGGCATGCAGGCTGCTTCGTGCGCGCTTTTACAATTAGCGCACTGAGACGCCTGTCAATCGCACACGCGCGCGCACACACACACAACCTCCATCCTCCGCGCACACACGAGCGAGGCTGCACCCTTGACGTGAAATATGGCCGCGCGTGGAGGCGGCGCGCTTGCTCCCCGCGTCCTTGCGGGGCTGCAATGCGGGGACGAGCGAGGCGACTGCAGCAACCAACACCAGACATCAAATAACACTAATTGCACGTGCACGGCAATGTGGGTGTTTGTGTGCGTGCGCGCGTTCGTGTGCATTGAGGACGGGGAGGAGGGGAGGAAGATTGCGTGGAAAATTCACCCCCTTTTGTCGTTATTTATTCCACTCACATTTCTACGCCTCACACATCTTGCTAATGTATGCAGGGGGTGCGTAATGGAGGAGAGGTGGGGGGTGACGTCACGTGTGTGCGTGGGCTGGATCTGGATTTGCTGGATCCTCTAAAGTCTGACCCCCCCCCCCCAAATAATAAAAGCATGGACAAACACGGTACTAAAGATGACGTATATACAACAGTCATTGCAATGCAGAGCACGAACACACACGCGCGCGCGCACGCACACACATGGACTGCACAATTTCCCCAGACAGGCACACAACAAGGTGAAGCCTTCAGAAGCAGCAGGAGATGTGAGGAGCAAGTCCTCACGTGGTTTTACTTGACCAGCTGAGGAGGAGGTCAACACAGAATGTAATTAATATTAAGAGAAAATAAGAAAGGAAAAACCCGCAACAAAATGGCAGATTTTCACTTAGGGGTGTGTTCACTTTTGTTGCCAGCTGTTATTTTGAGGGGGACAGTTTTCACAGACCCAGGCTGTACACAGACTCCTCGCCGAGTGATTGCTTGTATGTCAAAGAACTCACAAGTCAAGTTACTCTGTGCAAGCGCACTATTACTTGATTTGCCAAATGACACTTTGCCACAATTTTTGCTCGATTTTAGGCTCTGCAATAACAATTGCCGTCTTTCGCGACGTTGCATCAGAAATAAACGGACGTGCTTGAAAAGACAGACACAGCATCATCAAAGATAAAAACGATACCAATGTCATACTGTAACTATTAGCACTTAATCACTCTCAAAATCTCTCAAAAAAGTAGAGCCAATTTGGAAAAAAAAGCGAATTAATGAATCGTAAAAAATGATCGCATTAACCACACTATTAATTTTGACAGCCGATGGTTACGCTAAAGTTAGCACAGGTTGTGTTTGAGCAATAAACATACCTACACGCATTAAAGTAAAGCATTTAATAAATGTTTGTGACGTGGCATTCAGAATATTTGCTCATGTCAAACTATTGGGGGATTTTTTTGTCCTTTTAAATGATGCAAGTAATTAACAGATTAGAAAAAGAGGAGGATGAGCGTGTGCGGCGGATCAATCATAAAATGCGCTCTTGAAATTTGGCTGGCAAAATATTAAGCGATTAATTAAGCGATTAATCGTGATTAATCAAAATTCTAAAATGTGATTCATCTGATTTTTAAAAATTTCACAGATCTAATTGAAACAAAATCGGCCATAGTCTGTAATGTCTTAACTTGCCGGATCGATCAATGACGTCATTAATCGGCTCTGTGAAATAAGACATTCCACGTTATATCAATGTTTATCAGATTTTTGGGGGTTTCTTCTTTTCCCCCCATGCATTTCTTGGTGTCAATTATACGTGGGTGTTCGCTATTCGTGTTGTTTGATTTAAATAGATAGATCGCTCCATCTTTTGATGCGATCGGTTGTCGTATTTTTGAAACTCGGCGATTGGCTGAAAGATCCTGATATGACACATGTATGGACCGACGTCAGCGCCGAGATCCTCATGGGAATGAAATCATCACGTTATACTTACGATTTATTATTTTGTGGCCACAAATGAGCATTTGCTGCGCACAATAGCTATATTGTGGCCATCATAAAATGTCCCCCCGTGCATTACTGCTTTTGTATTTATGAAAAGAAAACATATTTTTCTCTGCTGTCCTTCCAGCTAATTAAGTGCTTTTCTTGGGAATCTCATTAACTGCTGTAACGCTCCTGTGAGGACAACGTAGGATTCTACATTTTTAATGAATACGACAACAATCGCAGCTCACAATGCACAACATTCGTTCTCCTGCTTATCTCTTTGAAGTGTTCGTTTGCAAGGGCAGGGATAAATCATCACATCAATCCCAAAACGTCTCATCGTCATCTTTTAGAGTGCTCATGAAAGTACTCGCAATTACATTTGAACATATAGTTAAATGAGTCTTTGCCGATGATGTCCACCAAAACCTACCGTAAATAAAAAAAAAATAAAAAATAAAAATGGTGTGTGCACTCCTCCGATGAAAGATGATTCAATACGGGCTGCAATATGATTCATGTACGGTTCATTTTAAAGTGGAATGATTCGATTCAGTTCGATTCGGTGGGATTCCGATTTGATATGATGCAGTTCAGTTCTTGTTGCCATTTTACAGTATGAATGAATTTGTCACTAGGTTACTGTAAATATGGCATCTCTTTCAAAAATAAAAGACAATTCACTACATATCTTGATATATGATTTGATTTGGTGCAATTCGATGCACTCATCTTTTAAATCACAATCAATTTTCAGATTCAAATAGTTTTTTATTACATCCCTATGCATTATTTTTGCAATTTCAAATTATACCCGGGGGTCTTAACTAGGGGTGTGCCCCAAACAAAATTTTGATTCTCATAAGAATCGCGATTCTCATTTAGTACGATTCAGAATCGATTTTAAATGTTCCAAAATCGATTTTATTTAAATGATTTTATACTGTCTTCCCTTTGTTTGTGTGTGACTTTTTTGGGAGCGCTGTTCATGTTAACATTTTTTAAATTGACATTCTAGGGTGTTGCAACTAGGAGAGCGGCTCCTACTTGCTGACAAGTAGCACGCAGAGAATGGGATGAAAAATAATTTTCACTGACGGAGGCAGCACTTCATACACTTATCAGTTAGAGTGTGGATCTACGCAATGAGACTTTACTAATGTTTTATTTCTATTTATTTCTTCTTTCTGGCCAATCTCATTTATGTTTTTTTTTCTTCTTCTTCTTTCGGACAAGTTCTTTTCTGTTGGGCTCGGACAGAAGCTTCTGTCTGACGCCATTTTTGTCCCGTCCTCCACAGAACCGTCTCGCTTCCACTTTGACAAACCCGAGAACTACATCAGCATGTATCACCAGGAGGGCAGCGACATGCTCTACGTGGGAGGCCAGGCTGTCATCTACGTGCTCACCTTCGGCAACCGAGGCGTACGCGACTTGCAGGTAGGACACTCGCATTTCATTATCAAACTATTTATGTATTTATTTTGGATTTATTCACTTGAACTCTGGCGGGTTGTCACGACACGTTGCGTTCATGTTCCGGGGATGTCATGGTGCATTCGTTGTTCGCAAACCTGCTATGGCTGGGATTTTCAAGCAATCTTTTTGAATGATCAGTATACAGGCAAATCTAAATTTAGAACTGGCTGCCTTCATTATAGGACTACTGCAAAGGATGGAGAGTGATTAACAGCAAGAAGGAGAGGCAGAGAAGGTCCCCATACGCACCTCCAGTAATAGTCGTTCCCACCGAACGGAGACAATATTACTTGTGATTAGTGGTGTATGCTGTTGTATGCGTTGATGCTACGTGTGTAGCGTGTGACCGTTAGCCTCCGGTGTGTTATTCTTAAGTGTGTTTTCTGCCTCATCAGGCGAATCTTCCAAATGTTTGCTAAAACGTTACGCTAACATGCCGAGGGCAGAAAGTCAGGGGGCCAATCACAGTGAATCCTCTGTTCACGTGAGTTCAAAATGGCAGGTACCATCAAAGTTGTCAGCGACTACATTTGAGAGGATTTATTAGTTGATGTCATCTTTTGGTGTAACATGAGACGATTTCTAAAACAGGGATAAGCGGCAGCATTCTCTGATGTCGCTAAGCTACGCTAATCAGCCTGTCAATGGCAGCGAATCAGTTAAACTGCTATAAATGTCAAAAATGCATTTGAACAATTTCTATTCTTTTGTTAACACAGGTATGAAAACCTAGATTTTTTTTGTTCTACATTTAGAACAGATATAAAATTTGTCATTAATCGTGAGCTAACTAGTATAGTCATGCGATTAATTACAATTAAAAAATGTAATCGCTTGACACCCCCAATTTTTTAAAAATCTTTTTTTTTTTTTATTCATTCACTTCCATAAACGTCAAAAATTCATTTAAACTATTTCTATTAGTTCAAATTTTTTTCCCACTTTTGTTAACAAGAGTATGAAAACCTATAATTTTTCTATTGTACATTTAGAACCGACATAACATTTGTGATTAATTGTGAGTTAAGTGGTGAAGTCATGCGATAAATTACAATAAAAAAAATGTATCGCTTGTCACCCCAAATTTTTTAATAATCTTTTTTTTTTTTTTAAGTGAATGAGTTAAAGTGTTTTTTCTTGAGAATCACAAAAAACGCTCCTGAACTTCATAAGTCGTTTGATTTAGCATTTTGGTGTTTAAATGTAGCGTTTTTGTTTTTTTTAAAACAGTTTTACAGTATGCTTTTGATTGGGTGTGACAAATAAACAGCTTTAAGCATTCCTTTAAAATCACATTTTGCCACTTGCTGTTGACTGAAAATGACATCACAGGTGCTCAGGAAACCGATAATGACTAATCACGGCTCACCTGTTTTCTGGGTTTGGTCATGTGACGTTAGCAAACTGAACCATGATTGGCCGTTACCTATTTCCTGAGCCCGTGTGATGTCGTCATCAGTCGACAGCAAGTGTCAAAGCGTGTTTTCAAATTGCACATGAAGAATAATGAAGTTATCACATTCATTATAGACGAAATATTATCTTCTTACTGCTGAAAATGGCTAAATTAATCAAGTATCCCTTAAAAGCATATTGGAATCGTAAAACAAAAACACGGTTTTATATGGTTTCTAGTAGCATACCGTAGTTGTTAAGGCAGAAATTGTGTGTAGTATCAGATTAGATTGTGTACCTAATGAAGCGGCCATTGTGTGGACATGTCCTGCTTCTGATACTTGTATAGAATGTTTTTTTAGTACGATTTGTGCTGCTGGGGAGAGAAAATGCCTCCTACGTGTTTAACGTGCGTTCGTGCCCAAGCGCTGTGGAGGATGTACAAAGATACACAAGTACAAATAACTTGTGCAGAGCAGGCATGCAACAAACAGCTCAAATGTGATGGCGGGTCACCGGGTTCACGCTGAAATGTCATAAAGTAGCGGAAGTCAGTAATGTAGAGGGAAACATGTTAATAGTAAGACACAGTCATTCTACTAGTGCGCTGAATTGTAATTTTTTCCATTGGTAGCGACACTTTTGTCTTACTAGTGTGACCTTAAAATGGATGTCAAGGATATCGAAATAAATCTTAAATAGCTTTCGCATCCTTGGTATTGAAAAATTGCGTACTAGTACTACTAGTGACATCAAGTTCTAGTAAAGTGCTTTGCTAGCAGTAGACATAATTCATTCACTCCCAGCGATTTTCACTGAAGCAACCCCCTTCGCTCCCGGCTGCTTTACTGGATTTTGACTGATTTGGCAAGGTCCACAGAATATTGTGTTCTATTGCTATAAAAACTTACCAAAAGAAAGATTAGAGTCTCTTCTTTCATCAGGAAAAAAAGGATATTTGTATCTGTTTCTGTTTTGCAGCAAGTAGCATTAGAAGATAAGCTAAATTTCATCATTATTCACAAATCTGTTGAAAACACTGGGAAAAAGAGCTCGTTGCAACAAGGCCCTGGTTGATCTCTTATGCTCTGCTGCCACCTGCTGGCCGTTTTTTGTCATAACTACCATTGTTTCTGCATGCTCTAGCATAAAAAAAACCACCTCAAAACCGTATAAATAAGTTTTTGGGACCATGGCAATATTTAGACTAGAACGTTTTTATACGTTTTTGGGAGCAAATGAGTTAAATAGTGCACCTCACTAAATCGGGCGCTCTTCCAACAGATCCCGGCACCGTCGGACCAGACCGCCATCGACACCTGCAAGGCGAAGGCGGCGCCCCTGGAGGTAGAAGCGCTCTCTCAATCTGCATCTTCATCATCTCCATTCATCTTCTTCATCATCATAATCTTTGTCGGCCTGTGAGGTTGGTGCCACGTTTTGCTCGCATGCTTCTACTGCCACCAAAGATGGAAAATGATAATGATCGCAAATGTTAGCGTCAGATGCTGCAATTCAGTGACCTCAGCCAAGGAGATGCTGTTCTCAGCACTGTTTTGTCCGTTTTGGGGAAATTTGCTGTCTTACAGATTTTTCACGACTTTTCTGCCAAGGATGCATCCATCCACCATTCAGACCTAAAGACAATGTAAGGTTGTGTGCAAGCTAGGGGTTGAATGACTTCAGATTTGTTGACGTCATTAATATTTCCTTTTTTTTTCTTTGGAGAGGGTTAAGGTTTCATTAATTTGTCATTAATAAAAACACCTTCACTGCCTTGCAGACAGTTAAAAATGGTAAGCTGCCAGTCAGGTAATAAAATTGTATGGTAGCTACTTGCTACGGTACAGGAGGAGCTAATACTTTGCAATCATGCATTGTAGTCACCCCGCTACTGACCGTGTTATTTAGATTCTTGCTGGAGTTAAATCAATTGAGATTGTCTGGGAGGCACTGAAGGTGTCTGAGCGTGATTTGTGATTCTGTGATGAGATGAGTCGGGAGGTGGGCCCACTTGAAGAAGGGAAAGGAGCATGCCGGTGTCAGTTTGCAAGATGACGGGCTTGTGTGAAAGACAAACTGGATGTTTTGTTTTTGGTGTAGTTAACGCCGGCATTGTCTTTCTTTTCACTGTTATTGTTAGAGGAGTTCGTTTGGTAAATTCGCTGCCGGCTGACTGAGGATTTAGGCTGTTTGTCAGCTAGCGTTAGCGGATGTCTTTTGTGATGCACTTGAAAGCCAAGATACAAAAGACCACGGAAACAAATCTTCCTTGGTGGAGGTAATGAGCCACAAATAGACCCTTGCATGTTAGGGATTTCCTGTTGGTGATGTTAACCCATCCAACATCATATTTGGTGAAAAACAACCTGTGATTGGCTGGCGACTATTCCAGGGCGTACCCCGCCTCTCACCCAAAGTCAGCTGGCGACCCTAATGAGGACAAGCCCCATAGAAAATGGAGCAACAGTTTTCTGGCTCGACTTCAATCCATCGAGCCCCCCCAGCGGATCGAATCTTCATGTTTGCATCCTCGCCTCTACTTTTGGTCCTGGCTACCTCGTCTCACTTGTGTCATGTCTTCGCCTTGCAGCTGGAGTGTGACAACTTCATCACGGTCATTGAAAAAGTCAACGACACCTTCATCGTGTGCGGGACAAACGCCGGCAGTCCTCGCTGCTGGATGCTGGTAAGCGACGGAGACCAGTTAAACATCCGCCTGACCGACTTTTGTCACGGTTTTCAAGGCCGTGGTAGGGTTCAAGCATGAAAATGGCTCCTGACAAACGTATGTGCGCGCAGGTTAACGACACAGTGCTGACCGACGTCCAGGGTGTCGGGCAGATCGCGTCGCCCTCCGACATTTCCCCGCAGTACCCTTCGCAGAAGTCCATCAGCCTGCCCGCAGGTAAACCAGCGTGTGCGCGTCACTCTCAGCATGTGCAGCCTCGCATTAAAAACGTTTATGTTCATCCGCTGGAGCGAATAAAGCGCCGTTGTTCCTCATCAGTCTCACAAGGTCAACACATTTGCGTGCTCCAGGCGGATCATTTCCCTCACATTAACCGAACAATATCATGGAAGGAGGGTTAAATGGTCTTTTGTAGAAACAGACGATTAAGGTTTCTTTGTACACAACAGCATAGGATGGTTTTCATTACCCCGATATGTTTCGTCTGCCCATGAAGGCAACGGCAGCAAACAGTGGAAACATGCCTGGTAAAATATAGGCAACAAAATCATGTTTGGTAAAGAAAGCCACCTTCTGGGGTCCACTATTACTGACAGAGATTGTGTTTATATGACATCTGTAAGATTAGGCCTCTTAATTAATGATTAGATAGGTGACTTGAGCTAGGTTAGGCTAGCTCGTTGTGACCTGTCCTGGCTTGGCGTCTTCCTATCTATTTGCACTCTTATCTAGTTAAAACCAGTTAAGACCATCGGGTCCCACATTGTCACATGGGCTGTGCTGCCCCCCCCCCCCCCCCCCCCCGTGCAGCCAAGACAGTATAGAGTAGAGTAGAAACCATTTTGGACAGATTAAACCTTCTTCCGCATATTACGAGAAAAAGGCTCCACAGCTTTGTACTCGATCTTTCTGGCATCCAGTGCATGGTTCAACTGAGAATATGTAGAAAAGACTCCACTATGCACTGGTGTCTGCCCTTGACATACGAATGCCCCATCTTACAAGTTTTGTGGCGTTCTAATTAGCACACAGTTGTTGGCTGTTCATTTTTAGACATAGAGTAACATTTGGGCGACAAAGATAGAGTTCTTCAGTGCCCTTGTTGCTTGCCGGCAGTCTCGAGGTACCGCTGGCATGACAGATGCTAGCAAGGCTAGCCGCTATTCTCATCCACCACCATCTTATTTTTGTACTTTATGTGTCGGCTTGTTGGCCTGAATTTTCGCAAGCTGCCCAGAGTGTAATCAGTCGAGTGACGGCAGCAGACGGATAAGTCAGAAATCCTTTGTAAATTGGCCGAATGGAAGACGTGATGCCGTTATTGAAAATATCTCATTTGTAGAAGTAAGCAACCTTCTGGGCGGCTGCCATGAAAGAGTTTGTTCAACCTTCTGACACAGAGGGACTTTTTCACCCCCCTTTCTCACGCTAGTTTGCAATGCAGGGCACTCGGCAAATAGGAGATCGATGGGACAAGTGTGTGGCCGAGCTTCTAATCAGAACCCCCCGTAACGATCAGCTGATTAAGCCGTTAGGGCGGTGAATAGAAACGTCTTCATTGAGTAGCATGAAGGGGACTGGACAACAAAGTGACACTTATGGTCGACTGCTTGAGCATTTAGTTTGAGATCCTTGAAACTAGTAGGACAATTATAATTTAGCAGAAGTGGAGATTGAACCTTGATGAGATTTTCGGTTGCATGACATCATCATCCCGTACTTGCCACCTCTCATAGAGCAGTAGCTGAGTTAATTAGTCCGGGTTTAATGAGGATCGCTAAGGAAACAAAGCTGAAAAAGAAGCTGATGTGTGTTGGTGGCTGTCAGCCTGCTTGCTGCCTTCACGCTGGCTCTGTTTCTCCTCTACTTCATCTTTATTGCGTTGAGGCCCCCCAGGGCTTCTGCCTCGCTTCTGTGTTTAATGTTCTCTCTCCGCATCCTCAATCATCCATCAGGCTCCATTTTGGCCTTTTCTTACCTGCTGCTGTTGTTCTCCTCTCAGATGGGAGTCTATATTCGGCCATGTCGGCGGTAGGCGGCCACGTCGGCTCCATCCGCCGCACCTTTGGTCCCCAGAAGCTCCTGAAGACGGAGAACATTTGGTTGCTGAGTAAGTAGGAGGAGTCGCGTGGAAACAAGAGTGTGGAACTGGTCATTTGGTTTACGGTTTGGTTAAAAATTATTGTCAGAAGTTTTAGCCAATGGTGAAAAAATATGTTTGGTCGGAACTATAATGGCAATTTTATCTCAAATCACAAATTGCCCCAAGAATTAGGGTTTCAAAGTACTGTTGTAAATTTCTGCTAATTTTTTAATATTCGAATTCCACAGCATATTTTCATGCCAGTATTACAGTTTCAAATTAGTCTTTGAAGCCTAGTTTAGGCTAACAACCCAAAAATAGTTTGTGCTTTTGGTTCCGGTCAGCATCTCATGTTTACATCTGGCCATTCAGACCCTCAGTTTGCTGGAGCCGCCATTATCCCGTCTTCGCTCAAGTACAAGGAGGAGATCTATTTCTTCTTCAGTGAGATCAACAAGACCGCCCGAGTGGACGAGGAGCCATATCGGGCCCGCATCGGCCGTATCTGCACGGTAAACACGGATCCCAGCGATCCCAATCAGAACCTCTGTCAAGTGATATCATTGGAATATTCGAAAATGGGGTTCTCAAACCTTTTGGATCAAGAGAAGAAATTTTTCCAAGGAGGCCTTCGTGATCCTCAAGGAAGTCAAACAAAACTACCATGTGTACCCTTGCATGTTATAAGAATTGACTAGTTTTGAGGAAAATATTGTAATGTTATAACAACAAATTAATTTTTTTTAAAGAAAATAATCTGTAATTTCATGAGAATGAAGTTGTACTCTTAAGAAAAGGTCAGAATCTTTTCAAGGACAAAAACATAATTTGCCACAATTACAAGTCATACATTCGTGGTTCAGCATTCGCAAATTTGCATGGTAGCAATATTACCAGTTTTAACAACTGTTCTAGATCTTCGACAACTCTGCAATGTAGTGTCAGACGTCAATCGTTCTTTCTGCACAGGCGGATGAGGGCGGGATCAAAAACTTGCTGGCCGACTCGTGGACCACCTTCATGAAGGCGCGCGTCATGTGCGGTGCCGGAAACACTCAGCAGCAGTACAACAACATGAAGCAGGCAGTAGTTCTGACCGCGCAGGACAAGCGGGCTGGCGTCATGTACGGCCTCTTTTCCAATGCCTGGTGAGCCGGAACGCAAACTCAATCTCTTCAATGTTTGATCATTAAGATAATTCAGTTCTGGGGGAGATATATGTTTTTGTCAAAAGCTCAAATTGAGTTGAGTCACTAAAACAGGGCGATTGTTAGATTAGGGCTCTTTATGATTAGATAGATGACTTGAGCTTGGCCGTTGTGTCGCTGTGACCTATCGTGGTGAAAGTTCCCATCAGAACTTTACGTCAATCAGGCAGTTTTTACCAGTGGTACAACCATAATCTGTGCCAACAATTTATCATGTGGACTTTGTTTTCCAGGGGCAGAACTGTGATCTGCGCCTACTCCATTGAAGACATCGACCAGGCCTTTTCTACGTCCAAGCTGAAAGGCTACAGCAACTCCTTCATCGGAAGTCGACCTGGTATGGTAAGGATTTGCAGTTGAACAATTCGTCCAAATCCAGTTATCCTTCCATTCCAGCTGGTCTTGTTCAGTCTTTTTTCTCAAAGAGTGTTCAAAATAAAATAAGTTACAATGACATTAGGGTAAGGGTTCTACAATTTTTTTTTTAAGATAGAGTAAGAGTTTCAATCTAGGTTTGGGGTTTCTAGCTAGGGATTAAAGCCTGGATTAGGCTTCCAAACAAGGGTTAGGGTTTCAAATTACGGTTTCATAATGAGATTAAAACCTGGGTTAGAGTCGAAACAATGATTTTTTTCTGGTTAGGGTTACAATTGGCATCCTTCCACTCCAGCTGGTTCACATTCGGTTGTTCTTCCTCACAGTGTGGTCGAAAGAATTCCTCGGCAGGAGGAAATGACCTCAAAAACCTGGGCGTGATCCGCTACCACCCGGAAATCGAGGACGTGATCCGGCCGGTGGGTGTAGCTCCGCTGGACCTTCCGATGGACGACCAAATCACACACACTGTTGCGGACATCGTCCTGGCCGTCAACGACGAGCACTACAGTGTCCTTTACCTCGGAACAGGTAGCGTCGATATTCTGCAGGTGGTTGGTTTTTGGGAGAATAATACTCTTGACGTTCACCTGGTGCCCGTTCTGGTTTAGAGCTCAAGACAAAATTTGATCAGATTCTTTCATGTTTTATCGGAAAAGCAGCCGAACAAAAACTCTTCGGTCGTAAAGAAAAGAAAGTTCATGTTATTTTAGATGTCCTTCATGCTAACGTTCAACCGCTATTTCACTTCAAAAAGACATCATCTCTAGTCCCTCGATTGTAAACAACCACGACCTGCCACCAGCTCAGTGTGAAAGAGTATACCTGGCACTAATTCCAGATTGCAAAGAAAAAAATCAAACGCTCAACAGCACAGATTAAATGGTGGAAGAACATTGCAGTTCTTTTAATTAATAAGTCATCATTTGTCCATGACATTTAGAATCCTTCCAAACATCAATTGTACCACGAGCACTCAGATATTTCATTTCAACGTGATCAAACATGCACGCCGCGCAGCTGCCGTCGCTCCGAGAAGGTCCTCCAAAAATTGCCTAGCGCCTGAGGGAGATCACCATGGCAACCATCACAAGTCATATGTGTGTGCGCGACTCTCTCGCCGCTCTGGTGTTCACAGGAGATGTCACATCTATCGGTTTAGAGTCTCTGCAAGCAAATTCACAGTGCTGTCAGTCCAACATGAGCGGCTAAAAATAGCAAACGAAAAAACAATTTGAGACAGAAAGATGCAATGGCCTCTCGCCGTCGGCGGAATTAAGTGTGGCAGCAACAGGAGGGATGCGACCTGATGGCCTCAAAAGAAAGTGGAGCATATTGACGTATGAAGGAGGACGAGAGTGCTCTCCTGTCGCCTTCTCGACTCTGTGCCTCTGACTCTGAGGACGATTGGGCAGCGAGCAAGAAATTGAATAGAGCAGCAAGCAGTCACGCCGACAAAAACAGGGTGACAGTAGGAGAGCATCAAAATCAATCAAAATTCAATCAACACTGATGGGGCTTAATCTTTGGACTCCAAGGCAACTGGGTTCAACCTTTTCTACGTCTAAAATGCAATCCCTTTGGAGAGTGCTTTTTTTTTTTACATATATGTTCACGCAGAAACAAACTGCATTAAAATCATCAGAACAGCTCCATATAGCTGGCAAAGGCAGAAGAGTTTCACAAGTCGGCTACCAAGGTATCCATTGGGAGAATTTAGAACCATATACAAATGACTGATGAAGTCAAATCAAATCAAATTTTATTTATATAGCACTAAAAATGCAACTCAAAGTGCTGAAATCAATTTGGTTGCTAATTTTTGACATATCTAAGACTCTAATTACAAACCATGCACCATTGTTGTTACTGTGAATCTTGATTTCTGACCCACAATGTCATATATGATAAGAGTCAGAGTAGACAAATGGCAGTTATTTTCCCATGGCCCACTTAAATTCATTTTGAGATGGTGCCTTTGAAGATGCACTAGCATGTTTGGCGTTACTTGGGGACATTTTATTTTTGAAGCACTTACAACAAACAGATCTGAATCTTGTCGACTACGCGATTTCCATCTCTATTTTCAGCCGGGTAGCCAAAATGCTCCCATAGTGCTCACCTAAATGAGTTTGGAGGGTCTGCAATTTCAGGGTTATTACTGGTACTATCCATGTTTTTCTGCTATCCTCATGAATTCTTGACCCGAACCATTATCAGCGGTAGCCACGGTTTTGCTCACTCCAGTCAGATGGCCGTCACCGGAAAAAGTACGTAGTCACAGTCGGAGCTGCTTGCCCAAGAAATTTATCTTCAACTTTTGTGTCAAGTGCCTGGCCAAGATAAACCCCAGCACAACTTTTTGGCCTTTTCCTCAAGAGTGCAAGCTTTCAAATAAACACTGTTATAAGACAAAAAACGATTGTGTCCACTCAGCAGCTGAAGTTCTGCACTGTCACCCGTTTTCATCCCGCAGCGCCGCTTGCTGCTGCTGCTGCTGCCACGTTGGTGCCGATCCACTGTCTTGATAACAGAGCTGGAAATAGACCATCTCATAGAATAAACCAGATGAAATGAGTCACATTATCTTTGACAAAAGAGGGTTTGAAGTTTGAGGAAAAGAAGTAAGGACAGCAAAACTAAGAAGAACCGTGCTGGGAATGTGATGAAAGGGCCTCATTGTCGGAAGAAAAAGAAAAAAAAAGGATGGACTACACAAATATTCCCTGTGGGAGTATTTGCAGCTACAAATCTGCAAGGATAAAATCCACTCATATAAAACGCTTCACCACTAATCTTTATTCTCGTCATCAGCGCCACGAAAACTGGGTCAGTTTCTGTCTTTGTGGTGGCCTTCCGACAGTGTTTGCCAGCTTTATCGCAGTTCTTCGTTGACGGATGCTCACATTTTCAACCAAAGCTCCGTTTCGACCTTTTTGTGCTTTATTGGTTTTGACCCAGCAGCCCACCTACGAGTGGAAGCGGTCCAAAGATTTCAGATTTTGTCTGCTTTATCTTTGCCAACAGAGCAAGGAAAAGTCCTCAAAGTTCTTCATAGCAGCGAAGGAGTGTTTATCGTCTCCCAGTACTCCATGTTCCGCAACGAGGGGCCTGTCCTCAACATGGCCATCAACCCCCAAAAGGTACGCACAACACCAGCGCTACGTGTCTTGCGAATCAATAATTTATGCTCTCATAGAGATTGATGAGGCTACTTGGTATTCTGTTATAGACTTCACAAAGAAACCATTATAAACCAGGCAAAGAATCGAGACAGGATTCCCGTCTGAAAACAAGACAGCTCTTATTTTGATTAGAAATCCAATGAATTCCAAAACCGGTTGTAAAAGGAGGCTGCCGTTTTTGCCGTAGGGTCACTTGTACGTTGCTACGGCGATGGAGGTCCAGCGGCTGCCGCTGGCCGACTGCGGTCGCTATGGCGACACGTGCCGCGAGTGCATTCTCTCCCGGGACCCGTATTGCAGCTGGGACAAGGCCAGGAGGAGGTGCATCGCTATCCCACCAGGATACAACGTCACGTCCGGGTATGTTGGCACAACAGTCTGTCGCTTTCGAACCAAGAGACCAGAAATTATGGTAGTTTTGTCACCCCAGCATCAACTTCCATCAAAATTCACAGCAATAATAAGAACAAATATTTCCACTTGGAAATATGTCCCTTTATGCAAAATATATGTAAACACCATTAATATTTTAGCCTTAGAGCTAATTCCTTGTTATTTCCATGATTGAATCATACAAATTGTGTACAATGGGTTTCATTCTAGGACAATGGCGCAATTTCATATTCTAAAGTTTCCGAAATGGCCGTTTAATGGCTTACTGCACTCCGATGGAGCAAATGAATGCCGCCATTTTGATTTTGAGCAGTTTCTCTATTGACCGCAGGGAAGAATTATGTTTTAAGAACTTAGAAGAGGAACGTCTCTGTTGGATAACTGTACAATTAGCATAAAGAAGAAAGGTGGCACTGAGAATATACAATATAAAAAAATACTTTGAGGTTGTTTCATGAGCTGTGTATTGTGCACATTGTATCCTAAAGGGATGAAAAATAAAAAAGTAAATTTTATACTAATAATAAGTACTGGCCCTCCTTGAGCCGTCTGGGACTTTAGGGGGCTTTGGAGGGTTGGCGTGGCTCAGTGGTAGAGTGGTTGTCTCCCCACCCAGAGGTTCTGGATTCGATCGAATGTAAAGTGCTTTGAGGGCCTTGTAAGGTGGAAAAGCGCAATATAAATGAAGTACCATTTACCATTGTCCATGAAAGGATCTTAGGCGAGGGACCAGACAAAGAACGACTCAAAAGACCCCTGAAACTATGCAGGAAAAGAAGCAAAAACATGTGGAAAAAAATCTTAGGAATGAGCCGATAACGTTTTCAATGTCGACTAAATGTCTAGTAGTACAAAAGAACCTTTTAACTCCACCAGAACTCCTAAACTCTATAGCTACCATTTGTTCTGCTCTCCTTGTAATAGTCCATATTTGAAATGTACACGCAGCACTTTAAGAGTGTTTACCTGCTGTGAAAGACAGTAATAAGCAAATTTGTTGCCGCTGTAGTATCCTTTGCATGTTTTATTGTACATATAAAGTACACTTGCAGGCTCCTAATTGCTTGCAAAGAGCGTTTAAGAGCAATCTGTCCTCTGTGTGTTCTCTCCCAACAGGATGCTCATTCAGAATCTGGACCAATCCAACTCGTCGGTTTGCGGGGAGGCTGCTGGTGAGGCCTTTATCTGCTCTCCGCTGCTCTCTGTATCTTAATTAAACCAGCGGTCCAAAGATGACTATCACTTAATTGAACTGAGTCCTAAAAAGCTGCAGGCTGGAGAATTTTTTACATGGAAGCCAACTTCAGAGTCCAGAATGCAACTGTAACCGCCAATGGTGTTGACAAGCATCTCCTCGCTCTTATCAGTTTTTCCACAATCTATAAAAGAGACTGTGGGACTCTTTTACAGTAATGACGTCTTGTGTCACTTCCCAGAAATCAGTCTTTTTTCTTACCGCAACTTTGTCTTATTTTACAGCTTAACAACCTATTTTATTGACGGCTTTCAGTCCTCCTGTTGTAAATTGATGCACTGCAGCCCCAGTAACGGGCAGAGTCTGTGTATTTATGCAGCAAAGACGGTCTAATTGCTTTACTGCATTTTCTTCAACTCAATGACTTTATTATGCACGAAAAGCCTGTTCGGAGCAAGGCAAAGCAATTAATGAGCTATCCTTACAAATAGTAGGCCATTGTTCAAGCTAAAGGGGAAAATATTGCTCCTGTTTTCAGGTGATAAGTACGAAAAAATAAAAAATTTACATTTTCAGTTGAAGTTCCGTAGGTCAGTCATACAAAATGAGTGGGTGAATTATTAAGAGAGGAAGAGTAGAGCTAACTTATGCATTTTCAACAGATTTAAATTAGTTACCAGGTGTCTAATTAGCATGATTGTTACAAGTCAAAACACAACGAGAACCAAGATTTACAGCGTGTTTTATGCCCTATTTGGCCTTGCGAAAATAAAAATGAATCCAGCCTAGATGCCAAGTCATGGCCAGAACTGGACTGGCCATCTGACATAAGGGCAGATGCCCGGTGGGCCGGCATCTTTTCGGGAAAATGCAGTGCTATTCCATTATTATTTTCATCCATTTTGCCCCAAGAGACCAACCCACAATTTAGAGAAAGCAGCTCATTGATCCACTTAAAGTACTGACAGCAAAATAAACCAATCAGCATCAGTGGCAGAGCTCCGTGGTAGCAGGCGTGGTCAGGTCTGATGGGGCCGGCAAGGCTGGCCGAGGTCAAAATGCTAGGGATGAAACTCAGCGCCGGGGTGGTAATTTCTAATTTATGTAAATTAGCCCCACTGCTATATCACAGAATGGCTAGCCTACAAACATTGTTTTGGAAATAAGCAGATCACAAAAGCTTGACTTGGTTGTGCAATTCCCGGAAGTTAAGGACTCAAGTCACATGACTTGACTCAAGTCCGACATAAATTAAGCCACCAATTTCGGACTTGGCACGTGCTTAGCTAAAATGTATGAAAGTTGACTTGGTATTCATGAGATTCGACTTGATGTACAGGACAAGTCTTGTTTTCTAATTTGAAAACCTAATTTTGAAAATCATGTGTTTTTGAAAGATTTTTTTTTCGTGTGAGTAGGCAAACCTCATGAAGCAAGTATAATGGAGCGAGCTCTGATGATAACTAGATTTGGATTCAAGGATTATGCGTTTGATAAAATTGGGGAAAAGTCAATGTCAACATACAAATGTTACATATTAAATTCACTGTTTAGACATGAACTAAGCTTGAAGCTGGTTGTGTGTTCAATTGAAAGGACAATCGAGAAATGAAGAACACAGTGGGGACTTGACTTGCTTGACGTTTGAAAGGTTAAGGCTGCAAATGTAATCATGACTTACTCCCACTTCTGTTCATTTCACACTTAATGACTCATAGGTTAAACCATGGCCAGTATCACAACAAGCGAGCATAGAACAACTTTTCTCCACCTGTCTTTCAACAGCCCTCAAGCTGCGTCGCACCTCCCCCAAGGAAGTGATGGTGCCATCCAACACCTCCATCTTCCTGCCCTGCCCGGTGCGTTCCTTCCACGCCACCTACCGCTGGGAGAAAGACAACTGCATCAAGAACTACCCATGCCTCTTCTCCGGCGACTTCTGCGTCCTGGGGCCGGCGGTGGACACGCCCCTAAGGGAGGGCGTCTTCCGCTGCATGGCCACCGAGGACGGGTTCAAGGTGGAGGTCATCTCGTTCAAGCTGGTCAACCACGGCCGGCTGCTGGCCGCCTCGCTGGCTTCCACCATTGGGCCGTCGCTGGTGCTCGCCGTGGCGACCATTTGGCTTCATTAACTGCAGCTAGCGCCAACCACGTATCCTTAATGACTCCCAGTAACAGGATATGCGGGAGGTTTGGTTCACAGAGCATTCGAGTATGAGATATCGCTTAAAGGAAGTCAATAATATATGAAAATAATATGTTCTATGCAGGCCCACTAGTCTAAACACAGTATTCTGGTTAATATCGCATTAGTGGAATATGAGTTAAGCATCAAAATCCAACAGTTTTTATCAATATCAGAAGGCGGCCATTTTGCCACTTGCTGTCGAGTGAAAATGACATCACAGTTGCTCAGGTCTCAGCTAACAACCAATCACAATCAGAAAAATGTGAGCTGTGATTGGTCGTTGCCTAAGCCCTGAGAAACTATGATGTCATCTTCAGTCGACCGCAAGCGGCAAAATGGCCGCCGCCTGAGATGGATAAAAACGAAACATTAATCAGAATGTCATGTGTAGACTAGTGAGGTCACATATAACATATTATTGTCAAGAAATGTTTATGGTTGACTTCCCCTTTCAAATTGAGGTTCTCAAACAGGGGTCATCTGATAAAAATAATTTGCAATGAATATCGTATTTAATGAAGTAAATTGGCGTGTCAATAAAAACAAGCATAATAAACCAATTACTCATTAAAAATTTAAAAGCTGTGACATCGATCCCTGCAAGTTTTTTAAATGAGAACAATTTCTTTTCAAGAATATAATCCCTTTTTTTCCCCAAGTGAATAAAGGCAACTTTTCCAGAATAAAAATAAAAAATATAAAATCATATTGTATTTTTTTAAATTTACTTAGAAAAAAAAGACTAATTTCCCTCGTTAAACTTTGTTATTAATATCAAAATAATCCGACTAGCTTGTAAAAATATATTTTGATGGTAATATTTTGATGCCTCTTTGTGAACCATCCCTCTCGCACTGTAAAAGACAAACATATCCACTGGGTTGAAAACAAAATCAATACCAGGCCGATTCTTTCACACCATTTCTTTCGATATTTTGACATAGATTGTGCTTCTTTGTGGATATGTGAAGCTTTACTACTGCTCTTACGTCAGACATCTTACATCACTCACATCTCATTGGTAGTTTTGAAGAAAAAAAAAAGTCTGGTATTGAGTTTTTCAAAGCCTTAATACTTCTGGGACATCAACTCCTAAGCACAATTTTGCAGTCCATGCAGAATAGCGCGCGATCGTTGGGAGGAAGAGTCATTTATTTTTTGACAGGAAGTAACGAGGAAGAGCAAGAGCTCGTTGCCGACCATCACTGTGTCTCAGCACCTCCTCCTCAGACAAGGGCGTTTTTCTCGCATCTTTTTAACAAGACACCATCAAGCCATGACACCTTGTTCACAGCTTTGGCGTTCCTCCTCGGCTTTTTAAAAAGGTCAACTACATCAAAGGCGGCAACACCTTTGGAAATCTAGCAGGACCAGAAAGGCTCAAATTAAGACTGGCTTTATATGGGTCTTACTTTGCAGTCTTTGGGAAAGGTCAACTTGTTTGGTTGACCAAACGCAATTAGGTGGTCCAAGATAAAGTATGGATGATACAGACTGAAAGTCGATTCTTATGCTTTTACTAATTGCTAGTTACTATAGGTGCTAATTAGCGTGTCTTAGCTTGTCTTACTTGACATAGGCCTGAAAATAAAATCTCAGATTGTTTCCCCACATAACTTTGATTTCTGATTTCTTCACAGGAATTAGAAATCAGTTTTTGAAAAATCGAGTGATAAAAAAATCTCTCTAACTTGGCTATGCTTTTGTAAACTAGCTTCTCTCTGTTTGCAGCCAAGTTGTTAGTGTACTCAAGCGAGGAATTTGAATTAAAACGATAACATCTATTAACTCATCTGCTCCCAAAAACGTCTAAAAACGTTCTATTTTAAATGTTGTCATAGTCCCAAAAACATATTTATAATTTTTTATGGGATTTTTTTTATGCTAGAGCATACTGAAGGCTTTGATGCAGCCTCTGACCTGAAGAGGTGGATTAAAGGCCAGCAGGTGGCAGCAGAGTATAAAAGATCAACCAGGGCTATGTTGCAAAAAAGCTCTTGTGTTCGACAGAGTGCAAAGACGTGAACAAGGTGTCGCTATAGTATTTTCGCAGACCTCGTCATAAGGGCAAAATTTTTACCAGGATAGAAAAAAAAGGCTTGTGTTTAGATTTGTGATGTTTCTGTATTTTATTGCTGCCAGTGCTGATTTCTACCATTGCTGCCTCTTTACGTGAACATTTGTCTCGATGCTTTGGGTTTTTCAAATGCCATAGTTGGAATGTGATATATAACCGTTATTTTTTTCTTACCAAGTTTCAAAGCTGTGATGCAAGCAAACTTGCTAGTCCCTGGACAGAAGCGTCACGTACGTTCGGCAGTAACCGGCTGATGAAGGAAAGCTCTAGTTTTGCTCGAACGGACATAGAGTCTCTGACTGGAGAGTCATGTAGCGGATTAAAACGTTCTCCTGAGCGCCGACAAATTATCATTCGTCGTGTCGGGCCGTCCGCTGCGGCCCGGCTGTCATTAATAGCTAATTAGGAGCAAGCTCGCTGCGCTCTACATTTATTTGACTTTACGAGCAGTGCGGATTGAGACGTTTCCTGGCTGCTTGCAGATCTGCTTGCCTGCGGCGTGGCGACAAACACCGAAAGCGGTCACAAATAGTCAGAAGAGTAAAAATGTTTAAAAAAACAAAACAAACGCTGCATTGAGCCAACATCGTCTTTCCTGCCTATTCGTGCATGTACATGTTCATCCAATCAACTGGCTACAGGCTTCAGAAGTGACTTGACTTGAGTCAAATTTAAAAACCCTGTGAAGTGAATTCAGAGATCTTTTTCTTAATACTTTAAATGTAAACATAATTGCTACAAACAGGTAAATACTGAATATAACTGAATTGTGGGAATATAATCAATTTTTTCACCATTTTAGTTTTTCCGATCTTTATAGGCATGGTTAAAATGACACACTTAGTAGTCTCCCCTCGTCCACAATATAAGATCTTGAGCACCTTTGTTCACGTCAGTGTTAATCCGGCGCAATATTGAGTTAATATTACTAGGTACATTTCTACTGCTACAGTGCACAGTTAGCTAACTAGCTAGCTAGCTATGCCTATACCCCAAAAACACACGGTTTCTGCTTGCTTTTATTGAGAGAAGAGTCATTATTTAAGTTCCAAATTAAGGAGGTGACACCGCGGACAAGCCCTCCAGCTAAAACCTGTAGGAATATGTCGGCATAACAAAGATGCTCGGCCAAGTAGTATCCATTTTTCAGCAGGGCGTGTTTTTGCACATTCAGTAGACACACCCAAAGCATTTGAGAAATTTTTCATGATTTCATGTACTTGGTCATTTTTTAATCATTCAAAATTGGCAGGGTTGTTAACAACACTCTTCTCTGTGGTGTGTCGATTTTAGAAGACATTTATTTTCACTTTACAGGGTTTTTAAGTCAGCAGTTCTAAGACTTGGTTGGCCAAACTTTATAAAAGACTCAACTTTGACTTGGTACTCGACCGGCTTGAATTACATGACGTGACAAGTCTTGCCTGTTTACATTTCTTTCTTCTTTTTTTTTATTTTTAGAAATGTGCATTTTTACGATGGTGTGACAAGAAAAGTTTTTTTTTTTTTTGTGTGTGTAGTGCGCGTAAACCTGTCAACCAACCAGTCTGCTTTGATGCAGTGCAGAGGTCAACTCATGAAGCATCATGGAGGGACATCAGATGGTTATTACATTTAAATTCAAGGACCGGTAGCCTATATTTTTAGTAAAATAGGGAGAATTGGAATGTCAACACGCACAGTTTGCAACTCTGACACAATATCTATATTTCATCTAGAAACCACAAAAACAGGTGAACTACGTTAACGTTACAGTTTAGCTAACGGTTAGCTAGTGAAATACTTCATGTTGCTTATGTGTTACTGTTTTGAGATTACTTTTAAAAAATATATGTGATTGTGATAGTACAGATAACTCACGCAAGTACAGATACTGAGCGGTACGATTGCATGCATGACTTTACTTATTACTTGCTTGACCCAAGACACGGCTGAACTCGTCTTACTTTAAATTACGTTGGAATTCGACTGATTTTTTTGCCACAGTCGCTTGAGATTGTCTTAAAACTTAAAGGTTAAGACTTAAGCGTTACTTGTGACTTGCACTTGCTGTATGTAACTTACTCCCACCTCTGGCAGACTTCATATCGACCGCTATGTCATCACATGTGTCACGTATCTGCCTGTCAACTAACTTTGCGTTAAAAATCGAAGCTTTTTGATACAAGCTCCTTTATAGCTACGAAGCCTCAGGGCTCCTTTGCAGCATATTGCAACCAGTAAGTAGTTGCGTCAGAACCTGCATGTGGTCTAAATACAAACAGCCACTCAACAAAAATTTGATCAAGCACCTTTTCCACCTGTTGCTTTGGTTACCGCTAGCAGTCTGCGTCAGAATTGGATTCCAAGCGTTTGAAGCGCGTCTTTAAATGGCCGCCTGATTGGAACTCGTTTGCCGCTAGCCCGCCATATTTGTCACGTTGCCTTCAGGGACGTGTTTAGGTGGCTTGCTGTCGTCTTTCTCTGAGGTCGAGTGATGTACATGATGTGTGCCTGCTGTCATTGCGTCTTGTTTTTTGTGTCAAATTCTTACTACCGTACTCATTCTAGTCATGATATATTAATAATGTCATTATTTTTCAAAAGGTCATATCTGGTGCAATAGATATTCATGTAACAAATCCTTATTGACATGTGTTAACCTCGACATGTGCGGTGAAAACCAATAAAATGTGACTACAAACAAATGGACACTGTCTTTATTTGACAGGAAATTGTGAATTATACTCACAAGAAAAATTAAAAAAATGTAAGTGGCCTTAATTTTTGTTTTGTTTTTCACACTGAGAAATTGGGTCACTTAGAAGTGTCCTTTTTTTAACTAAAGAAAAGCATTTTTCTTTAACCACAATCAGGGTTATTATAGTTTTGGAATTTTTCACTTTAGTTCATCTTGATTTCGTTTTGAGTTTTGGTTTTTAAATTTAGTTTAATTTTCAAGGTGGTTCTGTTAGTTTTTTATTCGTTTTAGTTATTTCATAAATGCTTAGTTTTAATTAGTTTTAGTAAAAAAAAAAAAAAGTATTACTTGTGCGCAATATTTAAAAAACACCATGGGAGCACCCATCTGAAGGTGCTTTTCTATTGGCTGTTGCTAGAATTTCAAACGTCCTTTATCCGGTTCATATCAAAATAAATCTACTTAAAATCACATTTAAAATCATCCCCTAAGGCTTGGCTGCTGCTGGATGACGTCACTTTTGTGTGACACACTTCCAAACAAAAGGACATTTTTACTATAATTATAGTTAGTTTTAATTAGTTTTGTAAACATAAAATGTAGTTTCAGTTAATTTTCGTTTTTATTTTATTTCGTTAACAAAATTGTTTTTCTAATTTTTGTTTTTTCGTTAGTTTTAGTTAACTAAAATAACCTTGACCACAATAAATTATCATGCCTAGACCAGTGATTCCCAAACTTTATTGATCCAAGGCACATTTTAGATATATAGAAATAAAAAAACTCAAGTTAATTATGTACTTTCTGCTATGTAATGTGAAAACATTCAATTGTTCTACCTACCACTATAGGTCACAAGCATAGATAGTTGATCAAAGATACATTATTTGTTGTAAACTTAATTTTCAGACCAATTAAATGTAACTGGATGGTGCTTTTCTTTAGAAATGACTAACATTTAAAAATGAATCTATATATAATACATATAATTTAAAATTGGGAACCAACATTTGCACTATATCTTCTCCATTCTTCCTCAATGATTAACAATTAAGAATATTTAGAACTGTAGGCAGTAACTTCATTCTATTCTAGAAAGATTAAATGTTGATTTTCTCAAGAGAAGATGGCGTCCAAAGTGAACATTACGCGAGAGACGACTGCATGGCCACATGTAAGGTCACAAAATGGTGGAAGCCTTTCAGGAGCTGCCTGTCAGCATGCCGGAGGTGTTACATCACCATCTGCTGGCAAGAATCAGGTCAATCTAGCAAGATTTTGCCAAAGGAGGGATGTAACGATATCCTAACGTCATAATAGAATAATTATCACGATTTAAACCTTCCGATACAATAATTAGCACGATATTGTCACGATACTGTATAAAAACTCACTATATAGTCATATTGGGGGGGAAGCACAATATTGTTTTTGTACATAATAACAGCAGTGACAAAAGAATTTGGCTTGGCTATTTTATTGCCATGTGCTCCTATTGGCTCAGCGGCGCAAAGTATCCTGGTCTATGTAGTTCACAATATAGGTGAAGCGAGCGAAAAGTTGTTGTTTTTTTGATGGAGATATTGAAAACATATTTGCTGGTATGATTGATTTATGGGAGCGATAACCGCCACAGTGGCCAAAACACGCCTACTTAAAATTTAACTGCACTAATAAACTAACCACCAGAGGGTGCTGGAACATATCCCAAATGAAATACAACCTCAATTCTAATATCGCGATATCGCAACACTGCCGTTCCCTACTTTCAAGACATGTGACACAAAACTCCTCAACTCTTCCTGCCATGAGTTGTATCTGAATTTTCGGTAATAAACCACTACTACAAACATGCTTGCTCATGTTCACAAACACTTGAAAGGCTGAAATTCATATATTTTATTGATTGAGAAGTTTTTTTTGTCAGGATGTCTCTCAGTCATCCAGGTCATCATGGTAACCTGCACATTTTCTGAAGACGTTTGACCTTTCATCCAAAAGGCTTCTTTAGTACTAAATTGCCGAACTGGAGTCTTTATATTGAAAGTATTGTCTGTGTTGGGTGTGTCACCTGGGGCTGGTCACAATAGGGTTGTTGTTGCTGTCAGGCGTGATTGGTAAATGACCGTTTTGCATAACAACATGTTCACCTGCCTGCTCGCAAAAATATCTCGTTTGTGGCCATTCTATCCATGCAAGGGGACAATTTATGATATTCAGGATGGATAAGTGATGATTCTGTTTCAAGAGGGTCTTTTGATATAGCTTGACACATATATCAAGTGTTTAACTTTCTCACAGACCAGAATTTTGAAATTTTTGTACTCAGAGGAATGCCCAATCTTTTTGAAAATTTTTGAAGAACCGTAGATGCTGTCTGCTATGTTGTGCCATGTATTCGTTCGTGTATTAGGGCTTACTTGGTCTCTCCAATGTAGAGGTCACTGCATTCCTTAATACATCGCATTGCACACATAGCATTGCGAGTTTGCTTCGAGAAATTTTGTCCTCTGAGTTAACCAGCTTTTGCCTCAGCACGTTGCTCGGTTTGAAATGTATCGATATGTTATATTTGGAGAAAATCCTGCTGAGTTAAGGAACCACAATACTCTGCCTCCCTCCTCTTTCTGCCATTAAGTTCGGGTGCCGCAGCCCTTCTTGTGACCCGCCCGAGGGGACAGAACAACCAGAGACATAAATAGGGAGTCCATACTTAAAATTGAGAACTGGACAACAAAGTGAAAAATGTCTTCAGCAAATGAAGAACCCAGTTACCTTAATCCAGACATTTGGGGGGGGGGGGGGTCAGAGTGATTTAGTTCCTTTAACAATAGAATTGTGGTGTGGAATAAACTATATGGATTTTTGTGGGAAAAATCAGATTTCAATTTCATGGCCATATTGCCCAGACCTGCAATTAGTACCATGTATTTTATTTCATCACAAGAGCGTGTCAGAAGTGAGCAAGTCCGGAGGAAAAGGCCAATGAAGGTCAGACGTCTCAGACCAAAGAACACGGCGCCTTTTAGCGCCGCTTGTTAATGATCCACAACCTCAACCTTTCCCTCAGTACCTGCCCACCAATATTTGATTATTGAACTGAGTACAGTATACTCATTAAGAAACGAGTGTCCATGTTAAGGTCATTAAAGCTTGTCTTTAAATCTCAACGTTGCCTCGAGATGCCTAGTGGCCATATTGGCCATTCTGTTACGGATGTAAAATGTTTGGCAGCTATTGCGCAATATGGTCGGCAAGTTATTTATGGAACAAAGGTGAGGACAATAGGATTGATGATTCAAAGCTGATAAAGAAAAGATGAGCTGGATGTCAAAACAAACGTCAGGGGAAAAAAAAACAAATGAATCACTGGCCATCATGGAAAACGAACGTCTAGACGTCAAAACAGGACGCCTACAACATCAAGGCTGGATTTATACTCCATGAATCAGTGTAAAGAAAAATGAAGTACTACAAGTAAGATTAGGCAACAAGAAGGAAGGAAGAGCATGTTGCGCCATTACACTACTTCCTATAAATAACATTGGTAGTTTTCATGACCATCATGTATAAGTAAAGTTTTGCTGAGCCAGTATAGTAGTCCGTATAGATAATGTTGCTATCCATTTGTATCTATTACAAATTGCAGTACTGTGCCTCTGTATATACTGCATTATTTATGCATAGTTTCCCCTTTACTGTTGAGATTTGCGTTTATAACTGATACATATATCATGTCTGATGCTACATACAATGCTGCTACAAGTAGCAATTGTTGCTGCTTGTGGTTCACATTTGCATACACACAAATGGTACCTTGATATACAAGTTTAATTTGGTCCATGACTATGCTCAAAACTCTGACAAGAAAAAGCTGGCGGCCCGCCAGGCCTATACAGCACTTGGGGAAACCCTGTTTAAATTGTACTGCTACCGATCACTGTGCTGCTGTAAAAACTGGAATTTCCACCACTGTGGAGGTGACACACGTTTATTTAAGATTTTTCTATTCCGGCAATTGATCTATCACATTTCCTCATCAAACAAAAAGTGTCGTCTGGGAACGTTGTCATGAATACAATACAGTCAAAAATCTAATCATTGCAAAAATAAAGCACATGTTGTGCTACAAGACTATAGTTCCACTTTCAAGTTGTCTGTTTAAATTCAGCAGAGTGAAAGAAAACAACTCAAGTTTTGGAGGCCGTTCCACATTCCTGAGCATCACACACACAATACGCACACACACTCCAGCACACTCAGAGGAGGGAGAGTGAGCACATGGGAGAGTAAGCTCAGTCAACAGATACAAACTGGTCTGACACACTGCCCCGGTTCAAACGTGTGGCCATGCTGAGGAAGAGGAGTCAGCGCCTTGACCACTCTTCTAAGGTGAGTTTAAAATATGAAACATCAGACCAAAGCTAATGCGACTTGATCCACAACAAACAGAACTGCTGGGTGCTCATGTGATTCAAGGTAGTGTTGCTCAACTGATGGCTCCAGCCCAAAAAGTAGCTGACAAATAGATGTGTTTTGGCTGAGTTAAAGGAGGGAAGCTGGTCCAAATATTTCATGTGCATTCTTAGGATTTTTCCAAGTGTGCGGTATCTATTTTATTAGTTTACGTGCTGTTATTTTTGCATTAGTAGAAATAAAAAAAAATAAAAAAAAATAAAAAACGTACTGACACACAAAAAATAATAATAATATAGACTTGTAAAATAAAATAAAATAACACAATGCAATATTGATGGCCAAATGTCTACTAATTAAGTTGAAAGCTTAACAACAACAAAAGATTTCATGTGAAAGAACGCTGAAGACTAATAAATAAATAAATACATAAATAAATGAATATATATATATATAAAAAGTATAATTTCAATAGCAACACAAATTAACAAAATAAATGCAAAGAAAAATTTTACATCTGCATTTTATTTTTCAATAGAATAATTTTCAGTGTCAATGTATCTTTTTCTACAACGGCAAACATAACGGCAGTGCTCTTTCTCTTTACTATATTACTACTTGGCATGTTCTTTGCCACTTTATGCCCAGAGATAGATTTACAAGTGAATTAAAGGTTGTGACCGGTTGAACTCGTCTTCAATCATTCTTTGCGTGACATGGCTAAGTTAGGATTGAGCAACACGCGCGACTCATACGCTGACGGCCCAATGAAAAAAATGAAAAAAACAACACACAAAAAATGCTGAGGTAAACCTCAAGACAAGTCAGCATTGCATTAGAGCTGCTTTGACTCGCTATTACTCCAACGACGCTGTGTCGCAAGTTTGCATCTGCTAATAGATGGTGCTAAAGATGCTAGCAACCAAAAAGCAACAGGATGCTGTTTGTTATCACATGCTGCTTTGGAACAGGTTAGCTCACTGCTTGTGCAAGAAGACAACAACACATTGGAGTGGTCCTAAACATTTTTGCAGATTTTGCAAGAGATTGTTTTTTGGAGGATTTTTTACACAATATATTATATAGGTACATATCTACAGTTGAGTTCCTTCAGTGTCATGCGTTGTACTGCAACATGCCAAGCAGCTGTGAAATTTACAGGAAAAGATGCAGCATGATCAAGAGCAAAGAGAAGAGGCATAGCAGGTTCCCAACTAGGCTGCAGAAATAGTCATCCCCGAAGAATAGTATGTTAAAGTAGCAGTTATTTATAATTACCATAAGATCGATGCTATGTTCCATGTTGTTTCAAATCACGTTAGCATTAAGCTAGCAGACTTTTGTTAGGCTAGTGTGACCGCACGTCCCGTTTTGGCCGAGACAATCACGTTTTTGAGCCTTGCGTCCCGTTCCCGTCGGATTTCACCAACCTCATTGTTTTGTCCCGATATTACGCAGGTCCCGTCCCGGTGTCCCATTTTTTTTGCCATGTGTATGTAAATCACACGGTTGTTAAAGCGATTCATACGATAAACCCATTAAAAGGGAATTCAACTGTTAAAATCCTTCCTATTTACTTCCAAATTCACAATTGCGTTCTCATTCGCATCTGCATCTAATTGGTAGCAGCACGGACTTACGTAGCAGGCGTTGACCAGAACTAGAACTACTTCCTGCTTTTGCATCTAAGAGTCATGGGAAATGTAGTCCTAGCATCCACTGCGGTTGCCAGTCGCCGGTCAGACATCGCAAGCTGAGCTTTCTCGTGGTATATTTCCAATGTTACAATGTGTGACCGGTACGAGAGAAAGTGCATTGCTTGTTTTGCTATGCCGGACAATCGACCAAGATAGCATTTAGCATTAGCGATAGCCCACACAGCACATACCTCCACGCCTCACTTCCCACACGTGTCAGTCGTCATTTCCCAGCTGTTTGAACTTCATGACCTGGCATCTCGCCACAGTGCGCGAGTCAATTGATGGGAAAAAAATAACGATACTTCACGTGAAGTAGTTTCTTACAAGCCGCCATTCCATTGAATGAGGTGCAGCAACATCACTCAGATAAAGCCTGACCATTCCTCCTTCTGATAAGCACTGTAAGAAGGCTTAAAACTTCCTCCATGTGACTCAGTCGCTGACGCAGTTGCTGCTTCTGTGCAAGTTAATAACAAACTAAGCCAAGGCCACAAAATACAGATTCTTGTCCATGCAGGAAACAGTTTTCCCCTAATAACAGCCCAGTAATATTTCATAAAACGTCCCTGCTCACTACACACGCAGTACGCTCAACTCCCGAATGCTTTACATTCCCCCGTTAATCATTTATTTTTACACGAACAACAAAAGGATTTCCGGCAAAGAAGCAACCAATATTTAGTTGGTAACATGGCAACAGTGAAGACAGTAATGAATAGCAATACATTTTACAATAACTATAGTACATTAAGTCGTTTAAGTTTACTAACTGCGTTATATAAAACAGTTGAGCAAATACACTATTGGAAGTAGCTGGACGTTAAAACCATTTTAGCAACAAGCTAGGTGGATTAATGTGTGCAAACTGACAAATAGTAAAGTTGTCCAAAAATGCCTGAGATGAAAGCAGAATGTGATTGAAAAGAAAGTGGATAAACAAAAGCTCAAATATAGCCAACAGGCTGTGTGCACATGAGGCCAGTTACCATGGCAACTCAAGGTGGTTCAAAATCAACAGAGAAAATACATAATAAACATGAATTAGTCCAACGGAGACTAGTCAAAAGTTCTCTATCCAATTATTTCCGTATCACACTCTGGGTGGTGATTCTTTCAAGACATCTGGGGCCTGATTTACTGCTAAGATAACAAATATGTAGCAGGCGTTAAATTGCATTTTCATTCGAACTGATTGCACACGCTGATGGTTTTGCACATGATCTACACAATCGGCAGCAGGTGTAAAAGTGATAGAGACCGTGTTATTTAGATAAAGGTTATGGGGCTTTAGGTAGCTTTGATGGTTTTCACCTTGGAAAATTTGTGAGGGCAATGACGTTTGAAGTGATGGAATTGGAAGTAGAAGAGGCAAATTAACCGTGGATATTTCACCACAAAATTTATGATCCCTAATATACACTCTTGTCAGTATTTTGTGCATTCGTGTAGAAACTCACCAAATGAATTGTGTGACTCTTTTGCTTCAATGTGTTTTTGCAAACCTCTAGTAAATGAGGATCTTAAGGTCCCAGCCGCACTGAAATAAGAAAATCAATGACATTTTATAGCCTGCACCTTTCAACAAGCCACTATCTGTCACGTCACACGTTTCACACTCAGGAAAGGAAAATATTCTGTACTATCAGGACATGAAATCCATATGCAAAGCAATGCTCACACACACAAACACATTTTATGGGAACGCTATAAAACTTCCTGCATGTGACTTCTGCCAACACACACGCAAACTACAGTATATAAAGAAAGTATGAGGAAATGTTTTGATAGCGTGTGTTTACAGTCTGGAGTGAGTGATAAGAAGGTATGTGTGCATGTGTTGATCAAAAGAACTTTCCTTATGTGCTATTATGGGAAAAAATTCAGCTTAAATGCTTTAATAAAATATGAAATAAAATTTAAAAATCTTCTTTCGTTTAACTGCTAGGTTGGTCCCCTATGTTTCAGTGTGTTATATTCTGATATGACAAAAGCCTAAAAAATATTAACTATAGAAAAAAATATTACATGTATCTGAATATATTGTAGGCTTTATAAAAATATTAATAAAAATGTAAAGGGGGCCTCATTACTAGATATTGAGCATGATCTTGGGAGATTTTAATTGATGACTGGTGGGATGAATGATTGGAAGCAAAAATAATACTGAAAAAAACAAAAAACAAAAGTGAAATGAAGCAACGACAAAGGTGGGAAATAAAAAGCAATGCAAAATGAAACAAAAACGAGCAAAATATGGCATGAAATGATGCAAAGCCCAAAGGACGAAAAGGCACGGTGATTCATCATTGGAGTGGGCTGGACAAAAACACATTTAAGAAATAAAATCAAAAGTAGTCTTCTCATAAACAACATGACCAAACAACACACGAGCTCCGAAACGAAGATAGATGAAGACAATTAGTTGCTCATTTAATGGATGAATGAAAATGCTCTGTGTGGTAACTAACAATATTAAGTGATGAATACTTTAGTGCAGCTTTAGAGTTTAAACAGCAGCATGCTAAAATTCTTGACCTAGGAGGAAATGGCATTTAAATGTCTTAATAGGGAGGAGGACAAACTATCGAATAAATGTTATCGAACAGCTTTTGTATCGACTATTTCATGTCTAGCTGAAGGTTGTTCTATAGTAGGCCAAAAGCGGCGCAAGTAGCAGAAAAAAAAAACATTACTCAGAGTTAGTCAAAATCATTCTGCTAGTGCACTGAATTATCGTACTTGTGAGTACAAAAAACTTACTCGTACATTATTTTTCGTTGGATATCGAGGATGCTGACTGGCTTTCCACAGTGCTGAGTTGTCAAACGCACCACAAATGGCTTCATCCAAAACAATCACATTTGTATAGCGTTGCTATGCCGGAAATCTAACCAATTAATGGAGGTTAAGTGTGTATTTTACTGCCTGTACATAGCTCTTCAAATTCCAAGGCTTGTACTTTAGCAAATGCATACTAGGAACTGAAATACTGAAAACAGTAGTGATAGACCGATAAGTTTTTTCTAGGCCGATACCGATTATTAGTAGTCAAGGAGACCGATAACCGATATTTCAAGCCAATATTCATTTACAGTAAAAGAGAAACTATTAGGTGTAAAAGAAAAATAAATAATACTTTAAAATATATAAAGAATTGACAGCTTTGTTTTAAAAATTGTAACAAAAAGTCAAAAGGCTTCAAAAGATCTTTGCAGAGAGTGAAAAATTGTCTGCATATGTTCGAAATATCTTTGCGACTAAAACTGTAAGTGAACATCTTAAAAATCCTGATGAAAAGCCTAAATTCGCTACTTTCACAACTTTACTTTCTTTATCGGCCTTCAGCCTCATAAAAAGGCCGATGCCGATATTTGTCAAAATGCAAAATATTGGTACAGACAGTACCGACAATCGGCCCACCCGATAATCGGTCTATCCTTAGAACTGTTTAACTCTATCTCCACAACTGAGTATTGCATAAAGGTGTTCTTGGTCTTTTCATATTTTTTCTGCAATTATATTTAAACAAATCTCAGAATTACCTTAACAGGGTCTTTAAAGACCCATGCCTGAAATGGGACAGGAATTTCACTGTTTATATTTGAAGCATCCATTTTGGGGCATATACATGGGTTTGAATTGTGAAGAACTCTTACAAGAGACTTTATCCAAATGAGCCCCAAATGTAAGCCACTATCCTGAACAGATGGGGCAAGCTCAATTCTCAAAACAAGTGTATCGATGTGTTTGAGGATCATTTCAAAGATTGACCATTAAAATGAGAATGTGACGGCCCCCACAAGCTTTATTATTTTTCTGCTTCTTTGTCTCGACAGGTGATTCACAATGTTGTGGACTTTCGTCGTCCTCAGTGCGGCCTTCAATAGAGGGCACACGTTTCCAACCCAGAGTCCAACAACCCCAACTAGCGGTATGGCAGAGATATCCTGTCGCTTCTCCAATGCGGGCCGAACAGCAAATTGCCTGGGCGGGCAGCTGGAGAGTGTCCCCTGGAGATACTTCCCATCCACACTGGAGGACATCGACCTGTCCTACAATAAACTCCAAGTAATCCGTTCAGAGGACTTTGTGCATCTCCCTCGCCTCCGTGTGCTTAAGCTGCAGTATAACAACATCTCGCGGATCGACGATGACGCCTTCAAAAATAACACTCTGCTGGAGGATCTCAACATCTTCAACAACTCCCTGCAAGAGATTCCTGCCTCGGTGTTGACGTCTCTGTCAAATTTAAAGTATCTCTACATGTCCAACAACCTTTACAGGCGTGCAACGTTATCCGAGGGATTCTCAAGGCTGACCAAGCTCCAGGTTCTGTCCATGGGTGGCCCTCTGGTGGCGGGTCTGAAGAGGGAAGACTTTCAGCCGCTGGAGAACATCAAGTTACAAGACTTCGCGATCAAATGCTCCTCCAATTTAAGCTACTATGAGCCAGGAAGTTTACGGATTATCCAAACTCAACATATGGGCTTTGACATGGCCATGGACCAGCGGCCTGTCACTCTCCTTCACATGCTACGAGACCTCACCAACAAGACCTTGAGTGCCATCCAGTTCCGCAACCTCTTCGAGTTCACGTACTACATGGGAGATGAGGACATCTTCCAGGGTTTAGCGGATATCAATGCCTACCAGTTAGTCTTCCACAGAGGGAAGTTTAATGAGAACCTTTTGAGGATGGCGCTGATCAACCTGCAAGCCGCCCCCATAAAGAGGGTCCGATTCCAGTACATCGACTTTGCGCGCTCGCCAAAATTCACTGACAGTGGTGCCAAATCCAGCATCACGGACCTGAAGCTGGAAAGGCTGGATCTCTGGTAGGCCGCCGTTCTGTTAGCATTCTGTGGGTCTTGAAAAATCACCCAAAAACTCATGTTGTCTTTCAGGTACATCAGCAATCCTGACATACTGCGTTTCGACTGGCGCTTTACTTGGTTCAACAAGGTCAAGCAGCTGTCTATCGGCTATGTATACTTCAACTCTGTTCCTTGCGACGCCTGGTTGGAGATGGGCGCCATGGAGATCCTGGACGTCTCCAACAACCGCCTGAGGGACGACTACATCTTCAACCAGCTTTGTGACTATAGAGGCTCCGTGTCCAGCCTTCACACCTTCAACATGAGCACCAACGAGCTGACCAGCCTGAGAGACTTGTCGGCACTGACCAGGCATTTCCGCCGGCTGCAAGTGTTGGACTTCAGTCACAACCAGCTGGGATCCGCCGAAAGCAGCCGAGGGTGCGTCTGGCAAGAGAACATCACTCGGGTCATCGCTCACCACAATCAATTCACCGCAGAAGCTCTTGCTTGTCTGCCCACCACTGTGCAGTTCTTGGACCTGTCCTCGTGCAACCTAGACCAGTTAAACGTCACATACTTCGAGAAGGCTATAAACCTGAAGGAGCTGCTTCTGAGCGACAACAAAATCAAGTTCATCCCGTCCAGGTGGAAGAGTCCATTGCTGTTCAGTCTGACTTTGGATGGGAATTCCTTTGGTCTCATCAGCACGGAATCCTTCCAGCACATGCCTGGACTCACTCACCTGAAGGCTGGGAATAACCCGTACCACTGTACCTGCGATCTTCACGCCTTTATAGAGGACACCAAGAACAAAAAACGGATCATCCTAACGGACTGGCCTGGGAACTACAGGTGCTACCACCCAGAACCCTTTCTCAACATAGGCGTATCCAAGTACTTGCCCAGCAAGGTGGCGTGCGATATCAGATTGGTCATCATCATCAGCGTTGCTACCACCACGGTGGTTATCCTCATCCTGATGCTCATTTGCTACATTTTCGACCTGCCGTGGTACACCAAGGCCACTTACCAGATCATCAGGGCCAAATACAGAGCGCACAAGGAGCGAGCTGCCGGAGAAGCCGGACCTTTTGCCTATCATGCCTTCATATCTTACAGCAACTGGGACGCCGACTGGGTGAGGGAGCAGCTGCTGCCCTGTCTGGAAAACAACCGGAACCCTTACCGACTCTGCATACACGAGAGGGACTTCATGCCGGGGCGTTGGATCATTGATAACATCATCGAGAACATTGAGAGCAGTCACAAGGTAAAGTAGTGCTGTTGTGCAAGTCAGCCTTTGGTGCCTTTCACTGTGTGGGAAATTGGTAATATTGAAACTGTTTTTGAGGAAGTGACTTTTTCTGTCTTCTGAGCAGTACCAGCTTGGAAGTTTGAGATGATGAAAAAGTGGTGCTCTAAAAACACAACCATCGTTTTTGGTGTTTGGAATATTGGTGTTTGATTAGGTTCTTTACTCCAATACAACGTCCCAAGAAAACACACACACACACACACACACACACACACGCGCACACACACACACACACACATCTTCAAGTACCTCAATCATCAAGTTTTAATTGGTTCCACCCAAGCATTCCAGTCCAGTTTAGCCTGATAATCTACAGTTTCAGAAGAATAAGCAATGATTTCATTTTGGAAGTAAAATATTTCATAATATCTCTGCTCCAAAGCACATCAGATTTAAAGTTCCTTTAATGCCACAAAAAAAAAATTTATGTCGCGATTAATGACCGCCCCTTGGAAAGAGTGTACTGGTGGAATTACAGTCAGACACGTCCACATCAAAATTTTGCAATAATTAATTTAATAATAATGCATATATTTGTGGAGACTGGGGTCAAGTTGTATTTTATTATTTTAAAAATGCGCAAGAGTTATTTCATGTTAAAGATTAAATAGCTCTTAATATAAAAACAAAAATGCACTGAGCTGTCACCATCGTCTTACAAATGCAATTATGCCATCCAGTGGCAGACAAATGACCTCGACACAAATCAATATCACTCTCGTTTTTTACAGTACAGTAAATCTTTTAAATTTGACCTCTATTTTATGAATAATTATGAAATTACTCTATAAATGACTAAAAGATGCAGCTGTATTTCTATTAAACATTTTTTCCACTTTTATGTTAACAAGAGTATGAAATTATTTTATTGTACATTTAGAATAGATAAAAAATTTGCGATTAATTGTGAGTTAACTATTGAAGCCATGCGATTAATTACGATTACAAATGTTAATCGCCTGACACCCCTAATTGTGACCTGTTTTTATTTTTGCTTGTTTTTTTTCTGTGCAGATCATATTCGTGCTGTCGCGACACTTTGTCAACAGCGAGTGGTGCAACTACGAGCTGTACTTTGCTCAGCAGCGAGCCATTGGCAAAACATTCAGCGACGTCATCCTGGTGGTGAAGGAACCCATCGACCCGGGCTCCTTGCCCAGCAAGTACTGCAAGCTGAAGAAGATGCTGAGCACCAAGACGTACCTGGAGTGGCCTCAGCAGGCCAACCAGCAGGCCTTCTTCTGGACCCAGCTGAGGAACGTCTTGGGCAAACCCACCAGGCATGGTATCCGGAGCAGGAACTCGTCCGTGGAGGCTCACTCACTGACGGAGGCCGAGAGGCCGGAAGTGGTCAATTCTGATGGAGAAGTGGAGAATGTTAAAGATGAAATGTTCAAAGGGAGACAAATACCTGTGGTGGTGTGAGGCCCTCGGTAAACCTAAACGTCTGGACACAAAAGGACCCAGGTGAACACGATACCTGGACGCTGAAAGGATTCGACCCCCGTGGTGCACTTTGAAGCCGCCTGTATGGGAAGCTGTTTTCTACATGATTTGCAACTCAAGGTCCATGTAATGGTACACTCTTTGCCATCGCTAGTAAAACAATTCAGCACACTTGCAAAATGGCCGTAGTAATATTTTACTACTACCGTATATGTGTGCACCCGAGCAGGACAACTTTGAAATCCTATTAGGATGGATTAATAGGACATCCTATTATTAACAAAATAGGCAAAACAGTATCCTAGGTGAGTATTCAAGTGCTGTATTTTTAGCACTTTAATAGTAATACTAGTAGCAAAAAAAGAACTAGTACATGGACCTTAAGATGTATATTGAGTTACATTCATTACATATATTTTTGAAATCAAGTATGGATAAATCCTCAAGCGGCTTTACTGTATAATTAGGAAGAACAATATGAACCTACGTTTATTAATATTTGTACAATGCTGGTCATTTGTTATTTTTTTATTACTGTCTTCTTGAATAAAAATGTGTCTTAAACAAGGTTATCATTTGTATGTCTGTGGCACAAACGCAATTTTGCAGTCCGATAACACAGCTAATTCTCACTCAAATTATTTTAAATGTTAATGAGATGTGTCATTTCAAAATGTTCATATTGTTCACGTAAACTACAAATCTCCCCTAAATGTTTCCCCCGAAATACACCTAAGGTGAGTAAAATATTATTTTTAAAACCTCAATCTCAATCTCAGAACTAGTTTTTACTGTAGTGAATGCCAAACTTTCTAATTCAACTAATTAAAAATAATTAACTTTCATAATTATATACTGTCAATTTCTGTGGTTAGCGCTCCAATGACAACAACCTTCTGGAACTTGACACTTGGATTCAACAAAAACGTCAAACCTATAATATGACTCGTATTTTAATGGGCTGTTTGATAATGCTGGCAAATCAAATAATCTTTGACATTTTGATACACATCCTGTACCAATTACGGTAGTGGGCAGTCGGTTACCGCACCAACATTTAACAAGATGTGTAAAAATTAACTAAGCTTAATGTTAGCTGAAAGTTTAACTTCAAAATTTGGACAAGTAACGTGGCTATATTAGCAATGCTAACTATAGCATGGCTGAGGTGGAGCTTTAGTCAATCAATAAAAATAAAAAAAATAACTAATTAAATCTGTCATTCTCTCTCAATGTTTGCACCATTTATGCTCACACTGAGGGGAAAACATGACTTACTTTCTCACGTTTGAGCGTTACCAAAACTTTTAGCAGCCTTTCTTTGCCTGTGTCGCGTTGCTGTCATACCGCCAGTGGCCAAAGGGGTCGCCCTCATCACTCAGAAGATTAATCAATCAGGTGCAGGTGAGAAGAGCTCACAAAGTGATAAGATGCCAGCTGGACGCACTTGAGCTTGATAACTTCGTGGTCAGGTGAGTTTGTATCTCTTTTTATTCATGAAATATGACAAAATAAGACTATTTCAGTGCATTGCAAAACACTTATAGAGTGTCGCAAGTGTGGGTTTATTTCATTTGGGCTGGTGTGTGTAGTGTGTTTAGGCGGAATTCAAAGCTATCAAATATTTGGCCAATGTTATCCATTGTTCTACTGTAAGTATTGATTTGTTTCATTTGAGCTGCTTGTGTTGGAAAGTGGGGAAAAAGTGCTCCAAGTTAGTTCTAAACCTTTCTGGGGACCAGAGGTCACTTTTTTTCAGGAATAACATTTGCCTACAAACACCTTTTTTATATTTCTGTAAAATCTTTGTTACATTTCTTACTTGCAATACAATTTTTCTAACTGTTTATTCATTTGCTGGTTCGTGCAGGATTAAAAGGAAAAGGTGTGTGTTACAAGTTATAATTTATGTATATATAATTTATGTATATATATATATATATATATATATATATATAAATTTAAAAAACCTTGTGCTTGTTCATTAGAGTTCACAAAAGTGAATTTTCTACCTAAATACTCCCAACTTTTTTTTTTTCTTATCCAAATTAACAAATGGGAGTACTTTTCAACATTCACAGTCTGAATTTGAATAGAAATTTTAAGCTGTTTCGCACAGATTCCCCAAAATGGCCACATTACCTGCGCTTTCACACAGCCCCGGATAATTATATCACGTCCACGCCAGTCTGGTGTGATGCTAGAATTGCTTTCAGTGCAACGGGGTGAGTGTTAAACTTCTGAATCCTGATGTCTTGGACAAAGGTTGCATCAGGATTCTGCTTTTCCTCTGGTACAACCTCCGAAAATGTGCCGACTTCATCCAGCCCACTTCTGTGTTTTACTATTTACAGACGACTGCGACAAGAGAGTAAAAATGTTCAGAATTTACAGGCAGAGTGAAAGTGATGATTTTCACATCACATTTAAATCGTATCATTAAAATGGCAGATCGAGAAGGTTTTTGCAGACCCCGTTTTGAGAATCCCCTCGCTTCATTTCGCTTCAAAAGTGACCCAACTACTACTATGGCCGTTTTTACAAGCCTGTGGAATGTAATAATGTTTTTTTTAATTTATACTAATGCCCATATCAGGTGGAGTTAAAGTAGGAGTGCTACGGTAAGTTTAAATCAAATGCCAGAGTAGTTTTTTTAAGGTTATAAGTGACAAATGTTAGAATTAGTTAACAAATTCTTTATTTTATTTTTTATTTTTTTCGTTAGTGATTGATAACTAAAATAACCTTGTCCCACAGTCAAGTTTGTTCCTACAACCCTTAATCACAGAGTCCCAAAAAGCTTCACAAGCATTCAGTTCACAATTATCAACATATAATATGTTTGTCTAAACCCCATCCAGCTACGGAAAACACAGAAAACTAACCCAAAAAATGCCATACAAGCTAATAACGACAAACAAAATAACTTTCAGATTGAGTCGTTAAAAACTTGTTAGAAAAATAAATAAATAAAAGTAGAGAATCCGAAGTACAGCAGAGTAAAAGTATTTGTACTTTATTTCCCACCCCTGCACCTTCATGAAATATGTAGCAAGTTGAAAGTGGATTCAAATCTTCAGGGGGTGTGCGGGCTGCTCAGCATGGGGGTCACTTTGCTGTTTTTTCCATTCTTTTATTCTGAGGTGATACGACTCCTCACCGCCGTCCCCCACGGTGCAGCGTCTCAGGTGTCCCTCAGTGCCAACCAGTGGAGAAAATGTCTCGTAGGAAACTCGCTGCTGTGAGGAGAGAAAAATATTTTCAGACAGCTTAGTGAGATCATTGATAATGCTAATAAATTAATCAAGTATAGGTCCGAAAAACTTCCTCGTTGAACACCTGATATTAGCTTGAACAATTTTATTTATATTATTTTTATATAATATTTGAATTATCTGATTGCAGGATGCTGTGTTGCTGCGCGAAAGCATGCAGTCGCGGTAATATTCCACTTCGTTGGATTCTGTGTGAAAGGTACCGACGCGGAATGGGGGAGTGAATGGCGACCCCGGCAATTTCCCAGCTTCAGAGGTAGTTTCAGAGGCTGGCTGGTGCCTGCAGTGTGAAAGGGAATACAGAGGGCCCGCGTTTTGCCACAGATCCACCTGTGATAGGTGAAAGTCTGCGATATAGAACCGTCATATGCTTTTATAGTTTTATTCCTCCCCCACGCTTAAACGTATTAACCTATTAAAACATTTTCAAGTATTCTGTTCTCTCTCGCTTTGAAAAAACAGGAGACTAGAACTTCACTTATTCAAACTGTTGAACCAAACCATTTAATTGTGTCTAATGAAAGTCCACTAGTCAAATTCTAACATTTGTCACTTATACACCTTAAAACAACTTTTACCGTAGCCCTCCTACTTTAACTCCACCTGATTTGGGCATTAGATTTAAAAAAAGAAAAAGAAAAAAAAGAGAAAAAGAAAAAAAAAGTATCCCATTCCACAGGCTTGTAAAAACATTTAAACTTGGAATCCAATTTTTTATATTCCCTGTAGAAATGGGACATGTGACCTAAAAAAAAAAAAAGAAGCCAAGTGAGCACGTAACTGATCAGTTACCAACTCGCCGTAGTGTCAGACCTTCACCAATAGGGGGCGCTAATATACAGTAGAATATCTGTCAAGTGTGGTTTGACTAAACATTACACCTACTTCCTCAGCACAGGTGATGTCATCTTCAGTCGACAGCAAGTGGGGGAAAAATTGTTTTTAAAGATTAATTGTACATGAAAAAATAATTAGGTTATCAAAGTAATTCTGGACAAAATGTTAACTTTGCTGCTGAAAATGGCTCAATGAGTCAAGTATCCCTTTAAGATGTTAATTTGCTAATTAACCATTTGACATGAGACTGAAAAACTGTCTCATAAAACCAAAGTGAACCGAACTTCGTGTATCTAAACACAAATGTTGAAAAATGGAATAACAATTTATTACTGGAGATTTTTTAATCTTTTTTTTTTTTTTTTTTTTTGTGCCTGTTCTTGCCAGGCTTATCTGGCAATTCCAATCTGCGTGAAAGGCAAAAGCAGAAATTTAACACCTGACCTCACTTGGAAACAATTTGAATGCGCCGCATTCTGCACCACACGCTGGTGCTGATGTTAGCCCGATTGCATGATATTGCCGTGTTGTGTGTGGAAAAGGCTTGCTTGTTCTCATTTTTAAAGCTTGAAGATTGCAGTGACTATGCCACCCAACCCCCCCCCCCCCTCCCCCCCCGTCGCAATTATTCATTTGTTTTTGTTTTAAATTGTGTGTTGCAGGTACGGAGCGCGTTGACAAAATGAGTCGTCGGCTGGAAAAGGCCATCGAGGGCCTCATCACCATCTTCCACTCGTACTCGTCCAAAGAGGGCGACAAACACAAGCTGAGCAAAGCCGAGCTCAAGACGCTCCTGCAGGAGGAACTCACTGACTTCATGGCCGTAAGTGTGAATTTTTTTTTTCCCTCCAATCAGATTTTCATGAGTGTATGTACATTCTTAATTACTGTGCTTTAAAGGGAAATTTCTTTAAAATTTAAATTGTATTTACAATATGTTCGGTGCACCCCCGCTGGTCTAAACACGACATTCAAATTATTATTGCGTTTGAGGAAAATGTATTAAGCAGCAAAATCCACTTAAAACTTTATTTTTATTTTTATAATCTTAGTCACCTGTTGTGAGTTTGGTCATGTGATATTTGCAAGCTGAGCCGTGATTGGTCATTACCTGAGTAACTCTGTCATTTTCAATTGACAGCATGTGGCAAAATGGCCGCCCTCTGAGATGGATAAAAACAGGCTGACTTTTCCTTGAAGTAGATTTTTCACATATCTGTAGTTGTGTCAAGTTTTTTAAACGGGTACCTGGACAGTAAAATTAAGGGTTTACTTTTTAGTCTGTACTTTTACTCACACAAGAGTACAAATGTTGAATCTGAATGTTGCAAAAGTTTTTTTATTTTTTTATTTTTTACGCGAAATCTTGTAATTTATTTTATATATATATATAATTTTTTTTTTTTTTTTTTTTTTGTCTCCTCTTGTTCAGGGCTGCAGTGACGCATCCGCCGTAGACAAGATCATGACTGACCTGGACGAGAACGGCGACCAGCAGCTGGACTTTCAGGAGTTTGTGGTTCTGGTGGCGGCGCTCACCGTGGCCTGTAATGAATTCTTCGAAGGCACCTGCAAGAATTAAACTAAAAGATTATGTGAAATTGCTCATTTGTGTTTTCTGCATCCTAAAATAAAGATGTTTAAACTGTCTAAAGTCTTCTACGTTATCGTGCTTCTCCTGAAGTCATGTGTCTACTGGAACTTGCGGACAAAACAGATGGCATGAGTGACTTATTGGTTTGAGTCAAGATGCCTGTGCAATACACGAACTGACAAGCAGATGGCGACAGAGGCTTCAAGATGACCAGTTAAGTTTTAGTGCAAACCCCACTCACACACACACACACACACGCAGTCCGCACACAAAAATACGTTTCCCAACCAAGTCTAGCGGTCAGATGTCTCGTTTGTCCCGTCGTCTCACATGTTTACCAACAGGGCGGCATGTTCAGTCTCTCATGACAAAAACAAAAACACGCAACCACAATATAATATAATTCAATATACTGACGTAATTGTAGAGCCGCTCATAAAATTAACACAGCGGGTGCTCGTGGCAACGATCATGATTTACAGCCCATTTCAAACAAGTTTTCAAAGCAGAACTTGTTTTTGTTTTTTAATTACAAAACAATGCTTTCTTTGTTTGATTCCCACAAACATTTTACAGATTTATACACACACAAAGGTGTAACGTCACAATTCGAATTTAGATCGTTACCACCCCACACTGTTTCTCTGCCTATGAACTGTAAACCAGGCTGGCAAAAAAGCATTAGCTAGTAGCATTAGCTTCTGTTTAGCAACATATAAAATTGTGATGCCGCGGGAGGTATTTGCGTTTTTATTTGGTGATCTGTCCACTGTATGCGCCAGATGAAGTGTAGCATGTGAAGTGCTGCATCCGCCGGTGAAAATTATGTAGTTTTTATGGGTGATTGCTTTTTAAAAATATATATATTTGGGCATTGCTTTCACAAGTAGAAGCCGCTCAAGTCAACACCAAGGGATCGTTGCCACTGGTTACCATGGCAACAAAATCTGCAAGGCAGACATGCAAACTACTAATTCACCCTCGTGCATATTAAATTGTGAAAACAAAATGCTCTCCTTTAAATGTTTTGCTTTGTGTATGTAAATTATTTGTAGTATTTTTTTACGCCCGGTCTGTAAAAAAAACAAGAGAAAGGTGTATAAGTGTCAAAACTCATCAGACCTGGAGGGCAGTGGCCGTTATCAGATGTGATATCGGTGTGAAAGAGAGTTATCAACCCATCCGAGCTGTTTGCACAGTTTCCCCCTCGCTGTGAAATGGGACGCGGACAAGCGTGCGATAGCGTTCGGGTCAATGTTTACCTCGCGCCTTCCTTATCCGAGGGTCCCGTTTGCTCTCCGCCCAAACGCAAATCCCCCTGGCGGGATGGCAAAAAACCGCACCAACTCCAAACACAGGTGAGGCTGCGTCAAAGTTCGCCTGGTAGGAATGCGGACGGCTGGTGTGGACCATTAACCTTCTCCTGAGGGGTGAACGCTAATCCCGAACGTAAGACAACATTGACTTCTTATCGCAGACGTCAACCTCCTTCCTGTTTCCTCAGCCGGCAGCTGGAGTCATTCACCAGCAGAACTTCAATCAAGTACGTCAAAATCATTGACATGAGCGTGGCCTTTGCACTTGTAAAATGTATTCCATTGTAATTATAGCTTCATATAAGGTTTTGTTTTAGTGTAAGGATAAGAAATGTGACCTCTGTCTGTCTGATGTTGTATTATCACCTTGCTGGGAAAGAAAGCAAGATGTCCTGTGGTTGAGGGTGGGCCAGTTGCATGAGGTGAATAATAACTACATGTTCATGTGTGTATTTTGGCGCAGTCGGGTAGAATATTCGCAACTAAAAAATATATATATAGAATAATTATTAATTAATGTTCAATCCCTAATTTAATCCACTGAAAACACCCAACCCAAAACATTGGGCCAGTGCCAAGGTCGAATTATGACATTGTGAGAGGTTGATTTGGGTCTGATGCGCTGGCCGTTGACGCCTACCATCTCGCGAGCAGACTACTGTATAAACTAGACGTATACGTTCAGATTAGACATATAGAGACAGTTTGTAGGCTCTTATGCTACATTTGAGGATGGTCGGAAGTCAGACTTTTTCGAGTTCAAACCAGGAAGTGTGTACGGGAACGCCCCCTTGAACTCGGAAATTCCACTTGACGCCTTTGGAAAGGCAGACCGTGAACGGTAAACACACAATTTACTCGAGTATAAAACTGGATAGCTTTCTTCATTTATAAATATTCAACATAACCACGTAAGACAACATACGTGACAGTATGCCTCTGCATGAATTTATACAGTGATCTACTGAACTGTATGCAATGCTTATGAAATAAGATAAAAACAATAAATGAAGCAAAATTGCAAGAAGGTAAGTTTGCTAGAGGTCAAAATAAGTTTTGAGGAGCAAAATAAAAAAACAGTTTATCACTATTCGCCACTTTGACCGTTTACTTTCGCCTCGAACGCTTTCAGGTCGGAACTGGGGAAAAGCCAACTCGGATATATCCGACTTCCGACCATCCTCGAATGCAGCATTAGCAAAGGGCTGGGGGGCGGGAGTTTGGCGGGTGGTCACTCTTTTTTAATAAGTGGGCGGTATGTGCTGCTTTGAACACCCTCTTTTTCTCTTATCACTCAGTTCCTTATACCCCAGTATTAGATTTGGCAGAGGCACCTTTTGTTGAATTACAGTTGTAATTATTTAATAATAAAAAATAAATCCTCCTGGTAACGTTATTAAGCATATAAGGTATAGTTTATATGTTTAAGGCAAGTTGTAAAATGTTTGAAGTCCTCTTGTTTATGATTACCAATTTTAAAACATCATAAATCATGTTGTTTCTACTAAGTACTGTCTCAAATGTTTTCCAATTTCGATACTGTAAATGTGTAGGATCGTATGCCGAGAAACGTTTCGTGGGAGTGGTAATATGGCTGCCTGCCGGCTTCAAAAGTCTTGGCCTATCGGCTAGCCGCTAGCCAGTAATACAGAGCAGTGGCACCAAATCGCCAGCAGAGGATGATCACGTGAATAACCACAAATGGCTGACGTAGCCACCCTGGTGAGTTGGCGTCACTCCAGTGCTTGCATTAAACAGAATGTAAAAAGGTAGAATCAAAGGGGTTTTTTTTCTGATGAAAGAAGAAAGTCTATTATTTCATGTGGTAGATTCCAAGTTAAATTAAACATCCCAAACAATTCTAAACCTTAGATGACATTTATTTCCATATTTACATTGAGTAGATGAAATGATTGATCGAGTGTTTGAATGAAGTTGAGCAGCCTCACTTCTCTGTCATCAGCCGACCGCTCGCTGGACGGGCCAACGCGGGGACAACCAAGCCCCTGAGGCTTTACCAGGCGTGTGTGTGTGTGTGTGTGTAAAGACTGATGGTGGCTGTCAGGCCTCTCAACCCCTGCTGACAGTGCATGGGTTCGAACCCACACGCACACATGGAGTGTGTGCATTATCAGGCACCGAGGGGCATCCTAATGGGTGAACTGTGACCCCCCCAGAAAGGGGATCCGGGCAGGGGAAGTTGACGAGGGGACACAGAGGCTAAGCGGGCGCCACATTACGCCGCTTGTCACTCAAAGGCACACCCGCATAGGCCCCGCCCACCGGCTTCATCTACCTCAAAAAGTGTCAAATGAATGCAAGTGTCATTTGAGATGTGATTGGCGAAATTTGTCAAGTGCATTTTATTCATTTTTTGCACACTCATAAACACACTGTCACACACAGACGACCACCCACATACACGCACATTCGAGAAGATGGTTGTAAATTAAAGTGGAGCTGCTGAGTGACCTTCCACGTGTAATTAAACACATGGTGGTGTGGAATATGTCTCCCACATGACAACTCATCATGCACCTCCATCCTCTTCCTCATTTTTAACCTCATCTTCATCTCTTCACTGTTTTTGCACCCGGCGTCATGTAAGCTCGTTGCCGTTGGCGATCATGTGACTTTGTGAGGCTTCGATGGTGTAGGCCAGGCTTCTTCTTATCAGGCCTCTGTGGTGTTTTGTTTTTGTTTTGGCGTGGTGGTGCGTGTGTGGGTTCCCTGGCGGTCATCTGTGCATCAGACGTTGCCACTCTTATACACATTTGGTGATTTTGGGGGATATGGGGACAAAAATTATGATGCATGTCTTATTTTGCAAAAAAAATTTGGGGGGGATATATGCTTTTTTTCCCCCGGTAATGTATTTTCATGGGTCCAAAATAAAATAAAATAAATAATTATATATATATATATATATATATATATATAATATAAAATATATTAAATATATTAAATAAATAAATAAATAAAAATCTGAATAATAATAAAATAATAAATTAAATAAATAATAAATTAAAAAATAACAACAGTTTGGGTAACTTTATATCAAAATAGTCCAACATTTTTTGGTTGGTTTTCTACAAAACAAATGGGTTGTTCTGCACACAACAACCCAGAAAGTTGGGTCAAATTGACCCAAGTAGCAGGTCGGTCCAGTTTTTTTTAACCAAAATTGGGTTATTTTTTATCGATACATGCTTTTGCAGGTAAAGAAAAAAAATAAAAAGACAAATATCTGAAGTTAGCTTTGCTTTTTCTTTCAAAAAAAAAAAGCTATATATATATATACATAATAAATTAGGATAAAAAAGAAGAATTCTAAAAAAAATAAATACAAAGTTTTTGTGGGATGAAAATCTTGCGCTTCTGCCATCTTCCACTTGCCCATCTTTGGTGTGTTGGGGGTTACGTGCTGGTCATCGGCCGGCGCCGCTCTCATTCATCAGGACACATCACAACACATCTTGTCTTTATTGGGATGGGAGGAAGTCGTTAAGGCCTGCGAGGCGACCCGGCCGTGACCCTGCCACGACGCTGTTAAAAAAACTGACAGAGGTCAGCGATAAAGGGGGCGGGGCCTTCCTGCCAGCTCCGGCCAATCGCCGATGACCTCCACTCACTTCCAAGGTTTACTATGTGTTTCTAGAGAGTATTTTTTGTCCGTGTCACCAGCATGGGATATAGGGGCTTGAAGGCGACTTGTGAATTTGGTATTATGATGACTCCGTGAAAGTGGTTAGTGAGAAAGCCTGGACATTTGTGTCGGTAGCAGTTGTCACCGTGTTGCTGTGTGAAAGGCGCAGACAAATGATTGATGGCTTTAGCTTATTGTTTGCACTCTGAATGCAGCAATTTTGTGGATGGATCCCATTTTAGATAGACATGCTTATTTTCTGCCAAAACCAAAAAGTATCCAAATTTAGTGATACATTCTTCTGTTGGTTAAAAATAAAAAATTCTCCCAATTATGTGAGACATGCTTTATTTTTTCCTCAATATGAAAAACTGGGAAGATTGCCAATATTTTCAATAAAAAATATTGCTTTAATAGGCTACATATACATGTTGCCATATTTGTTGTTGAAAAATTAAACCAAATTTGGCTGTACTTTTTTTTCCGTCTCAATGCGAAACTTTTTTTTGGGGGGGGGGCACTATTTTTCAGTTGAAGATGAAAAAAAAACTTTGTTTTAAAATGGAAAACAAACAAACAAATTTGGCCCATACTTGCTTTTCCATCATGTTGAAGGAGCTTCTTTTTTTTTTTTTTTTTTTTTTTAAATCTAACATTCTAACATTCTGCAGGAGTACAGCTGATTATACCTAACACAAAAATCACTTCCTTGGAGAAAGCTAACGTGTTATGTCATTGTAACAGGTGACGCAGGAGCAATCATGACCACTAGGTGGCGACACACTCATACAGCGCATCATTTACAACATAGCTTTCTTCCCATTCACTAAGCTTCCAATTGGCACTCATCTTGTTTTCTTCCTCTTCATACCTTGTCACTTATTAGCAACACCAAACTAACATAAAAAAAAACAGAAGAGGTGCAAGACTACGGAAAGAAATGGAAGTTTGGTCTTCCGACGGAGGAGAAGGAGAAAGATGGCGAGGAAAGGAGGAAGTGGGGAGATTGAAGGAGAAAAGTGAGAGAGAGGGGGGGGGGGAAGAAAAATGGAAGACGGAGGCTGTGAGCATCTGTTTCCTGTCTGCTCAGCAGCTGTGCCACGGAACAAACGACAAAAGAAGAACAAGAAAAAGAATAAGTAGAAGGAGAGGAGGAGGAAGTACCGGTCAGCCTGAGAACCTGCTACCTCACACACATGCACACGCATACGCTCCTTCAGAGGATGAGGAAGTCGGATTCGTTTTTTCCCTGAGGAAGTGTGTCAGTGCGAGTGTGTGCATGTGTACACTATCAGAAGTACTGACCTAAATTTATAACTGAAATTCCAATTAATTCAATATAATTCAAATTCAGCTACATGTAAGTGGATGTTAGATTATTTTTTTTAAATTTTTGGTCCAATCCGATTTCAGCCTCTGTTTGTTGCCGTGTCAATGTTATCTGCCTTCAGAATCAATTGTGATTGGTCAGTCTGAGCAAAACTGTTTGACAAGCAAAACACGTCTGTAGTGCACATATGAAATCATGACAATGATGTATATTATTTATTTCATATGTTTGTCATGTTACAAAATAAATATTGGTTGTAAACTGCTACTGATGTTGCAAAATTGAGTATTAATCCATTCCAAAAAGCTCAACATAAATTATGGTAATGTATTTTTTAATGAAGAAAATGGCACTCAACAATATTGTACTTTATAATAAAATTTAATATTACCTAGAATGTATTAGAATGTATTTGTCTGTATTGACATTGTCAATGCCTTGTGTTCAAACATCAGTTTCTTAAATGTTTCCAAAACTGCAAATATCAATGCTAATCGGAGACATGTCAGTGGCATTTTCCATTGTATGTTAGCATTAAGCTAATCTTGGGTCTTCCTTTAGAATATATATTTTTTTTTCCCCACACTCAAAATGTGAATTTCTGTTGTAGTCTGATGTTCAGTTTGAAGCCTCATTTGTTTTTCAGAATGATTTAGTGTTCGCAAGCACACAGTGCTCATATCTCAGGTACGCACTTGCAAGTCAAATAAAAAAATCTGCTGAAAAAAACCCTAAAAACTTGTAAGGCAAGTCACTCATATCTCAAGGCACAAGTAGATCAAGCTTCAATGCAGACTCAGTAAAAGTGTGTGGAAACAGACTGACATCCCCTCCATCTGCATTTCCAAGTGTGTGTGATGTGTAAGGGGGGTTGGATGCAGGATTTCCTGATTTGTTTGTTCCTCTCACACACTTTTCTTCCTGGTCTCGGATGGATTTAGACTTCCTGTTCCAGAGTTATTCTCAGAGTACCGACACACTAACACACACACACAGACGTGGACACAGCACACGGACAATACCCACAAACACATGCACTAACAACACGCACACACGTACACAAATTGCACAAACAGCACAATGAACAACGCACACAACGGCATGTGCACAAACTCAAATGAACAATACAAGCATGTAAACACGTACACACAAATACGTTCTCACACAAACAGTATACAAACAACCAACACACAAACATATACACAAATGAATAACACTCACACAATTGTAAATCACACACAAACACAAAAAGCACACACTTGAAGAACAAACAGACACAACACCCAAGAAACAGATGCGTCATCCCACATACACGTTCACACAAATAACAGATACACACAATCATATAAAAAATACACTCAAGCGACACAAAATCACACAGGACGCACAACAGACAACACAGACACACTAAACACACATTTACTAACAACACACACGTACACATGCAAAAAAACGCACACCCTAAACAACACACGTACACAAAAACAAACACACGAATAACCTATACACTCGTAAAAACACACCCATACACGTGAACACACACATACAAACACAAATCCACAACACAAACAAATGAACGATGCACACGGACAACACAAATGAGAAAAAACCCACACACATACACACAACACACGTTTGTTTACACGTTGCGAAAAGCGGTCTCATGGTGTGTGCGTATTATTAAAAGACATTTGTTGCTCATCATCGTTAGGTCTTGCATGACTCCTTATTTCATAGTTTTCGGATCATATCTTGCTTCTTTTTTTTTTTTATACACACGCACACGCTTTAGCCTTAAACTCCATTTTTTTGACCATCAAATCAATGAATCCTTTTTACTGTGCATATTTCCTGTTTACGCTCATAAACAACAAGGTCAGCAAACGCAACGTCGCTCCCTGGCCGCCATGCAGCACCCCCCCCCCCCCCACTCCCCCCCCCCCCCCTTTTCCTTCCCTGCCTGCCTCCACGCTCGACTGCCTAAAAGGCACAAAAGTCGCTGAAGTTGTTTCGCTATCGAGATGAAAGTGTAATCATGTTGTTGGTGATGCGTTCAGGTGCAAAACAAAACCAAAACAACGTGGATGGAGAAGCACGTAGGCGGTAATTAGTGTGAGGATGTTTGAATGTCAGCAGGATCTTCCAGCGACAAAACATGAAAACCACAACAGAAACGTTAAGTGACTGTCTCCTCTCCTCTTATTTATAGGACTGTTTATCACACCCACACACACACACACCCACACACACCCACACACACACACACACCCACACACACACGCACATGGGTGTGTGTGTGTGTGTTTGACTTCTAATTTCAAATGTGATGTCATTTGATTTCAATTATTTTTTAAATATTTTTTTAATATGACATTGTGAGCCCATTCGTGGCTATTGCAACCCTTCTCAAGGTCTCATGTTGGATGCCATACATGTCCCACATGCGTGTGTGTTTGGCGTGGAAATGAGGCGACCAATCATTTCCCAACATTGTGAGTGTTTGACTTTCACGTGCGTGAGTGTGAGAACGGCCTGACACAACACAATGCGTCCATTCGTGTCATATCCTTCCTTGGGTTTTTCCAAAAGCGCCTTGTTTTCATCAGTGAATTCAGCACCTGCGCTACTACACAATGACACACGCACTCGCAAGGAAAGTAGCCAATGAGTCAAAACTTGTTGTTTATATGTGTTGTCGCTTGACAATGGTGTAGCGTTTCACATAACAGATGTTGGTCAAGTGACAGTCGCATGTCATATAACACACATTTTAGTGTACAACATTGCCGACATTGTTTAAATGAAATATTGTAGTGTGTCACATATCAGGTATCACTCAAGTGAAAATGTAGCGTTTCACATAACAAGTGTTGGTCAGGTGAAAATATTGTATGTCATGTAACACATGTTTCAGTATGCGACATTGCAGACGGCCACAGTTGGCGTTGCAATGTGTCACATATCAGACATCAACCAAATTAAAATATTGTAGCGTTTCACATAGCAGATGTTAGTCGGGTGAGAGTGAAGTGACTCAAACATAACAGATGGAAAGTAAAAATAATATGTAGCATCTCTGAGGTCAGTCAGGTAATAATCTAGTGTTTTACACGTCAAATATAGTGTGTCACAAATCAGCCATCAAAGAAGTAAAAATATTGTAGTGTTTCGCATGGCAGATGTTAGTCGGGTGAAAGTGAAGTGACTCAAACATAACAGACGGAAAGTAAAAATAATATGTAGCATTTCTGAGGTCAGTCAGGTAATAATCTAGTGTTTTACACGTCAAATATAGTGTGTCACAAATCAGCCATCCAACAAGTAAAATATTGTAGCATTTCAATTAAAAGATGTTAGTCAGCTGAAAATGAATTGTCTGAAACTAATGTTAATTAGAAATAATATGTAGCATTTCTGACGTCCGGTAAAAGTCTAGTGTTTCACATGTCACATGTCAATCACATGAAAATGTGGTAGCATGTCACGTATCACATGTCAGGTTGTTCACTTGGCCTCTGTCCCTCATTAAAGGTTGTATTGTTTCGGATAAAACACATCAGTCAAGTGGAAAATTGTAGTGTGTCACATATCAGACATCAACCATGTTAAAATGTTTTAGTGCTTCACATAGCGATTGTAAATTAGGGGGAAAATTTTGCATTGCTGATAACAGAACAGTCTGAAAGTGTTGTAGTGTGTGACATAACTGACAAATATGTAGCGTTTTACATAACACACATCAGTCAGATGAAAACGTTGTAGTGAGTTACATATCCTTCTGTGCCAATCCCGACATCCCTTCAAAATATGTTACGTTTTGGTTGCATACTACAAGTGATCAAGTGGTCAAGTGAAAATGTTGTAGTGTTTCACATCAGTCAATGTTTCACTTCTCAGGCTTCATTGAGGTTGCAACGTGTCACATATCAATCAGTCAGGTGAAAACGTAATGCTTCATTTAGCAGATGTTGTGTGTCACATTGTATCGCATCAGTCAAGCACAAATGTAGTGAGTCACGTAATAGACATCAGTCAGATGAAAATATTCAATTGTTTGTTCACATGTCACATGCCAGTCAGGTGAAAATGTAGTGGGTCATATGAACATCTTTTATACATGCTGGCAAACACGACACGTTCTCCCACATTATGATGTTTACATTACTCACTAAAAGTTTTAGTGGGTCACATATCACATGTAAGTCAGGTGAAAATTGCGGTAGTGTCTGAAAAATCAGACAGCAATCAGGGGAAACTGTTGTCAGTTGTTGCATAGAACATGGAAGTCAGGTTAAAAAAAATCTTCTCGTGTTTCACACATTATTGAGTTCAAAATGTTGTATTGTTTCACACATCACATATCAGTCCGGTTGAAATGTTGTAATGTTTCACATTGTAGCATGTTACATATCACACATACAATCATTCTCTGTATCCAATAACTGTTGCTGGCTAGTAATGCAAATTCTGGCTTGCTCATTACCCCAAAAAAACCTGCAAGTCAGGAAATGTCTGTCATACAGTTTTTCTCCATAGGTTTGGCACATTTCTTGAAACTGCGATGGTATTTTCAAAATACCACGGACAAATCCCAAAACGACCTTACAATTGGTCTCAACTGAATGGCATTTCTCATTGCTTTTATCAAATTGCCATGTCTCAAAATAGTTGTGTACATTTAGCCTGCAATATTTTCACTTGGAAGAGGGTAAAATAAAAAAAAGGGACAAAAATAAATAAAAGTCACTCAAGGGTTTAGCAACCTTCAGGTTGGGAGACGGCCACAGTACCACCTGAGCTACGCCACTTAACGGAGTTACGAAGATTCCAGCTAACACGAGCGACATACTAGCACACAGCAGGAGCTCTGTGGCTCAGGGATTCGATCGGCTGTCTCCCAAGCTGAAGGTTGTGAGTTAGTTCCTCAACCCTTGAGTGACTTTTATTGATGTATTTTTCAATTCTTTATTTTACTCTCTTCCAAGTGTGGATATTACTCGAAATCCGAGTCTATTTGGTCCTACTCTAATTCAGGCAAATTTACTCAACATAATTTACTGTGTAGAGAAAGTGTTGGAGTCGTTATAATTTTAGTTATTAGTTTTTCATAAATATACAGAATTCGGCTTTCTTTTGTTGCACTCTAATGTGTAAGTAACTTTGTTTGAATAAAAAGTATTGCAATTTCCTTGGCTGTGAGTGGAGTATGTCAAACCGCAAACTTTGAAAAATGCTCTTGTAACCCCCCCCCTCTGTTTTATATATACATTTATTTTGTTAGCTGTTGTGACCAAAAAAATTTAATGATGTTGACTTGCATTGCTCACAGAATGCCCCAAAGGGACAATGCATTTTGGGGGCACTGACTACTTGTATGACATAAAATTTAGATTTTGACACATAGCTGTTTTGGGAGCTTTTGCAAATGATCTATGGTGTTGTGCAAAATCATCCAAGTTACTTTTGCAAACGCACAAAGTGAATGCAGATGAGCCAAAGCCATTGAGAAGGATCTTTGAAGTTGTGACAGTACCGACTCTTTGTTTGGGAAAGAAACTTGGGAGTGAAGCATGTGCGAGCAGTTTTGGGATAGATTTGTGCTTTTACTAATGACCTGATGTCTGTGTGGCCAAATGAGCTTGAAGTTTTGAAAATGTCATCTCAGTTTCAAGAAATGTGGCAACCTATGGAGAAAAACTGTAAAATATTTTATGGGAGTCACAAGTGGACGAGGCGCTGAGCAGGCGGCTCACATGTCTGACCGGCCGACACTGGTTGTTTTATGCTCGCGATTAGCATTTAGCATGGTCGCTAAGATGAAAGTTATTCCTGCTTTGATGTCACTGTCGTCACGGTAACTGTCGCTAACGTTCTTACGAACGTTGAGTTCGGTTTGTTTTCTTGTACTGTATTCTTTCGAATACACATCATTGGATAGATAGATAGATAGATAGATAGATAGATAGATAGATAGATAGATAGATAGATAGATAGATAGATAGATAGATAGATAGATAGATAGATAGATAGATAGATAGATAGATAGATAGATAGATAGATAGATAGATAGATAGATAGATAGATAGATAGATAGATAGATAGATAGATAGATAGATAGTAGGGGTGTGCCAAAAAATCGATTCTCATAAGAATCGCGATTCTCATTTAGTATGATTCAAAATCAATTTTAAATGTCCCAAAATCGATTTTATTTAAATTATTTTATGCTGTCTTGCCTATGTCTGTGTGTGCCTTTATTTGGAGCGCTGTTCATGTTGTACCCGATTTGGCCACTTAGGGGCAGAGTGGTTCCATGCGGTCTAATTCACTGTTAAGTTGTAGCCACATTAGAGAGTAGGAGGAAAAAGTCACAATCAAGATATTCCAATAAAAGTTGTTTTTTTGCAGTGTTCTTTTGAGTGATAAAAGTGCCGCGAGTAGCGCGCTAATTAGCATTAGCGAGTCTGACTGGAGTAGATCATTACAATTCCTTGCACATCTATAGATTGAAGCAAAAATCATTGCCAATCAAATCATTTTGAATCAAAAATTGGCCTCAATCGAAAACCGATTCTGAATCGAATCGCAGGCCCAAAAATCGGAATCGAATCGAATCATGAGACATTCAAAGATTCCCACCCCTAATAGATAGATAGATAGATAGTGCTGCTACTGTATGCACAGGCACTACTTGCACAATTACAAAAACAGTTGTTGGTCAACTTCCTGTACGTGTGCATGTGTTGCGTGCCATGTGGCGTCACGCAGCATCTTGTGTTCACATGACCAAAGTCCTGCAGCTCTCGTGTTGTTTTCTCTCCTGACTTCCTGTCTGATTTTCACATGTCTGCCTTATTTCCTGTTTGTTTTGACTTTCCCTCCTCGCCGTGAGGATGATGATGATGATGATAAAGAAGCATCTGCTTCAGAGAGAACAGACTTCAAAATATATTAACACGGAATGCGTAATATTAATTTGACATACTGTAATTTCCCTCCCTCGCAGGTTCTCGACCCCCAACTATGTACCCTAAAGGCATGGTTTTTAGAATATAAAATGTTAACAGTAATATCTAATAAATACAGTAGCTAGCATAAAATCAACACACTAGCTTATAAAGTTCAGTTTTTTTCCCACTCAAACTAACAAACTCAACTTATCAACTTAATTGTTATTCAGAAAACGTCTTGACTGTTTGCTGTCATTTATTTTGTGTTGACCTTTTTTCTTTTATTTTTGTGTGTGTTGATTAGGGACAGATATGATTTTTTATGAGGTTTTTCTCCTGTCTCTGCCCTTTTATTTCTTTTTCTTTTAAAGAATGAAATATGTTTTGAATTTTAATTGAATTGAGTCATACTATTTCACGATATACATTAAAAGTCATATCCAAATTTAAACATTATAAAATAAGCTGATGCTTCATGTAGGCATAAAAAGCAGGATTGGAAAGAATTGTGGCATTCAATATTATGGCAGAAATGAGAGTGTGCCGAACTACTTCCTGTTCTTATTCCTCTTTTACTTTGTTAAGCAAAATAGTTTGCCATCTAGTGATCAACAATGGAATTACATAAAAAATAATTATATTAACAAATAAGAGTAACGACACTAATATAGCAGTAGCAAGATGTTTTGCTTCGGTTTTACGAAAAGAGCATACAAATATTTAACAACATATATCATTTCAGCCTATTTTGAAAAAAACATGTTTTACTAACATAGGTGGTTTTGATCCAGCGATGACATCAGAGAGCAGGAAGCAGGCATTTTCGGTTCATCTAACAATTACATATACCTTGAGGCCCCAAGTTGATTTTAGAGTGACATCACTCGTGAGGCTGGTTTGTGCGTGCGTGCGTGCGTGTGCGCGAGTGCAACAGAAGCTGATCACTCAGTGGCGCTGAAAGTAAACTGTATTTAAAGTCTCCCTGAGCCCTATAGTCAGGATGCTTTGATGATTATGCGTGTTCGTCGCAAGACAACGCGCTCCGTTTGACCCGCCAGGTGTGTCCACCTACATTTTGTAAGATAATACCAAATTGGAAGCACGAGACAAATGGAAACTTCTAAAATGTGAAATTTTTGAGATCTTATTTTCATTGTGATGAGTCACCTTCAAAAGTTGGCAACAAGTTATGCAATATTTGGCGCTGAGTCGTCTGTCTGGCACAGCTCCCAAATTTTGTGCCCTGTTAAATCATAATAATTCTGACAGCTTTGATTTATTTTTGTCACGTAGCCTCTGACATACTTCACACCCGCGAGGAAAGGTTAACTTGTCAACCTGAGTTCTCACACACCCACACGCCCACACGCCCACACGCCCACACACACCTTTCTTTTTTTTTTGGCTGTTGAATCAATTTCCCTTCGATTGGGAACAAGTCAAGCATGATGAGTGGTTTTGGTAATAGAATAGTAGAACTTTAAAAACGATTAAAAAAAATAATAATTGTGATTGCCAAAACTCCAGAGTCTATTTATACCACAAAGCAAGTATTTTTTTCCACCAGTAGGTGTCACTAAAGTGATGTTCTTAATTCCTATTAATTAATTTCCGTCGTCCCTCAGCCAAAGTCAGACGAGGATAAACCGCGTTGCCTCAAGTTGGCTGCCGTCCCGTCTGTAACCCTGCCCGCAACCCCGCCTCACTCACAAAGCCTGTTAGCCAATGCTAGCGCTGCTGGCCGCTAATCAAACTTAATTCGGTCTCAATTGAAAGCTGCCCCGCCCCATTCATGACATCTTCAGTATTCCCAAATTAGAATTTGTTTGATATGAAGTTTCAGATGTGACATTCGTTTTCTCCACACCTATTGTAATGACAACAATTGTCAACGCCCAAGATTGCTCGTAAACACAATTTTCAAAGCACTCCTGTTCTCACTCTCTCGCTGTTGAGAAATGGGAAACTGTTATATAACAACGAAAATTTGCTAGCATAGCTTTTCAAATAAGCGTCCTTGCATCAAGCTTGTTTATTTGTCACTCGCAGTTGAATTTTAGTGTAAAAGTCACACATAAAAAACAAAGGAGAATTAAACATTGTACAACCAAACTGTATTTCCTGTGAGTAGAAGTTAGCTAGCTTAATGCTAACATGCAAGGCTTTATGAAAAGATGTTTCAAGCCTTTCTTTTGGTAGCTAAGACTAGAGACTGCATTTTCTGGAGAAATTGCGTGTGAAGGCATGAGGCTGAATGAAAAAAATTGAAATTATTCGGAATGATATATTTCCCTCGATTGGGAACAAGAATGAATGGAATGAGCTGAACACATTGGAATAGTTTGAATCCGTTGCGAAATGTAGAGGCAGTTGAAGGAGGAAAAAAAAAGTGGAATAATAAAAATGATGTTAACTGGGAATGTTTGACATCAGTAGGGATCAGATGTTGGAATGGTTTGAGTTGGTTGAAAAATTTAGAAATTAGAGGGAAAAGAAGAAAATATGGTAATTTTGGGGGCTTTTTGCGATTTTGCATTTTAATGGTGAAAATTGTGGGAATTTTTGGCATCAGTAGGTAAAAGCTGAACAATTAGTTGGAACGGATTGAATTGGTGAAAAAAAGGTAGAAATCAGAGGAAAAAAACAAGAAAAAATTGTTTAAAAAAAAATGCTTTTTTAATGGTGAAAATTGTGAATTTTTGTTCAGTGTGAAATTTTGCCGTTGGTAGAAATAAGATGAACAGTTTAAAGCAGGAACAGTTTGAAAAAGAAAACCCAAGAAAAAAAATGGCAATTTGGGTTTTTGTGTAGATATTATAATGGTGAATTTTTGGTAAGTGGGAATAAGTTTAAGAGTTAAAAGTTGGAATGGTTTGAATTTGGTGAAAAATTTGGAAATCAGAGGAGAAGAAGAAACAGGAAAAATTTAATTTGGGGATTTTGTCTGAGTATTTTAACAGTGAAAATGTTGAATATTTGGTATGTGTGTATTTTTGGAATGTTCTGGGCATCTTAATTTTCCGGGGTAAGTCCACGTTTTCTATCATTGTATATCATGGGCGCACCAAAAATTTGGTGACAGAAATTAGACTAGACCTTAGACCCGGCGAAACCAGGTCTAGGTTGCGGTGCCCATAAACTGTGTTTGCTAATTCTGTTTTTGATTATGCAATATTTGATTGTTCTGCTCCACATTTATCAGGAATATAGTGAAAAGGAATATTGACCAAGCAGTCGACTGGGACATGGATCTTAAAATGGAGATCAAGGATATCAAATAAATGCTCAAACATCTTAGTGTCAAATATTTTTGTCGTGAGCATGACTAGTGAGTGCGCACTACTGGCACGTCCCTGGTACACTTGTGGCAGACCTCAAAATCGGCCTGGCGAAGACGTTTGACTTGAACGGCTGATCAAAGCGCAAATGGCGGGACAAAGGCACATCCGGAAGACATGAGCCGGGACGGCGACTTTGGTGTCAGAAAACCTCAGTGATGTTGTCTTTCATTTTGGGAACAATGGCGGTTTGTGTGCCTGTTTTCACTCTCAGCCGTTTGGTCTCGGCGCTTTCATTCGGGCGCAGCTCGCACGAGACAAGCATTCCTCGCCGTGTCGTATTAAGGAGAACAAGACGTTTTAATGTCAGCGTGACACGCGCCCGCCGCGTCCACTCGTAAACTTCAAACGGGCCCGTTAGGAGGCCGCTGCCGCCGCTGCCGCATGTCAGTCAATGTGGAGACGTTACAGCTTGCGTAGTCATCGTGTCCGCAGAAGAAAAAAAAAGGTTTAGGGACAGCACAGTTCTGGATTAGCACTCTTGGCAATGTAAACGCTTGCTACTATTTAAAGGGGAAGTCAACCCCCATTATTTATTCATTTTGACAATATGTTCTATGCAGCCTCACTGGTCTAAATGAGGCATTCAGGTTAATATTGCGTTAGTGGAATATGAATTAAGCAGCAAAATCCATCTCAGGGGGCGGCCATTTTGCCACTTGCTGTCGACTGCAACAAACACAGGAAACTTCTTAAGGAAGTCAACTTTAAACATTTCTTGACAATAATATGTTATATGTGACTTCGCTAGTCTAAACGTGATATTCTGATTAATATTTTGTGGAATATGAGTTATGTCGCAAAATCCAGCCATTTTTATCCATCTCAGGGGGCGGCCATTTTGCCATTTTGCCATCAATATTGCTCAAGGCTCAGGCAACGACCAATCACAGCTCGCTTGTTTTCTGAATCAGTCGACAGCAAATGGCAAAATGGCCGCCCCCTGAGATGGATAAAAATGGCTGGATTTTGCGACATAACTCCACAAATGTAATATTCATCAGAATGTCATGTTTAGACTAGCGAGGTCACATATAAGATATTATTGTCAAGAAATGTTTAAAGTTGACTTCCTTAAGAAGTTTGCTGTGTTTGTTGCTTTCACGTGGGGCTGTCTCAACAACCGCAACCTGCTGACTCATCTGACTGCTGCCCTTATTTGGGGAGGGGTGCGAGCGGCGGAAAGTCCCCGGAACGCGTCCGCACCGATACTTCCGCATGTCCATCTGTCCGTCTGCGGCGCTGACTCAAAAATATCGCCTCAGTAATCAACTCCCAAAACTTTATTGCCTTCGTTTTATTGTGTGTCATTTGGCTGCACTGCTTCCAGTACATGTGGATGATGGCATTTTTTTTTTGTCCAATCAGATTGCAGCCTTGATGTGTTGCCATGCCAATCTAATCTGCCCATGGCCTTCAGAATCAGTAGTGCTGGCCTATGTAACTTCAACTATTTTAGCAATGGGACTAATCAGAATAAAAATGGCCCTCGGTGATGTCATCAGTTTTCTGTCCTCTGATTGGTTGGTCAGAGCTGTTTCGAACTGTTTGCACATTTATTCGTCAGCATTTCTAGTGAGTATGATGTATTTTATTTAAATTATTTACATTTTGGTTATATTATTAGATATAGTAAATACTGACTTTTTTTTTTTGCGCTACTTACTAAAAGTCCTATTGATGTTTGATGAACATGACATCTGTTATTTGTGTGTCACATTCTATCAACAATAATAAATAGTGATGCGAGCTTTCTTGTGTGTGTGTGTGGTTTTCTTGACTGATGTGAGTGATGGTCACATGACATGAGTGTGGTCTCTGTCTGTCTCCGTCTGTCATGAAACAAGCGTTTGGTTCCGCTCTTGCTCTCTAATTTGGGTTACGCTGATTCTTTCCAGCTCCGATCAATTTTCCCTGCCGCCCGTGTGCCCAGCCCCCGGGTTCTGTGTTCGAGACCCCCGTCCGGAAAATCCTAACAAGATAGAAGAGTGTAGTTTTGAAGTCGGTCACATGACGTCTTGCCACGCCCCCTTGAGTCACTAATGTGGAAGAAGTTTAATAGTAAATGAGGTAGTCGACGCCAAACATGCATGTTTTTGGTACGCGGACCTCAGAACTGTGGCGCTGACGTGCTCACCACTAGGCCGCCGTGCTGGCCGACACAAAAGAACATTCCCTCACACAACATGACGATTCCCTGTCATGTCAAAATCAACACGCTTTTTCATCTGACATCAGAAGCCTCCAATTTAGCACACGTTTGTCTCTCTGGGTGGTCCCGCAGTCCCCTTGTCATCCTTCGTTGGTGTGAGGGTGGGTAAAGGTGGTGAGAAGTGTGTTGGAGGGGAAGGGGGGGAAGGGGGGGGGGAAGGGGGGGAAGGGGGGGAAGGGGGTGGGCTGTCCTGCCCACCCCTCCTTCCGACTTCTTCCGGGCCTGTGAGGAACAAACTGCCCACACATCAGTTGCCCAAAGTGAGGACCCCTGTTGGGCTACATGTAAGTCACACACACACGCACGCACGCACACACACACACTTGTACTTATATACTTGTGAGGACATCCATAGACAGAATACTTTTCCTAGCCCCTTCCCCTAACCCCAACCACCAAAAATGATTGCCTACCCCCATTTCTTACCCTAACCTCAACCATAACCCAATTCAAACCTAAACTCTAAAACCAAGTCTTGAACCTCAAAAAGAGGTCTTGAGTTGTGAGGACCGGCCAAAATGTCCTCACGTCACAAAAATGTCCTCAATCTGTTGGTTAAAGACGTATTTTGGTCCTTACAATGTAGTATGTACAAGTACACACAACCACACACACACACCCACGCACGCACACACACACACACACACACACACACACACACACACACACACACACACACACACACACACACACACACACACACACACACACACACACACACACACACACACACACACATGTTGGGTTTACATTTGTAGTAGGGACATCTCATTGACAGAATTCATTTCCTAGACCCTTACCCTAACCCCAACCAAAACCCAATCCAAACCTAAACTCTAAAACCAAGTTTTGACCCTCCAAAAGGGGTTTGGACTCATGGGGACCAGCAAAATGTCCCCACCAGGACACCTGGTCCCCACAATGATACAAAAAATCCAGAAAATGGTCCCCATGATGTGATATAAACCCGCACACACACACACACGCGCGCGCGCGCGCACATCCAGCGGCCATCTACTTCGTGTCGTCCATCAGGCGTCTTCTCCTCCTCATGTTGTCTGGCAGCCATTTGACATCAATGGCGGCCTTCAAAGTGCTGCTAAGCCTTAAGTGTGCCCACCGCAACAGTGTGGGAGGGCAGGAGTTGGTGTGTGAGAGGGGGGCGGCGGTGCAACGCAGCGGCTCACCCGTGTCCGGCATGTGCGATGTAGTCTACTTGCACCCGATGTGATTTCCAAAACATGAGCGAGGCGAAAATGATCACTCAAAATAAGTGTTTGTTTACAGTCGAGCCTTGGCATAGAACGACAGTTAAAAGCTTCATATTTCCAAATGTGTCGCTAACTAGCTTAGCAACCGAAGTTCCCTTAAAAGATAACTGGTTTAAGTCCAAATGCATCCTGGGAAAGTCCTGCTCTGTTTCATCATGTCGCCGCTGACAAGCGTTGCGTACGCAGATTAACTCTGAAAATGACTCCCATGAGTCACGCCAACCCAAAGTGCGTCGCTAATCTGCCATGATTATTTCGCAATCCACCCAAATGCAAACACACACACAATTACGGACGTCAGCACACACACACACGCACACGCACACACGCACCCCCCCCCCACACACACACACACACAGCAGCCCAATTTGTTTGTCACAGATTAGCCAAAGCTAACGTAGCGCAGTGACTCACCACGGGGGGATTATGACATTAGCGTTTAGCTCAATTAGCGGTTAGCGAGGCTTGAGGTGCACCAGTGACTCATAATTTGAGGATTAAAAACGCAGCATATGCTGTTTAGCGTAGCGCTAGCACAGTATGTTAATGTTTAGCACGTCTGCCTCACAGTTCGGATGTTTGTGGTTCAAATCTAGACTCAAGGCTTCTCAAATGTGGGGTTTTTTCCACCCACTTTCCAAACACATGTTAGCATGTTAGCTTCAGTCCATAGGTGTGAATGCTAGCAGGTCTATTGTTGCCTTTCCCGCAGCGCTCACCAAAATTCAGATCAGATAAACTCGTTGACAACAACAACAACAAAAAGAAGAGCGACATACCAGAGTGACTCACCAAAATCTTTTGCCGCACACTTCTGCTTTTTGGGCTGGAGAGAAAACGTCAAAAATACAAACTGAAGGTTATTTCAGTTTGTCTGTGGGACAAATAACGTCACCCCCCAAAAGCACTTCCTCCTTGTTCGCACGCAAAAGGCGGCATGCGGGTCCACTTCCCGACGACGCTCGCGGCGTTTTCGTAAGACGTGTCTGTGTTAACGCGCCCCCCCCCCCCCTCAAAAAAAAGGGTGGGGGGGAAAACAACAAACTTCAACTTGATATTTACTGGTTGTTGATGTGTTATCTTTATTTATCTTTATTTTTACTTGTTCTTTTTTTTAATGTGTTGGTTCTTGATTTTCTAAAAACGTTTTTTTTTTTTTTTGAAAATTGTTGTTAACTGTGTTCTTGACATGGTTGTTGACATTTTTTCTCTTTATTATTATTTTTGGCAGTTAAAAAAAAATTATTCTTGAAATGTGTTCTGACTATTTTCTTATTTGTTTGTTACTAGCTTTGGCTGCACCCCCACTTGTTTTTGATTGGTTCTAGATGTGGTCTAGATTGGTTATTTTTGTATTTATTTATTTATATATTATTTATTTATTGGTTCTTGATATGGTATGATTATTTTATTTTTCCTTTTAAAAAAAAAATTTTATTGCAATTTTCAAACATTTTCAAATCTTGATTTTTTAAAATGTTTTATTTTAATGTACTGCTTCTTGACTGTTTTTGTTTCCTTGCTGAACAGTTTTTAAAAACTCCTCATTTAGCTTTAAAAACTTGTATTTGATTGGCTCTTGTTGGGGTTTTTGAGTGCCTTTTTTTTCCCACTTGGACCTTGACTTTTTTATTATTCTTGTTTTTTTGGTTCATGACAAAGTTTTTGCTTTTTTTAAAACTAGATTTAAAAGTAACTATCAACTTTTTAATTAGTGTTTCCATTGGTTTGTGTTTTTTTTTTATTGTTTTGATTGATTCTTATTTCCTCTCTCTCTCTCTCTCTCTCTCTCTCTCTCTCTCTCTCTCTCTCTCTCTCTCTCTCTCTCTCTCTCTCTCTCTCTCTCTCTCTCTCTCTCTCTCTCTCTCTCTTATAGTATAATACATGAATGCACAAAAATGTAAATAAATACACTTGCATTTCTTGTTTTTGTTTTGTTTTACTTGTTGCAACATTTTACAAATAGATTTACTTGCACGCACACACACACACACACACCCACACACACACTCGCACACTTCGCTGTGTCTTCACACGCTTTCGACACGTTTCACTTTTCACAGTGTTTGTCAATCACTTCCTCATCAGCTCGTTGAAACTTCTCGTTAATTCTTCACTTTTCACCCGAGTTTTGTCACGTCTGTCCAGCGGCTTCTCGTTTCTCATCGTTTTCGTTTTCTTATTATATAAGCCAAGGAGGCCGGGTTTCATTTTGAATAATTTCTAAGTATTCTTCCGCAGATGTGCGCAATTAAAATGCAGTTTTCCAAATTTATGACATGGTAAAAAGACAGTCTTTTATAAAAAGTTTACACACCCTTGTTGAAATGGTTTTGTGATCAATCATTTCAAAACGTTTCCACCAATGTGACTCTTAGAACAACACCATAGATTTTTTTTTTACAAATGTTTTGAGAGGGAAAATAAAGATAAACAACTGAGATAATGAAGTTGCACAAGTGTGCACACCCTCTTACAACCTGATTGTCTCTGTTCGAAATTAACCACTCACATTGAAACTCAGGTTACACACCTGCCACCATTTAAAGTGCCGCTGATTAACGCAAACAGAGTTCAGTTGTTCTAGTAGGCTTTTGCTGACCTTGTTAAAAATAGTTGTCTATTTTTAATTCCATCTAAACTTGATTTGGAGATCATCAGCTGCACTTTCACTGTTGAATGATAGGAAATGGACGGATGATTTTTGTTGCTGTGAACGCAATGACGTTTTTTCGCGTTCTTTCGTGTTGTGTTTGTTTGCCGTCTGCAGGAAGATGAAGTGAAAGTGTGTTGAAAGTGAAGGTTTTTGCTAATTCAGTCAGACGGGCAGGAAGGAAGTCGCGTGTGCGTGTGCGTGCGCGTGCGCGTGTGTGGTCTGTCTGCCAGTCGATTAGCCACACTCAAGAAGACAACAAAACTTCTGAGAGAGAGAAAAAAAAGACAACAAACTTCTGTGAGAATGGATGTTTTGTGTTTGTGTTTTATGATAAATTATCGTTCAATAATGATGATATTAAATAAGTGTGCTATAAATGACACTTTGACTTGTTTTTGTCACATTGCTTCTTTTTTTATGATGCAAATTTTGACAAGGACTTTACTACTCTTTTACTTCATTGATGTTGTACTTCACCATTTACAATCCTACTACTTTACCGATTACTTTTCTTTTTATTTGAATTTGTTCTTACTTAATATTCAACCTTACTTACTTTAATCTTTTAAGTGTACTCTCCTATACATTTCACTTTACTTGAAAACTTACTGTATATTTTACTTAACTCATTCACTGCCATTGACGGCTATAGACGTGAAAAATTCATTTAAACTATTTCTATTAGTTTAACATTTTTTTCCCACTTTTGTTAACAAGAGTATGAAAACCTAGAAAAAAGTTTTTATTGTACATTTAAAACAGATATAAAATGTGTGATTAATCATGAGTTAACTAGTGAAGTCAGGCGATTAATTATAATTAAAATATTTAATAACCTGACTGAATTTTTTTTTTAAGCAAAAAAGAAAAGCTTATTAAAAATTAGGGCCGTAATTTTTTCCGTAATTAATCGCATGATTTCACTAGTTAACTCACAATTAATCACAAATTTTATATATCTGTACTAAATATACAATAATTTTTTTCTAGGTTTTCATACTCTTGTTAACAAAAGTGGGAAAAAATGCTAAACTAATAGAAATAGTTAATTTTAATGTTTTTGATTACTCGTGAGTTAACTATTGAAGTCATGCTATTAATTACAATTAAAACTTTTAATTGTTTCTTTTTTTTTTTAAATGATCTTTTTTCAAAAAAAGAAAAGATTATTAAAAATTAGGTCGTCAGACGATTCAAAGTTTTAATTGTAATTAATCGCATGACTTCAATAGTTAACTCACGATTAATCACACATTTTATATCTGGTCTAAATGTCCAATACTTTTTTCCCTAAAGTGGAAAAATATAGTTCAGAAATAGTTCAAAATGATTTTTGACGTCTAAAGCCGTCAATGGCAATGAATGAGTAAATTTTTCACTTCACTGCATTTTATTCAACTTGCGCCTTTATTCTTAACTTCACGTCTTTCTTTACATCTTTAGCTTCATTTCTAACGTATCTTCTCTCACCTTTCCGTCATTCACTTTGAGTGTGAAGCTGAGCGACGCGTGTGCGTGCGTGCACATGTGCGTGCGTGAACATATGTGAAGTCAACGAAAGGAGTGTGTAAATGAAAGAGAAAAGGACCTCTGACTTCCGATTACTACACGCCCTCTCATTTGTCCTCCTACGCATTTTACCGGAAACGCTCGCCACATCATACAGGACCCCCAAATCCCCCCCACGCACACACATACTGTACGTATATACAGTGTACTATGTATAAATGTATGTATGATCTGTATAATATATGGCAGAGAGGAGGGATGTTGTTGACAATGACTTGGGGTAGAGTACACAAACATGTATGTGTGTTGTGCGTCTAAATGCTGACTCAGCATGGAAAACAAAGTGTGACATTTTGGGGCGCCAATAAACGCATCAGCTCACACACACTCAACGTCAGTGTGGCGACACGAGGACGAGGAGGAGGAGGAAGTGGGATAATTGGAGCAAAACGGTCGAGTCAATAAAAGAAAGTTATGAATAGACTTTGAGATGACAAAAAAAAACAACTTCAAAAGAAATCCTTTGAGTCTTTCACTTTTCCAAAGTCATCTCAACAAAGTCACATTAAGATTTAAAATGTTTACAACATTTATAAAACTTTAGGTAGGATGGAGACATTTCATGAGAAATGTCCCAAACAATTACGTCACTCATATAAAAGCTGTCTAATTACGATAAAAGCAACTTTATGTCACATCATCGCTTTGTTGAGATGACCATCATTTCGATCAATGGTCTACTGTTGTTTAATAGTGAACTTCTATTGTGTTTACGCCGAATGTTCTTTTGTTATTGACGAACGTCACCCCCAGCTTCCTCCAACATTACTTGTGTCATTATGCGGAAGATTTAGCGCAACACTCTTCGCAGCGGTACACGTTGAAACGTTTGATTAGTGGAATCGATTGGATTATAAACATTTGCCGGACGACATGGCAACGTATGCTCGGAGGTAGGATGGCTGCCAAAACACGGACATTTTTGCATCTTCTGTTCTTTCGGCTCTTATTGGTTGCGACGTGCATTTGTCATTTGAGGTGAAGAATCTCGGGTTGTTTTTAAACTAAGTTAGCGAGTTCCCCAACCGCGCTAGCTACTAGCGCTAGCATGTTACAACAAAAACAACAACAACATTGTTGATTCATCACTTATTTTCGTACACTTTAACAACAATTTCTACTTTTGGGCTGCTGGGAAAGGAAAATAAGAAACCTTAAGGAGGGTATTTGGAGAGATCTCAAAATCAAACATCTTGAGCAGATCTATTTTTAGCCAGAGCTAGCCACGGCTAGCGACTCGCATATATCACGATCGCATTATGGTAAAAGCATTTTTACCATCTTACAATGACACTTACCTTAAACAAAATGGTCATAACGCACTTTGGTAGACTTTGTCGGTTGGAAATCCTTTCGATGTATCTTTGTAATCCCCCACACTTCTTTGTCCGTTCCCATTCGACGTTCCATGGTACGACACACAATAAGGGACAAATGACGGCATGCGAATACTATCTAGAAGTTTCATTTCACATCTTTGTTGGACCAATTTTTCACCCGTGAACGTCACACGTGTGCACCATTGTGAAGCGGTTTGTGGAAATCCGGAATGAATGAACAAATAAATGAATGAAAGTAACTTGTAGTAAGCAACACGAGCGCTACTCAGCATTTGCTTGCGTTGTATTGCTGGTCGTTTGCCTGCTGGGCCGATTGGTGGGGGGCGCTGACGTCATGTGAATACTTTGTATATATAGAAAACGTGAAGTACAATTAAAAATAAATAAATAACGTAAACACAAATAAAAGGTTTGAATGTAAAGTACAATGCAGTAAAAAAGTAAAAGTAAAAAAACTTTCCCAAAAATGTAAAATAAAGTAAAAGTAAAAAAAATAAAATGCAATCGTAAATACAATTTTTAAGTCAAACGTAAAGTGAAAAGTGAAAAACATTTTCATAGATTAAAGCAAAGCGTATAGAGCAAACGTAAGTAAAAAGTACAAAGCGAAAGAAAGTAAATGGCAAAATATAAAGTAAAGCCAAGTAATTTATCATAAAACTTAACATTTTGCTTTAAAAAACAACAACTCAACGACTTGATAAGGTAGGTGATAGTAAAGTAAATGAAATGTTATTAGATTGTACAATTAACTCATTCACTGCCCTTGACGCTATAGACGTCAATAAAAAAAAAACTATTTCTATTAGTTTAACATTTTTTCCCATTTTTGTTAACAAGAGTATGAAACCCTAGAAAATATTTATATATATATATATATATATATATATATATATTATATACGAGTGAAGTCAAGCGATTGATTATAATTAATCGCCTGACGCCCCTAATTTTTCATAATCTTGTCTTTTTTGCTTTTTCTTAAAAAAAAGAAAAGATTATTAAAAATTAGGGGCGTAATTTTTTTCGTAATTAATCGCATGATTTCACTAGTTAACTCACAATTAATCACAAATTTTACATCTGTTCTAAATGTACAATATTTTTTTCTAGGTTTTCATACTCTTGTTAACAAAAGTGGGAAAAAATGCTAAACTAATAGAAATAGTTCAAATGAATTATTTACATCGTTAGCCGTCAATGGCAGTAAATGAGTAAAAAAACAAAACAACAACAAAGTATTGCTCATTGTCAGTGACGTTGCTATGAAAAGGCAAAATTTGACCAACCGAGTCATCGCATAACATTTACCATTTTTCAACTTCATTATTTGCATCATTGCAACAATCATTTTTACATTTGGGAGTTTTTTTAACTCTCCGGTTTCCATGGCGACGACTGAGTTACACTGACACACAAAAACACTCACACACACTTCTCCTTTCGCGCTCTTGACACTGACGCACTTTCTTCATCGGCAGACGCACACATAAACACATAAACACGCACCCACGCACACAATATCAACCCATTCTGCATTTTCTCTGTTCACATCTCACAAACTTTTATTTGGCGTCTACGCTAACTTTTAAATGAATCTTTTATTATGTGCTGTTTATGCTAATTCTATTGTCCATGTGTGTGTGTGTGAGTGTGTGTGCACGACTTCAAAGTGTAACATGTCTTCACTCAGTGATTTCACATGAGATACCCGTCAGTGTCGTGACAAAGATACTCTTTAACGGGAACGTTGTGTGTGTGCGTGCGTGTGTGTGTCTTTAGTTCCTTAGGTTACCTGAAGCCTTTTATCTGTGACCCAGAGAGGGAGAGAGTATCAGCATCATCGTCCTGGTAACAGACTGAAAAGATGACAAGGGTGTGTACGTTGATGTGCATGTGTGTGTATGTGAGTGTGTGTCTCTTCACGTGGCATTGTGTGTGTGTGTGTGTGTGTGTGTGTGTTGAAGTGTTACAATTAACATGCGGTCAATATTTAAACCTCATAAACAAGCAGCATCCAATCCTATTGATGCTCAATAATGTTCATCCTGTGTTCTGATTGGCTAAAAGTGGCCTTTTGGCGAAACACCCCTAAATTGGTGGCCAGGCCTTTTCACATAAAGACAAACAAGCATTCCTGTGTTTGCAGGCCTGGACAGGCCCAAATAATCGGCCCTGGCATTTTGACTCGGGTCCGCCAGCCCAGCCCAATTCCTGACCACCCTTGGCTACCGCACATGTTTATTGGTTCAGTTTGCTTTCTATATTATATATCTCTCTGGGTAAAATGGAGCAAAAATAATAATTGAATAGTGTCCCAAAAGACACCGCGGCCCACCGGGCATCTTCCCGTGTGCCAGATGGCCAGTCCAGCCCCGTGTGTTTTTGTGTGTGTTGATGCTTCGTGTGTGTTAAGCAATTGGAATGTTTATCAATACAAAAAAATCTAAAACGGCCCTGAAAAAGTCATATCAGTCTATCTCTAATTAATACTATAACACAAATGCCGATTTCCAATCATTTAAACGCACGCACATTTGCCTCCATTTCCTAACCTCAAAGAAGCAGCATCTCCCCTTTCACTCCTTCCTGGATTGTCTTCTTCTTCTTCTTCTTCTTCAGCTGCTGGCATCTTGTCAGACAATGCTGCTGGATTCAGATGGCTGCATGCGTGTGCGCGGTTGCTGTATTTGACCCGCTGACATTGCGAACGGTGAGCCTGCTGCCGCTCTGCTTATTCAGGCTGCGGCTTCAGACTGTGTGTGGGATTACAAGGAGTGTGTGCGTGCGTGCGTGCGCGTGCGCGCGCGGTGTCTGGGCCTCAGACATCACACACGACGCACATATGATAACACAGCAGTGGTTATTTTAACACAGGGGTGTGTGTTTCAGCTCCCGAAAGCAGATGAGTCCAGGTGGAACGGCAAGATGAGGAGACGCTTGAGTGTGTGTTGGTGTGTGTGTGCGTGTGTTTATACCTTTAACATCTCCACAATGCGGAGAATGCGGGTTGTGTGATCCCGGGCACAGTTGTCGGCCATTAGGAGGCCGTCGGAAGATTTACACGCCGGCCCTTTAAGAGCCTTTGAGGCTCTTTGAGGCGGCGGCGGCGGCGTGCAGGAAAAGTGGAGAGAGCGACGACGACCGTCACCATCTAAATATTTAACGTTCGTTCACGGAGGCTTTCACAATAAACCTCCCACGGATCTCCCAGCAAAATAAAAGCACACTCAAAGGTCAGTTTATTAAGGAAGCGGCGAGTTTACTTCGGATGGAGCGAGTATACAAATATTTATGCACAAAGGAGTCACTTTTTAGCAGACTATTTAAATATGCAAAAGGGGAAAAGTAATAGAGGTCGGATACAAAAATAGTTGAGATCTACACGTGGGAGCCAAAGAAAGGATGAAACAAAAAGTTGGTGCTTTGTTCAATGGTTAGGAAACAAAATTCAGCCCCTTTAGATTTTGGTCATCATCAAGAAAATATGAGACGATATCCTAAACCATAAAGATGATACAGGTTGATACAAGTCAATATCATGCGCCATAAAGATGATACAAGACAATAAAAAATTATACAGGACAGGTTGATACCCTGCACCATAAAGATGATACAGGTTGATATCCTACACATTAAAGATGATTTTTCAAAATGACACGAATAGATACCTGTACCATAACAATTATACAAGTTGCACCATAGAAATGACATAAGACGATACAAGTTGATATGTTGCACCGTAAAGATGATACATGACAATACTAGATGATACAGGTTCATGCTTTGTAACATAAAAATGCTACAAAATATGATGATACGATATGATACTAGATGATCCAAGGTAATATACTGCACCATAAAGATGATACAAGATGATACAAGACGATACAGGTTCATGCCCTGCAACATAAAAATGATTTAAAAAAATAATGCAAGTAGATGCACTGCACCAATAAGATGATACGAGATGATACAAGATGATACAAGTCAATATCCTGCACCATAAAGATGAAACAAGACGATTCAAGATGATACAAGTATATACCCTTCACCATAAAGAGGATGATACAAGATGATACAATATGATACAGGTTGATATCACGCACCACAAAGATGATACAAGACAATATAAAATGATACAAGACATACGCAGCGCCATCAATTTTTAAATATTGCAGCCTCAAGCCGATACATGACGGAAAAAAGGCGATACATGGCAACTGCAAGTCGATACGAGTCAATACAAGACGATACAAGCCAATAAGACAATTCCGTGTGAGAGCCACCGACATGGCGAGAAACAAAACAACAACTACAACAACAGCTACTTTTCCTTGGTGGAGGTCTAGACTCCACTTTCTTGGTCACGTTGATTGTTCACACGCATTCTTGGCAATAAAGCGCGATTGGGTCATGATGAGTGTGTCATGTGACCCTCTGTGTTTCTGTCGGCCCACCCGGCCATGTGTGTGTGCGCGCGGCACGACAGTCACGGCGTTTGTCCCGCAGCAACTGTTGCCGCCGTTGTTGTTTCCAGTCAGCCAACCCGGAATGGACAACAAAATGGTGAACGGGTCACATGTTGGAAATAAAAGTGGAAGCTTCAGACAAAACCCGCAGAGGAAGAGACTAATCAGTGTGAGCTGTCAATCAAAGCGTGTTTGGACCCCGACGCCACTGTCGGCCCACCCAGCGAGTTAACAGACACATGAAAAGCTTGGAGATGCTTCACACGCTGTTTGGAAGTCGGTTTGGAAGGCTTCGAGTTGAAGAAAGTGAAATGTGAAAACGAAACGCTTCATTTTCTCTCAAGCAGAGAAAGTTGATACTGGTCAATATGCGACGATACAGGATGATACAAGCCGCCAAGATGATGCAATAGGTGTTACAAGACAACAGCAGACAAAAGACATTCAGGTGGGGATTTTCTCCAGACTGGACAAAATTGTAGGAAGTCGAATGCTTTTTTTCTAGAGCGCTACCACTAACGGCCACCTGGTGCTGCAAATGAGCCAACGGGATACTTATTTAGCACGAAAACAAAAAGTTGATACAAGCTGAGATAAATCAATATCAATCTGATAAAGGTTGATACCGGGCATTGCAAGATGATAAGAGATGATATACAGCACCACTAAGTCGATGATTCGAGACGAGTCCATTCGTAGCGTTGTTGCGTTAAGACGATACCGGACAAACTACAACAGCAGCAACAAGCTGATTTAAAAAGCAACGATACAATAAATAGCAGCATCGACTTGATACAAGCCCAATATGGCTGACAAAAGTCGATACAAGATCATATCAAACAGTAACAAAATGATAAAGATCATACAAGACAATAAAGAGTACGTATAAAGATATGCAGTTATTGAAAAAGATGAAGCAACATAGTTGCTGGCAAAGAGCATGTGGGATAACAAACAAACACACACACACACACACACAGCGTGTGTGTATCTGTGTGTGTGTGTGTCGTGTCTGCAGATTTACTGCTGGTTTGGCCTTGACAGGGGTGACGCTTGAGAGCAGGTGTTTGTGTGTGTGCGGGTGCGTGGGTTTATATCACATCATGGGGACCATTTTCTATGTTTTTACTATCATTGTGGGGACCACGTGTCCTTATGGGGACATTTTGGTGGTCCTCATGAGTCCAAACTTCTTTTTGAGGGTCAAAACTTGGTTTTAGAGTTTAGGTTTGAATTGGGTTATGGTTGAGGTTAGGGTAAGGAATTGGGGTAGGCAATCATTTTGGAGTGTTGGGGTTAAGGTAAGGGTCTAGGAAACGCATTATGTCAATGAGATGTCCCCACTAGACATGTAAAGCCAGCTGTGTGTGTGTATCTCAAGGAGAAAGTTAGCTCGCTAGCGGCTCGTCACGCTGTCAGCAGGCAAGAAAGCGTGACGGGTCCGAACTTTGCAGCAGGCGTGCGCACAGGCTTGTAAGCATGGGAGCGAACTGCAAACGTGTTGTTGTTGTTGTGGCCGAGCGGTTTAAGGCGATGGATTAGAAATCCATTGGGGTCTCCCCGCGCAGGTTCGAATCCTGCCAACTACGCGAAATCTGCATTTTAATTTCAGATAACTCCAAATTGCTTGTTATGACACAGCAATATCAAAAAAAAGACAGGATGTAGCACTACAAGACAATAAACGATAATAAAAAAAAGACGATACAAGACAATCTAAAACCATTCAAGACAATTCGACCATATGAGACGATGCAAAACAATCTGACTTAAGGTACCGAGACATTTACACAAACACTCCCCCCCTTCCGCTGAATAACTCGCTGCCCTTGCGTATAGGTCACCCTGCCCGTCTGCCAACTTTTGGGCGGAACTCCTTGACTGATTACACTTGTAATCAGATTAAAGTAATCTGATTACTGTCAGTACACACACACTCATGCACACACACACACACACACACACATAAACAGTGTTTGCATCTTTATCTTCCGTAGCATCCTATGAAACATTTATTTACAGGTGGCCAAAAACTTTTGCACATTACGTGCCAACAACACATGCTAAAAATGCTAACTAGCTACTGGAACATTTGTGTGAGCTTGTGAACTAAGCATAGTGACGATCGGACACATTTTAGCTGTTTTACTTCCCTTAGCAGCCACGTCAGCTAAGGCCCAATAATCAGATGTGCGGCTGATTATCACGTGGTGTGCGGTGTGTTGAGCAATTTTTACAACAGGCAGGCCAACCATCGTAAATAGTACACCTGTTCTGTATTTACAATAAACTCTGTGAATGCTGAAAATCGTGCCGATTTTTCGTCCGATTCGCCCCTTTACGATCAAAGTCATTGACGATCCAATGACGAGACGTCAGTGACGTTGATCCTGTATGATTATCCTGCGGTGTTCGGTATGTTAAGAATCCTTTTCCTCCCCCCAATTTGCTCGGAAAACATCATTGTTAAACCTGTTCAATATTTACGATAAATCCTTTAAAAAAAAAAAAAAAAACGAAATCCTTACCACAAATCGTTTTTTTTTTTATCGTTGTGCGTAGATTCTCAGATTGACGAAATGTGCGAAGGCCATTTAAATCAAAGGTCAAATGATGTTCATGTTGCTCATGAGGGACAAATTGCGTACTTAGTGGTAAGTAAATGATGACATGCACTGCTCACCTTCCTCCTTCCTCCTCCTCCTCCTCCTCCTCCTCTGGAGCCTCCAGTCTGACTCCGAAGATATGTAAGTGCTGCACTCACCGACACCCGCCATAAATAATATCACGCACACACTGAACCGGGGCGGTGGGTGCGACGGGACAGGTTAAGATGAAAGCTTCCCGTCTGCTGGCGTCTTATGAGAGAGCTTTTTAAAACGTAAACACAAGTGCAAACAACTCGGCTGCTACCGCATCGCCGTAACCATGGTAACGTCTAATGGTGAGCCATTTTGTGTGTGTGTGTGCGTGTGTGTGTCTTCTATGAGCAATTACAGGTTTAAAGTGCGTGTGTGCGTGTTGAGGTGCGCCGCTGTAGCATTGTTATGCTAACAGGGATTAGCGCTGTGTCCTCCCTGCTGACGCGTGATTGTGAGTGAGCAGAGCCTCAGCGGGGTTGTGTCTACGCCGCCCAGCAGGACCGACTCTCTCGCTCGCTTGCTCGCTGTCTGCGTGCGTGCGCTGGTATGTGTGGCTACCTGGTCCTGCTGGACGTCCGCGTGCGTGCGTGCGTGCGTGCGTGCGCGCGTGTGTAATACTGACCCAGTGCACGTTCATGTGCGTGCGTGTTTAGGACAACGCTTTCGTGAGCTGCTTACCGAATCGAAGTCAAGTAGATCAAATGATCCAAATCGTTTAGGAAAGTGCTCCGAGTTCATTCTTTTAAAAGCGGTGAAATATTCACGCCGCGCGCTTTCGTTATTTAGGTTTTGCATGTTTTCAGTTCCAGCATTCAAATGACTTTGAAAGATCTGTTATGGAAATACATATTTTGATGTTTAATTGCTTGGAAAACCGCTGCGGAGTTTCCCAAAATGAAGAAAAAGTTTTGCTGCGCTATGCAAATGAGGCAGTTCAAAGGCAATGCGTGAAAAACGGAGTGGCTTTGATTATTATTGATCGCGTCGAATGTAACCACGTCAAGGTGATCAAACAGGAAAAGAAGATGTTGGGGGGGGGGGGGGGGTCCTTTCTTCTGTGCCCCTTTAACATCATTTAGTCACTTATTTTACTTGCAAATTTTAGTTCTTGTGTGTTTCACTAAAAAAGTCACACTTTTCAACTGTAGACACCTGCACATACACACACACAAATTCACACGTGTGCACACGCATGCACAAATAACAGGCCCAGGTAACACTCACACGCAGCGTTTATATATATATATATATATATATATATATATATATATATATATATAAACATATATATAAACAACAAAATATACATTATAATATAAAATACATGTAATGTATATAATTAAATATATATAAAATAAACATACTACTGCTACCACCACCACTAATAACAATAATAATAATAGTAATAATGATGCATATTTATTTCAAAAATAAAATATGCAAAAATATATTATATATATTGGGGATGTTCAATACCACCATTTCCAGACTGATACCAGCACGAGTACTCAGCTCCTCAGTAGTCAACAATACCGATACCATGTACCGATACCGCTAGTATTTTTGATACATAAAACTTCCTCACTAAAAAAACAATAACAGATAATTTTAAAGAAATACGTATATATCTATAATACCCATATATCCCAATATTGCATTTTCCCTCAAAATTGCATTTAATTGCCAATTCTTCTGATTTCTAACTTCTACTTCCTGGTCATAAAATGGCAACACGAGGGTGCCCGATACAGATCTGAGCCACTGTCACGAGTACCAATAACTTGAAATAAGGCCAGGTATCGGTCCAATACTGATATCCGGCATCATCCATCCCTAATAAATGTCAAATTCTTTATTTCACTCTTTAAAAGAAAAAGAAATGAAAGGGGACAGAAAAAAGAAAAAAACTTGTGTTGCCCCTAATCATCCCAAAAAAAGAATCAACACAAAATGAATGATATGAAAATGAAATGAAAAAATACAGATAGACTGATATGATTTTGTTGATTAAACTGACACCTTGAGTTGAAATTCATCGTTCTTTTTGTTTTGTTCTATATTTATAGCATATGTTCGTGCACCCCTGTGTGATTTTTTTGGCACCAATGCAATTCATGTCATAATTAATAAACCAGTATATTGATTTAAAATCTCTTTTATTATGTTTTTATACAGTAGAGTACAGTAGAGGGATATTTTTCTTCGAGATTAAAACAAAAATATTTTGGGGAGGTTGGAGCGTATTAATGATTTTTCAATTCATTTCAATGCTCCATTGAAATGAATTCAAAAATCATTTTGTTCAATTTGGGCCACATTTTTTAATTAGGTGCAAACGGCGGCAAACTTCACAAGGAGCATGAAAATAACAATTAGACTTTTTGTATTAATTATTTTATTCTATTGTGAATTCATTGCTAATTTTCGGTAGCGATAAAAAAAAATTGGGGTGGAGGAGGGGTGGGGGGGGTTAATGGCATTTCAGTTCAAATCAAGGAAACACTGTACTAACAATGAAGCACATGCAAACTTGCTGTCACTGTACTTCCTCCCGCTCCGAGGTGACGAGTCAAAGTCGGCGGCCCCCGACCGTAGACCCCCGCCCCCCCGCGCTGGCGGCTGACCTCTAATGATGATGGACGCTGCTGTGGCGGAGAATGGCGTCATTGTTTCAGGTGACATTCCTGACGGTCATTTGGGGCCGCCCCCTCCAGGTCCCATCCAGCCCCCCCCCCTACCACCGCCTCTTTCCATGACAAAGAAGCGGGTCACCTGACGGCCCGAATTGACCCGCTTCACTCGGCAGCCTCGCAGCTAAAGTAAACAAACTGTTAATTCAGGATAATTCAGCAGAACATACAACACCGCCATATAAATTCCAAACCTGTAAGCCCCCCTCCCATTCCCCGCAGCCCCCCCTTTCCCTTCCCTTTGCTACCTGCATCGCACCACGCTAGCAAAAGTATTGGGACACCTACAGCAAGGCAACATCTTTTTTCGTTTACTACAAAAAGCAAACGATGCAGTGATGAAGTAACATTTTAAGAGGTATCAAAATTAACCGATTAATCAGCTGATTGCAATTTCAATAATCGGGTAACCGCTTAGAGCCAGTGTTTAACTTAAAATTGTCCAAATCCTTTCATTTCAGACTGTAACAGAAATCGTTCTCAGTCCTTTTATGAAAGCTGACTGACGGATTATCTTTTGTATTGCATCATTGCGTAGTGATTGTATTAATCACTAAACAATAGGTTATACAAATAAACATTTGGGTTAATAAACGGTGATTGGGAAGGAAAACAATTCGCAATTACCCTTGAATGCTAAATTGAGACAATATTCAATTATCTGATTCATCAATCGAATAATCAATATTATAATCAATTTCAAAAATATATTTGATAGTGACAGCCCTACACTAAAGTTAAGTCATATAATTAATGAGTCACATTAGTCACATTAAAAGTCACAATACAGTGGACCGTTGCTATTCGTTGGAGATAGTGACTGGGCGGTTCCATGAATAATGAAAATGCGCGTATAATTGGCAACTATTCAAATGCATTGGAATTTTTTTTTTCAAATTTCTTTTAAGCCCAATGAATTCTTCAAAAAATGCTGATAAATATTCAATATGTATTTCAATATACTGTTTAAAATTAACTCATTCACTACCAGTCATTTTCACTGAAGCAACCCACTTTGCTCCCATTTGTTTTACTGGATTTTGCCAGGCCCACAGAATATTGTGTTCTATTGCTGTAAAAACACGGAACCCACCAAAATAAAGATTAGAGTCTATAGTATATATCTATATGTTTCTTTTTTGCAGGAATTAGCATTAGAATATACGTTTCATCATTATTCACAAATCCGTTTAGAACTGTGGGTAAATTAGCTTTTTTTCAATATGGCCCTGGTTAATCTCTTTTGCTCTGCTGCCACCTGCTGGACGTTTTTGTAATATCTACCATTTCTTCAACCGTTCTCTGCAGTTGAGAGGCTGCATCAAAGCCCTCTGTATGCTCTAACATTAAAAAAATTAAAAAATTAAAATAAAAACGTCTTTGGGACACTTAGAACATTTAAATAGAACATATTTATATGTTTTTGGGAGCAAATGAGTTATAGCATTTTCTTTTCAGCCCACGTACGATTACAGTGGAACCTCAATTTAATGGACCTGGAACCAACCAGTCCGCTTGAATTGTCCTTTTGTACGGAACCTTTCGACGTGTGTTTGTTACAGAGTCGGCTGCAATTCACCACAGCGCCAGTAAACACCATCAACATGTTTCCGCCGTCAGCTGCTCTCTTGTCATAAATAAACAGAATTAAAGTAGACTAGAGCAGGCTAAAAAAGAGCGTCAATGTGGCGGCCATATTGGTAGGGGCGACTGCACCATCAAAAGTCATGGAAAGCATAGACCTTAGCTTAGCATTGCTGCAAGCACACAGCTCAACGGAGTTTTGCATACTGGGAACAGAAAAGTAAGTTGCTACAAAGTTGGCTTAATAAAATGGCCTCTTCATGGACAAGCATCGAACCATGCCGTGATGAATGTGTCTGTAAAAGTCCAGCATGTGTGAAGAAGAAGAATTTGGGAGGCAAGTCTGGCTTCATCAATGGGATCATTCAGGTTCTTATCAGGTGAGTCTTCACCCCCGTGACTCCTTTACCTTCCCCGCTCGCCGCCTCCTGGCCTTTGTCCTCCCGACAATGTGACCGTCGAGGTAGGGGAGGGGGCGAGGAGGGCTAAATGAGGGTGAGGGAGGGGGCTGTAAAAAAAAAAGAAAAAGAAAAATATGGTGTTGATCCCTCATTCTTTACGGTGACGTGCTCCAGGTAAATAGAAGCCTTTTTTCTCCTGCTTTGCTTTGTTGTTGTCGCACAATGAGGAGGTTTGTGTGTGTGCCCGTACCTCCAACCCCCACTTGACCATCCCAAAATTTCTGCACAAAGAAATGAGGAAAAAGAAAAAATGCAAGTGTTAAAGACCATAAATCTGCAAATTATTGACTGCCATTTTGATTGTGTTGAGAAAAAAAAGGAGTACGCAGGGACATACGTACCACAAAAGGTGGACCCTTAATCGCAACATGCAGTTAGCTAGCTAGCATTGTCGACATGCTAAAAATGTATCTTGCCTCTTTAGAACGCCTCATTGTTGACCATGAGTGTGCACATGTTACGGAAAGGAGGCAAAATAGTGAAGGAGGTGGATTTTTTCTTTTCTTTTTTTTCAAAGTCTAACTCAATGTGCAACCGGGGGTTCAGGCTGCTTTAGAGCGCCTCGTTGTCGCGATGCCAAATAGAGGTTGTATTTTTCATCTCACACAAATAGTTATGTGTATTTGTAAGAAAGATACTACAGCCGTAACTGTAGTCCTACTTTGACACATAGCAATACGCTGAAACCCTACTTTCATTCCCTAACCCTATTTTGAAACCCTCCTTTAACTCATTCACTGCCATTGACGGCTAGAGATGTCAAAAATTCTCTTTATTTCTATAAAATCCACTTTTGTTAACAAAAGTATGAAAACCTAGAAAAAAATGTTTTGTTGTACATTTAGAACATATATCAAGTTTGTGATTAATTGTGAGTTAACTAGAGAAGTCATTTGATTAATTATGATTAAAAAATGTAATCGCCGGACGCCCCTAATTTTTTAATAATCTTTTTTTTTTAAAGAAAATATTATTTTTTTAAAAATTCCTTTTTTTTTTAAAGAAAATATTACAAATAAAAAATATATTATTTTTTTAAATAGAAAATATTATTGGAAATTAAAACAATAAAAAAATTAAGAAAAGATGATTACAAATAAAAAGAACAATTCAAATAATTAAAAAAAATAATTTTAATGATTAAAAAAAAAGATTAAAAATAAAAATTAAAGAAAAGATTACTAAAAATTTAAATCTAAATATTTTGTTAAATATATATATTTTTTTTTTATAATATAATTTTTTAAATAGAAAAGATAATAAAAAATTAGGGGCGTCAGGCGATTCAAATTTGTAATCATAAATAAGTGCATGATTTCACTAGTAATCACAAATTTTATATCTGTTCAAAATGTACAATAAAAAAATCTAGGTTTTCATACTTTTGTTAACAAAAGTGGATTTTTTTTTAAAAACTTATCAAAATAGTTCAAATGAATTTTGACGTCTATAACCGTCAATGGCCGTGAATGAGTTAAATATGATTATGAAATTTGAAAAATGTGACTGAGAATTTTGTCCCAAATTGGACCTCCTCCCACGGTCCCTGAGGTTATCTTAACGGTTACCTGGGGAGGTTCACAGTTGTCGGAGCCCCAGGGGAGAGCCGGGACTCCCCCTGAGTCCCTGAGTGCGGATGACGGGGGGATGAATGGGGACGAGTACCTGCAATCCCCCCTCCTCCTCTGTGGAGCACATGACAGAGTGGAAGGTGAGGACAGAAATCTTTTGTCCCGCAATGTGCGCCGACTGAACGCGACTTGCTTATTTTTGCAGATCTTTCCCTTCACTTTGCCTGTTGGGTTCGAACAGTGGTCTTTAACCACTGGTCTGTAGCCCAGTCCGGGCATACGGGCAAACTGGTGCCAGGATCGTACAGATACTGGATATTAAAAAAAATGTGTTGCAGAACACATAATTAACAAAAACTCCGTGTCGCAATCAAGTGTTAAACTCAGGTGTGTGCGTGTGTGTGCGTGTGTGCGTGTGAAAGGGAAAGGCTCCATTAAAGCTCACCTGTTCTGACCCCTGCAGGTACCTCGGCTTCTTTTCATTCATTCACTCTTTTCGCTCACTCGCCCCTCTTTTCTTCCCTCCGTCAGCGTCCCGGGGGCGACGCTTTGAACTCAACAACCTTGTGTGTCTTTGTGTGTGTGAGTGAGTGAGAGAGAGAGTAAAGGTTTGTCATATATTTGGCCTCAGGTGTTGGCCCGCCATTGTTCTTGCTTAATTAAACTGGCATGGAAGTAAAGGCCTCTTTAGTGTGCGTGCGTGTGTGTGTGTGTGTGTGTGTGTGTGTGTGTGTGTGTGTGTGTGTGTGTATTTGTGTGACATACCTGCCAGCAATTCAGATCTTATCTCAGCTTTTGTCAAAGGACTTATTTGTGTGACTGTGTGTGTGTGTGTGTGTCCGACATTTAACTTTATTTCCTACTGTATATAACAATCATCCCCCTTTTCCCTTACTCACACACACACGCAAACACACACACACATTCTGTAAAAGCTCAGGCTTGCTCTATTTAATTAGCCATCATCAATAAATAATAAAAAATAATAATAATAATCCAATATAAAATGAGAGAACATCGCTAATCTTGTTATCCACAACTCCGCAATCCACAACTCAAGAAGACAAAGACAAGCGCTCATAAAAAGGCAGAGGAGAGGAACAGGAACCAAGAATTACAGAAGTCAAGGGCCAGGAGTAAAAGACAAGAACTAAGAAAAAAAAACAAATAAAGAATGAAGAAGTCGTGTATCCATTTTAGCCGTCTAGAAAGTGACTCAGTGACAACAACACATTGGTGTGATTCACCAGGAATTCCCCTTAATACATCAACATAACACAGCATAGCATAGTATGATATGCTATAGCATTTTATATTACAGTATATTATAGTGCACGGCATCAGTGTATGACACACACACAAACACGCGCACACACGCTTGGGTCAATCCAATCCACTCCAACTCTGTGTTTGTTTACGTAGCCGCTGTGCGCAAACAGCTAGCATTAGCATTAATGAGCGGCGGGACAATGGAAGCCGACGGGCCTCTGTTAGCGTTTGCTCAAACTTCCTTTCAAGCCTCACGCCTCAAAGTCAACGTTATTAGCATCATTAGCAACATCAGCATAGCCATTTAGCAGCCGACTTTCATGTTTTTGAACACCTTTAACAAACTCTTGACTTCGTTTAGTAGCCATTGTTGTGTTTTTTTTTTCAAAAACAGGTTTTTGAGCAGCCACTTGTTTTCTTTCTTTTTTTAACAGTTAAGGTTTGGACTATATTTAGCAACTATCTTTGTTGTTTTTTAGAGACATTAAAGTTTTTCATACAGCTGTAAGTTTGACTTCATTTAGCATCTGTAATTTTTTTTTTTTTTTTAAACATGTAAAAACTTTTGATAAAATTTGGCAGACATTGTTACTATTTATAATTACATTTAAGTTTTATACTTCGTTTAGCGTTTAGAATTTGCTTTTATTACAGATTCAATCTGACCTTCAAATATTGAATACATATTTTTTTTCCCGGAAATCTAAATTGCATTGAAGAAAGTCTTCCTAAGTGCTTACAATACTGTAAATGGCTAAATAGGCATTCAAGAGTTAGCGTTAGCCTGCTAAATGTTCCCCTCTTAACATTTCATAACAATAATAAGTGATAATCAGTCACAGATGTTTTGTTTTAGAACAAACTGTTGTTATCCAGTGTGGCTAATGTGTCTTTTTTAACACAATGGTACAAAAAATTCTGTCATTACATTGCATTTTGTTATCGCCGAGACAGACGGCCAGCGTCTTTGAGAGCAGATTACACTTTGAGGGTCTTTTGTCAGGGGTCGGGGCTGCCGATCAAGCTAATTAATCCAGTCTGCGCTATCTAGACTAGGATTACAAATGCAGGGAGCAGAACAAGCACAACACGCCTTGTTTGTTGGCCTCTTTTAAGCTGCTCAAACGGCGCGAAAGGACAAACGAGACAAGATTGACCGCAGCCCAAAATCCGTCGGGTGCGACCTGGTGGCGTTTAACGTAAGCAGACGACTAGCTACTCCTAGCTAATCTTTTTGTTGCAATGACAACAGCCTCCCTTAGACAACAAACGCTTGAAAAAGCTGTACGAGTGCTGCCAACTTGTTAACATCCGCAATTACTTTTATCTTGCTTGAACTCTTGTACAATGCTGCCAAGCTACTTTTTGTGACAAAACAAATGCTAAGTAGTGGTAACTTCTGTTTTCTAATTATGTCATTAGAATGTCCCGGGAGTTTAGCTATATTTGTTGCTAACATTAACTACATGATGTTAGCTTTAAATGCTTCAGGCACAGTAGGTTTGTTGTCATTTCAACCTAACGCTAGCCACAGCCGACCTTTACCGTAGCTGCCATTTGCTAACATTGTCACCTGCATTGTCACATTTGACATAATTGTTTCTTAATATTTGGTGCTAATGTTATCAACAGTTGCTTCTTAACTTCAGATCCCTTAGCTACATTTGTCGTTGTGGCATAGCATTACCCATGAATATTCCCGTTTGCTGCTAATGTTTGCAACAACACTCACTGGAAGATCATAGCTGTATAGCTTCTTAACATAAGTAACGGAAAGTTGGTTCAAAACTTCAGCCATTTGTCACTCACATAAAATACACTTGCTACACGGGGATTACTTGAAATAGTTTCAAATATTGGCCACTGAAAGTTACATACAGTATGTATAATTTAACTTAGCATTAACGCTATCATGTAAGCTACTGTTGCTAAGCGTGTACCACATTGGGTATTTAGTGTTAGCAAGCTACCAGTTTAGCTTATTATTCCATGCAATAAAACATGTGACGTTAGGGATTGCTTCATCTGTTCCAGCTGGTTTGTTAGTGATTTCATTGATTCACTGCTGCTAATGATTGACCTCATGAAGCTCTTCTAGCCCGCATACTAAGTGGCTAATGGTGCTAACGCATCGTGTGAGAGTGACACGCTCCATTTTCAGTTTCCACTTCGCAATGTTTCAAACAAAACGCACCGTTTGACTGGCAAATGAGAAAACAAATGCACACCAAAATTTGACTTTCAGTACTGAATTCAGACGTACTCAGCAAAAGTGTATCTTATCTATCAGTCTTGTTTCTGCAGGTGCTTCCTGTGAGCATAACTCACACGTGTTGAATAGCCAAAAGTATATTGATGATTTGTGATCAAATATGAAATTGGCCCAAATGTGACATAGGTTTTCGGCCTGATGGAAACCCGTCTAATTTATTATGATTTATTTATATAGAATAAATCAATTCACAAATTATTTCATTGGATAAACAAAATAGAACCTTTAATTAACAAGTTTTAAGGAAGAAAAAAAAAAACATCATCAATGCAACAAATTACAGCAGAGAGTTTAAATGACCATTAAGGAATGCACAAACACACAGTGAGTGGCATGCTCACTGCCACCCCACCTAACCCCCCCCGCGAGGTGGCTGCAGGCCAGATTTGAAAGGGATTTGTTTGACCTGAGGAGGTGTTGGCAGGGGGCCCGTGTGTGCGTGGTCATGTGTGTAAATGTGTGTGTGTGTGTAATGCTTAGACAGACAGTAAAACATATGTCGCAGGCCGGGAAGGGTTACGCGGCGTATGTTGCGCTCTCTCTCTCTCTCTCTCTCTGGAAAGTCTTCCAACCCACTGCTGCTTTACGGCCGGCCAGAGGCACGGCGCCAATATGGAAGAGGAGGAGGACCCTCGAGGACCCCCGAAGAGGCGCGTAAATTCTCGCCGCTGCCAGGCGGAAAAGCCGGCGGGAGGCGTCCACCCTTCGGCCGCGGCCGTCTGCCAGCCTGTCTCACATTCCAATGTTACGCTCTCAAGAGACTAGTTGACTTTTGAGGAGAGAAGTGTGCTACATCCTGGACTGGTTGCCAGCCAATCACAGGACAATTTGGTCTTCAATGAAAGCTAACATGCTAACATGTTGCCAAGAGATTTTTCACTGACTGAAATGATGGACAGAGTCATCGCTTCATCCAGAACCTACATTTGTCACTTTTAGCCAACAAAAATGGATTTAAAAAGTCTTAAGATGCATCAAAAACAGAAACTGCCACCGTCAGACCGCAGTTGTTTGCTGCGTTGCGATTGGCTAGATTGTATTTATGGGTGTGGCTTAGTGCAACAATGACGAAAACAATCTGCTGTGTTTTTACGCTCTTTACTGCTCGACTCGCTCTGTAACATCCATGGTGAATTGCAACAGCTTGGCCCCCCCAGGGTGGGTTTCGGGCAGTCAATGGGGGGTACGCACACGCGCGCACACACACACATCCCTGGAATTCCTAACCTGCACTCATACTCAGAAAGTGCCAGCAGGTTTGCTCTCTTTCACCTTGCACGACCTGCCAGCCAAACTGAGTGGGCGGTTCCTGACATTTCCAAATATGGCATTTCCTGTTCTAAGGCGACTACATGGTGTCATCCTCTCCTGAGGTGTTTACTTCAGTGACTCAAGTACACGTGAGATCGCCGTCGTCTACCTGACTACTGACTCAAACAACAGGTCGGGGTGGATGACTGGGGGTTAGGTTAGGGGGTTTTCCGCCAGTTTACGACATCAAAGACAGAAGACTAACCGTGGTGGGCGTGGCCCGGTGGCTCCAGCAGGAAAAGCCTGTCTCTGGCCCGTTAATGATGGCCTTGCCGCCAAACCAGCTAACAGTCACCGTCAAGTCGTAACTGTGAGGGAACATTACACATGTCGGCTGGCATGTTGACACGCAACTATAGCGTGCGTAATTTTGTGTACGAGTGCGGGGGTGTGTATGATTTGTAATAGAGCTGCCACCGACAGAAGGTCACACATAAACACGCGCAGACACTTAAAGCAACTTGCTGTTGAACTGCCAACCTGTTAGCATTTGCAAGGATGACAGATACGGAGCTACACTAAATAAATGTGTGTGTGTGTGTGTGTGTGTGTGTGTGTTCTGGGTCTTGATTAGGCTTCTGATCGTGCCCCAAACTCAGCTGAGCCCTGCATTAAATCATACACACACATGCACACTGATTAGTCTCATCTGACAGTTGCTAATCAAGTCTAAATAATGAGCAAAGTGCATGTGTGCGTGTGCATGTCCATCAGCACCCCTTTGGGAAATCTGGCCTCTCTCTCGCTCTCCCCTTGATGTCTTCATTTATTGCTCGCCCACAGCGCCTGACTTTCTCTCCTCCTTTCTTCTCTTCCTCCTTACCCCCCCCCCCCCAAAAAAAGATAGACGTGTAAAAGCAAGACTAGAAAGATTCCCGCAGATATTTTAAATGAGCCTGCTAACTGTTGCAAGTCCGAATACCAATATTTGTGAAAGTCTGATTTCAGGTTCTGCTTACCTTGTGGAACTATTTTTAACTTTGATCAAAAATAAAAAAGTAGTGTCCAGTTTCAAACGACTGTTGCTAACAGATTGTATGCTAACATTGTAGCAAAATAGCATCGGGAGTACAGGGGGGAAAAAGGCACACAGAGTTTGATATGTATTTATGTTGTGCCATAGAGTCAGGTACTATTGCGAAAGAGAGCAGCTCCAATATTAGCATGCTGACAGTTGCTGAGCTAACATTTAGCAAGCTAAGCTCTGAGCTCTTATGCTAACATATAGCAGAGCGGTAATCTCAATACAGGAAGCATTTTATGTTGTGCCTTGTTATCAGGTAGCTACTTTTATTTTAAGCGAATCGCTCAATCGCTAACATTTGACACACAGTCAGTGTGTAAATGTTAGCTCAGTAACTCTTGGCATGCTAATATTAGAGCAATTCCATGCTAATATCTACCATTCTATTACTACAATGAAAAACAGTCCACAAGCAATAATAATAAACAACCTGATCAATTTCAATTGAAGGAGATGAGTTTTTAGATGTTTTTCAAATGCTAATATTAGCATCGATTGTCGTGGTTTTAGAAGCAATGAACATTTGAACTCAAACGTTGTAGTATCAGATGTGTACAGAGAAACAATACAAAAAATGATTTATGATACAGAATCTTTCTGAGTCACTTCAAGTAGTGCTACAAGACGTAGTGTTCTTCTTCATTTGTGTCTGCATGACTGTATTATACCGCCCCCGGTGGCCAAGGTGGGAAGACCAGAACGAGCAACTCAAATCAATTGCAGGATTAAATGATGCTTGTTTTTTTTCCCCCGACAAGGCAGATTTTTGGTTAAAATTTGAAATTACCTGACATTGGAGGTCAGTTACACTTTCAAAGCAGGTTGATAGTTAAATCCCTAAAAATAAACAAAAAATAAATGTCCTTGAGCAAAAAAAAAAAAAAACTGCAACAAAAAACACACAAGCGCAGCGATCCATCAACCTGCAAGCATGAGGCCATGTTGGATAACAGTGCTTTGTAATTTAGCAACAAGGAAGTCGAGTGTGTGCGTGTATGTGTGTGCGTGTATGTATGTGTGTGTATGTGTGTGTGGCTCTGGTTAACCTTGGCAGGTTTCATTAGTGGCCCAAGGCCGCTGGCAACAGGGCCCAGGATGAATTAGGAGGCTGGGGGCCACAAATTTATCCTGGACAAGGCCTTCGCTGATTAAACCTGCCGGACACACACACGCACACACGCACACACACACACTTGTACACGTTTTTTGTGAGGACCTTTAGTGACAGGAAGCGACTTCATCAGCGTTAGATAACAGCATGTGACTGAACCTGATTCCAAAGTGACGACTCGGCGATATCTCACTGCTTTTTATAAATACAGTATAAAGCTAAAAATAAATAACAGCTATAAATAGTCACTCGCTGCAGTTTTTTTCCCCCGTGCGTTTAAAGGACGAACCAAGGGCAGCGTTGGTTCACGAGGTTCATCCCCTGATCCCCTTTGAGCCGCCAACCCCCGCCTCACAACTCTTAAGACCCCTACGATCTTCTTTTGCAAACTTCAGTATGACCTGGAACCTTTTGAGACTAGTCAACTAGTCTCTGGAAAATTGGGTGAACGAAGAAAAAAACTTTAAAAAAATAAAATAAAACACGTATGAAACTGTATTGAATAAAAATGCCTCAAATACATTTTGACGTTTCACAGGACGTCGAGAAATGTTTCCAAAGGGTTCAGAGTTCATCGCCTAGGGTCCGCCCACTTGGTGTAATCTAGCGAGGAGGGGGCGAGGGTCCAGCCGGGTCGTCAGGTTCATTGGACAGTTTGCAGGGTGACTGAGGTCGCACTTCTCAACCTTACGGATGATATTAACCTGCTAATACTTGACAGCCTACAAGGTCAACCACTATCTCTGTGCACACACACACACACACACACACACACACCTGCGTGCACACAAAGCATCATCGAACCTAAGGGCTGCTTTCCCCCCCTAGTTAAGCGGCTAACGGGGGTCTCGCCAGACCTGGTTCTGCTGACCTCTTTACATCAGAGAAGATTCCAGAAAAAACTTCAAAGAAAGATTATCTTGACTAAAGCAGGGGTGGGCAGTAGATTATTAAGCATCTTGCAATATTTGCATTTCTCACGCAAATGGTTGGTAAAAGTAATATTTTTTCATAAAATCTATCTATCTATGCATCCATCCATCCATCCTTTCTTCCCTCTGGGCGTTTTGGACCACCAGGCTCCTAATGGCGCGAGTGGATGGACGACACATTCAAGGACATAAGAAAAAAAAAAGGGAAAACCCCAAATCTGTCTGGCACACTTGCTTCTTTTTGGATTTCGTGTGGAGGGACCTGTACTCTAAAGGGTGCGTTTGATTTATCCCGCTGTGTTTCCTCCAATGGCTCTTTTCTATAAATCACATGTCAGTGTGTTTGTAGCCGGGAGGACGTTAACAAGAGGCCGCAGTCCAAACAGTCTAAACACGGAGTCTGTATAAACCTTCAGGACTCGCCATCCATCAGCTGCTTTTTGCCGGCGAGGAAATGTTTTGTCATCCGCTGAAAGCCAACGCGCGTTTGAAGTGCGGTTTTACGTCTTCCACTTTCTCGAGCCGGACCACATGCGGCGCCGGTGGGGATGTGGGCGGGGACAGGCAGCCCGGGCCTGTCGAGGCGTCTTCGTCAAGGGTAAAAAGTTCACTTGCGGCGGGGTGAGGGCGCGGGCGCGATTTCCATGGAAGCGGCCACTTATGGCATCCTTCCTGTGTTGCCGTCCTGAAGGCATCCGATTGACTGACTTTTTTTTTCCCACGATGCAGCGCTCCAGAGCGCCGCCAGATAACATCTACTGTCCGCCCAAGAACTTCCTTTCTGGCCTCGGGGTTTGGAGGGTGCGCCGGTGACTCGCTTTGAGTTTCAACATCTTTGAATGGGACTTTTGGTCCTGAATAAACATGTCGTCAATAAACCGGCATCAGAAATGATTTTTTCTCCCGTGTCGTACTGACAATTTCGACCATGATAGAGGAACACGCAGACCTTGACAGGCAGGCTGTGGCAGCCGGCCAGCGTGCGCCGGAACGCTGTTGAGCGTGCCGGTGAAATGAAGTGTTAATGAGGTTGTAATGTGCCACTTACACACACTCGTACACGCGCACAGATTTCTGCTGACACGAACGCACACACATACAGTTTAGTCAGTTGTCTTGCAGGTCAGCTCAAATCTCAGATGAGACTCCAAATAGAGAAGAATGCCACGAGCACACTCACGCGCACGCGCTTTCATGTTTCCAACATTTATATCATACACACACGCACGCACACACACCTGTCTGAACAGCAGCTGTCCTGGGAATCGATCTGGAGCGTGGCGAGGATGAGCCCATGACAAGAGCGTCGACGTGCGTGCGTGCTGTGTGTGTGTGTTTTCATTTCTCGCTGAAACTCACCCTGGACTCGCACAATTGGGATGCGATTGTTTACAATACACAAACGTTCATGTCACACAATCATGATGGGACAACACAATTTCTCTCAAATAAATGGAGACATATTCGGAACACACACACACACACACAAAAACACAATACCACTCTTAGACCCCCCCCCCCCCCCTCGCTTCACCTTGACTTGTGTATTCAGTTGCAGCTTGTAAATGCTGTCACCTTTGAACCCTGCCAGTGGACAGGAATAGAGGCCCAGGCAGGGGCTGCACACACACAAACACACACGCAGTGTATCTTGTCGGTGAGCAGCCATAAGTCCATGTAGCTGGAAAGATCGATTAAAATAAAGGTTTTTTTTTTTAATTAATAAAAGTAGTGTTGATGGCTTGAACTGAATGTAATTGTGGATGGATGGACAGAAGGATGTATGATGGATGGATGGATGGATAATAGATGGACAGATGGATGGAGGGATGAATGGATGGATAATGATGGACAAATGGATGGATGGATGGATGGATGGATGGAAGGATAACAGACAGATTGATCAATGGATGATGGACAGACAGACAGATGGATGATAGATGGATGGATGATGGACAGACAGTTGGGTGGATGATGGATGGATGCATAATAGATGGACAGGTTGATGGATGGATGGATGGACAGATAATAGACGGACAAATTGATGGATGGATGGATGGGTGGATGGACAGATGGATGGATGGATGGATTAATGGATAATAGATATACAAATGGATGGATGGATGGATGGATAATAGACAAACAGATGGATGGATGGATAATGATGGACAGATCGATGGATGGATAACAGACAGATGATGGATGGATGGATGGATAATAGACGGACGGACGGATGGATAGATGACAGAAAGATGGATGCAGAAAAATCGATTGATTGATATGCGTGCATGTGTGTGTGTGCTTGTGTGTGCGTGTGTGAAAGCTGATCTACACAGTGGCTGGTCAAGAGAAAGGGGGAAGGGGTTGTTAAGGATGGACAGCAGCAGCTTTCACTTCTACGTTACACAGTATATATGTGTGTGTGTGTGTGTGCGTGTGCCCGAGTATGTGTGAGCGTGCGTGTGTGTGGCAAAAGAGCACCTATAAAAAGGCTAGAATTACCCAATGCAGGGTATAGGTCTTGAAAGAGGAGAAAAAATAACAATAGATGACACAAACACACACATGCATAAACACACACACGCGCACACTCTGCGATGCACTTTGACCCCTTCAGCTGCCACCCTGCTTGCTTTGGGCTTCATGCCGCACGACAGGTGAACTCGCTGATGACCGGCCGCTTGGGATAGCTCAAACGCCTTGAATTTCACACACACACAAATACACACGCACGCACACCAGCAACAAAGAGGCTTGAAAGCATTCATGTGTACAACATGGCGGCACTAGGTCAGGGTCGGGTCGATGCCCGGGCACGCGCTCTTAACAAAAACACACTTACATGCATATACAGTGTTTATATATATGCACAAACACACACACTCACACACACTCCCTGAATTCCTCTATGTGTGAGAGGTGTCATTAAAAAGCTGTCACCTCTTTTGTCACTCTCACTCTAAACTCAACTCCAGCATCTATTTACATCTATCCATCTATCCATCTATCCATCTATCTATCTATCTATCTATCTATCTATCTATCTATCTATCTATCTATCTATCTATCTATCTATCTATCTATCTATCTATCTATCTATCTGTCTGTCTGTCTATCTAATTTATGATGTGGGTAGCTAGCTAGCCACATGATAACCAACTAGCTAGCTACTGTATCTAGCTATCAAGCAAACTAGCCTCTCTTGCATTGAGGTGGTAGCATGTTAATCCATCAAATAGGCATCTTGATGCTAAGCTACTTTAGCATGTTGCTCTCTCTGTCTCTCTCTCTCTCTCTCTCTCTCTCTCTTTCTTTCGCTAATTATTTTGGTCTCTCTCTCTCTCTCTCTCTCTCTCTCTCTTTCTATCGCTAACTATTTTTCTAGTTACATAGCTAGCAACGTATGAGACCTACTAGTTTTATGCTGGCATTCCATTCATTTCTAAAATGTCATTTTTTTTCTGAACTCCTGAACAAGCCAACTATGTGATCACTCTGGCAAATCTCTTTCAGTAAACAAATTGTTTGATTGGCTCATTACGGTCACATGATCATAACACGCTGTGTACACAGTACACTGTGGCCTGTGGGATTTTTAAAAAGAAAATGGCGTGATGGCACACAAACTCTCTCAAACAGCAATTCACCGCTAACCCGCAAGAGACCTCGACTTGGTTGGGACTCGGGCCGCTTTCCACCATTTGAAGATACTCAAACGATTGTGTATTTATTTTATTTTTTTTAAAGAGCAACTCCTACTAAATGAGAGTGGGAATGGTTTGCTCCTTTTGTAGATAAACAGCAGAGCAATAAAGATGAGTGAAACAGAAAGACAAACACGGCGAGTTTAAATACGGAGCCAGACTTTGTGTCTCCGCTGTTATTTCTACTGTGTGTGTGTGTGTGTGTTCTTTACCTGCACTAGTTGGTGGGTGGGTTGCGTTCCCACTCAATCTGTGTGTTCTCTGTGTCAATTAGAATCAATTTGGCCCATCAGCTGTTTGCCTCCCCACACACACACACACAACCCACACACATTGACCAAAGGGAGTCAACAGCAGTGAAAGAACAACAAGACGAGGTGCCAGACACAGACTCGCGGGGACGATGGCTAACGGTCTGTGTGTGTGTGTGTGTGTGTGTGTGTGGGTGTGTGTGTCACATGACCAGCAGCCATTAGAAAGATCATCCCAAAGCCAATCACATTCAAAGTATCCATAGGGTCGTGCGCGTGGATTCTCGTGTGCGCGTGACCTGCTGACATATTTTATGAAGGTGTAGCAGGACACGAGCCCTTGGCCTTCATGCTTTCTGTTTCACAAACCGTGCGCGTGAGTGCGCGTGTGTGTGTGCAAACACAGCTCACCTTGTTCCAACACCATAAAGTGTGTGTGCTTTGTCAGTGATTGACTGCTTGTGTCTCAACTGAGTTATTAACAGTTTGCGTGACAACATCATTTCGCATCATTTTCATGAGGTTGGAACTCATCACTCTTGTTTCTGATCACATGAGCAACTAAATATTAACCAGCAAACAGTTTGCCTTTTTGTGTGTTGACATGAGTCACTTTCGTGTGTGTGTTGCCTTTATCGCTTTCTCGTGGACTTTGGTGACACACTTCCTGTGGCCCTAAGGTGTGCGTGTGCATTTGTTGTGTGTGTGCGCACGCGTGTATGTTTGTGTGATCCTCTGTAATTTGTCTGGACTGTGCACCGAGCCCGTAATTACCCTCCTGGTATGAACACACACTCACTCAGACCCTTTAACCTGCAGCATTGCTTAACACTCAGTGATAAGAACATAACAACACACACACACACACACACACACACACCTACACCTACACGTATGCACACGCCAACTTCATAAATGACTGTGGAAAAGATAGTTTGTCAAAGAGTGCTGGAATCCATCCAACAAAACGGCTTCAAACCACAATAGCCAACTTGCTGATTAAATTCAGGCATGGGACCTTGAGACTTTTTTGTGCATCCTCTTATGGTGGACAAGTCCACCAAATTTCATATTGATCCTTAAAACTGATCTCAGGGGCTGTTTTGTTTTTTGTTTTAAATTGTCAAAGCGCACTATAAGGGGATTTGCCAAAAGTTGCTTTGTTAAATCAAAATGGCTGACTTAGTTGTCAGTTTTAGGTATGGGTCCTTGAGACTTTTTTGTGTATCCTCTGATGATGAACAAGTCCACCAAATTTTATGTTGATCGGTGAAGCTGGTTTCAGGGGCTGCTTTTTTAAAATTGAAATAACTGTCCAACTACTGAGGGGATTCGCCAAAAAGTTGCTTTGTTAAACCAAAATGGTTTTATTTTACAGTTATAGGCAAGGGTCTTTGAGACTTTTTTGTGCAGCCTCTGATGATGGACAAGTCCACCAAATTTCATGTTGATCGGTAAAACTGGTCTCAGGGGCTGTTTTGTTTTTTGTTTTTAACTGTCAAAGCGCACTACTAAAAGTTGCTTTGTTAAACCAAAATGGCTGACTTATTTTATAGTTTTATGCATGGGTTCTTGAGGCTTTTTTGTGCATCCTGTTATGGTGGACAAGTCCACCAAATTTCATGTTGATCGGTAAAACTGGTTTCAGGGGCTGCATTATTTTATTTTATTTTTTACTGTCAAAGTGCACTATAAGGGGATTTGCCAAAAGTTGCTTTGTTACACCAAAATGGCTGACTTATTTTACAGTTTTAGGCAAGGGTCCTTGAGACTTTTTTGTGCAGCCTCTGATGATAGACAAGTCCACCAAATTTCATGTTGATTGGTAAAACTGGTTTCAGGGGGCTGCTTTTCTTTTCTTTTTCTTTTTTATAACTGTCCAAGGGGCACTACTAAGGGGATTCGCCAAAAAGTTGCTTTGTTAAACCAAAATGGCTGACTTATTTTACAGTTTTTTTTAGACTTTTTTGTGCAGCCTCTTATGATGGACAAGTCAAGAAAAACTGGTGAGGTATGTTGAGGTTTCCAAAAAGAAAATTTATTTGAACCCCTGGTTGGTTGATTCCCATCCATGTTCTTACATACTAATATAGTTGTATTTTTCATATGTCATGCAATAAATCCATGCCCCAGCTTGTTAAGAGGAAAGCGGTGCTAATGCTAACGCTGCGAGCCGTCACCTGAGGCGTCGTGTTTCCCGCTAAGTGATTTGTTCGAGTGTGAACCCTGGCTGCTATCTGAGCCCATCGTAGGTTAGAGTTCAGATAAGAGCTGCCTGCCGCTGTGGAAATGTAGGGACGGGGTGGGGGGTGGACGTCGTGTGGGGGGGGGGGGGGGGCTCTATGGTGCTGATGACAAGACAGGAGGAAGAGGAAGCGAGAGGGGAAGTAGTTTGTGTGCGCTAGCTACCGCTGTTGACGGAAGTGTTTGATAAGCTCAAATGTGGTTAAGCATTGACTTCAACGCCGGATCGGGGGGGGGTTCCATGTGCGGACTGTGTGTGTGTATTGGGGAATGGGGGTGGATTTGAAATGAACTCAAATAAACAAAGATAGATCCATGCAAGAGAGAATATCAATATATTATCACATTGTTATGAAGTTTGATATGGATATGATGGCTGGCCAACGTCCAAATATTTGAACTTAAACTTTAACTGGGAGTTGCAATACAGAGCTTGAAGCCTCGTTTTTTTGTCAAATTGTTCACTTACTATCAAACTTTACACACATTTCATATATTCAAAAAGCAAGAAGAGCAGTGGATAAAACAGAAATATTGCGCAGTGTACCGATGTAAGAGTACTGAGGCAGTCAATAATCTCTTTTTAATATCGTCAGCAAAAACGGGGCTTATCTTGAAATCCTTCCTGTTTTCTCTTCTTCTTTTAAACTCCATCGTTGTAAACACAATAAAGTGGAATTACACCTCAAAATAGTGGAGGGAGTAAATAGCAGGACTACGAACCTAATGGTAAACTACTAGTATCGACATTTTCATAACAGCATCAGACCATCGGGTCACCAAAACGGCTGCAGGGGTTATTGAAGGCCCTTCGCCCCTTCACCTTGACTCAGCTCAGCCTTGATTAACGAGCTCAGGAAGAAAAGCGCAACGATACAATGACGATGTTGCCACTGTTGCACAAAAGATTGCAAACATGGACGAGATGGAGGGTCAGCATGGACGACTGCTGTTTTTTTTTTTGTTAGCTCATCAATAGTTAGCTGGCTAGCTAGCATCATATGCATCCCGGGTTGGGATCAACAAAACATTTTTGGATATCGTTTTTGCAATTTGTCGGACTTGGAAGCTTGGATTTTTTATTTTTTTTTACTTTGATTGATTTATTTATTTTTAATTTTGAGAAGAATATTATTAACATTTTTTATTTTTATTTTTTGGTTGTTTTTATTGAACATTATTATTTCTATTTTTAATTCAATTCATTTATTTTTTATGCAGTTTTTCATTTTCATTCTTATATTGTTGCTTTTTAAAGTTTACTTTTATTTTATGATTTTTTTAAATTTTGAGATGAATATTTACATTTATTTTTACATATATATATAAATATATATATTTAATTTTGAGAAGAATTCTACACCAGAAAGACTTTGTTTGTGTCTTTGTGTCAAGAAGTCTGAGTATTCTGCGGCTATTTCAGATTTTTGTTAAACATTATTCTTTTTTTATTATTTAATTCATTTATTTTTATGTAGTTTTTCATTTTCTTTCTTATGTTGGATTTTTTTTTTAAAGTTGTATTTTATTTATTTTTAATTTTGAGAAGAATATTAACATTTACTTTTATTTATTTTTATTTTGAGAGGAATTCCTCACTTGAAAGACTTTGTGTCTTTGGGTCAATCGTCTTGAATGTCAGCTATTTCAGATTTTTGTTCAACATTGTTATTATTATCAGTAATATTTGTATTTAATTCATTTCGTTTTTTTATGCAGATTTTCATTCTCATGTTGGATTTTTTTAAAGTTGACTTTTATTTATTTATTTTTAATTTTGAGAAGAATTCCTCACCAGAAAGACTTTGTTTGTGTCTTTGTGTCAAGAGAACAGAGTATTCTGCGGGCGTCCCACATGAAACGCACCCAAACCCAACTCTTGCGTTAATGATCTTCACAGTGTGTGATGTCCCAGCCGCCCTCTTGTTCGAGCGCGTAAATAAAGGAACGTTGGGAAAGCCTCTTGTGCTCCGTTGCCCTTTCATTAGCGGCGCGTTACACCCGCCCAACAGCGCCAGGGAATGCTCCGACATGCTTGTAAAAATGACATCAGCCTCCTCGGAGACGCCATCGAACGGGTCGGACCGCCGGGCCGCTGTGAGGCGGAGGAACGAGCCTTTGAAGATTAACCTTTGGTATTGAAGTGAAATTAAGAAGACAAGTCGCAATTATTTGCAGTTGTTATTTTTGTTGACTGTTGACATTATTTTCATGCCTCGCTGGCACTGTTGTGACACTCCTGTAAAAACGACTTTGGAAAACAATGACCGAACCGGTAACATAGTGCAACATCAATCTGCCTTTTTTTTTTTTTTATCACTATATGAATAGTAAGTACAAAATAAACACCAGTCACTGGTTAAGAAACAGTAATCAGGAAAAAAATATAATATACACTTTAATGCAAATCTAAAATGAAGCCGAATAGTCGATTAAATAATTGATAGATTAATCGATTCTAAAAATATTCAATAGTGACAGCACTAAACTCAATTTAGACACTCTCTTAAGAGTGCCTCGTTGTCAGCTGTGAGTGTGCGAATGTTACGCGGAGAAAGACGAAAGTGCGAGGAATTGCACTCTAAAAACTGTTGGGTCAAAAATGGGTCTTTTTGACCCAACTGTTTTTAGAGTGTGGGCAAAAAAATATGACTTGACAGTTGACAGCCAGCATGTGCAGGCTTCGGGTTATAATGGTCACTTTAGAGCACCTCGTTGTCAGCCACGAGTGTGCAAAAGGACTGACAGGTATTTGTTTACCAAGACCATATCGGTCTATTGTTGTACTCTAAAACTGTTTTTATTAGTTGTTTTACACTAAAAGACCCATTTCTTGACTCAAAGTTGGGTTAAATTGACCCAAATAGAGGATCGGTCCATTTTTGACCCATAGTTGGGTTATTTTTGACCCAACAGTTTTTAGAGTGTGTGATTTAGATGGAAATCAGATCACATTTATTCAACAATGGAAGTCATTACATTTGGATTTGAAGATGGTGTTGCTGCGTGTGTTTCGCTTAAGATAATAAAGGAATGAGAAGATGAAGGAGGAGGAAGAGTGCACTCTAAAAACAGTTGTGTCAAAAATAACCCAACGGTGGTTCAAAAATGGACTGACCCTCTACTTGTGTCAATTTAATCCAACTTTGAGTCGAGAAATTGGTCTTTTGGTGTAAAACAACTTAAATCCTTTACTTGGGTCAAAAAATGGGGTCATTTTGTATAAAAACAAAAACAAAACAGAAAGTTGGGTCAAATGGACCCATAAAGAGGATCGGTCCATTTTTGATCCATAATTGGGTTACATTTAACCCAACAGTTTTTAGAGTGTAGCCCGCGGTCAGAGCTGACGTGAGGTCAGCAGTAATGAAGCAGTAATGGAAGTGTGTGTGTATATACATCAAAAGTGTGTGTGTGTGCTTGTACACGTGTAAAAGTGTACATTTGTGTGTGTCCGTTTGAGCTGCTTAGTTGCAACTTGCTCATTGAAAACTTAGCGTGCGTGTGTTTGGTCAAGGTGACCTGTGATTGGCCGGAGCATCTCAGGGGTAAGGTGAAGGGTCATCCAGAGGGGCAGCACATCAACACCTTGTCCACTCTGTGTATGAGCGTGCGCGCGTGCGCGTGTTCATGATTGATCCATCTAACCTGGTGGTACATCGGAAAGACCGGAGATGTGTGTGCGTGTGTCGGGTCGGGGGGGGGGTCTTAATGTGTGTGTTTGGGGCGGGGTCCAAGGACGATTGGTCTCCCATGACTACAGGCCGCACCGTGGACCCCGTCTACTTCCTGTAAATATTTACAGAGTGTCAGCCAATCCCAAGCGTGCTTTTCAGTGTGTGCGCACAAGTGTGTGTGTGCGTGTGTTTTTGTGGCTGCGTGTATGCGTGTAGTGAAAGTGCTCCGTCGGCTTGAATGGAGCCCAAATGAATAAAATGTGCAGAGGAAATGCTGTGCAGACTGCCTCTGCATGTTGCAAGCAGCTGTTTGTGTGCACGCATGTGTGTGTGTGGGGGTGTGTGTGCGCGCGCGCGTGTGTGTGTGATTCAGCTTGATCCTGAGCTGCATGTGTTCATCCTGTCTGTGTTTTCATCTGTTATCTCTTACAGTGTGTGTGTGTGTGTGTGTAAGAGAGAGCGAGTGCTTGTGCGTGTGCGCAATTGAAAGTCATGTGAGAGTATAATGCGAGAGTATATGTGAGAGAGAATGCGCGTGTATTTGTGATTGAGAGGAAGCATGAACGTGAGAGTGTGTGTGACTGCTCATGTGAACGAGCGAGTGTGTGTGCGTGTGTATTGTGAGTGGGGGGGGGGGGGGGCATTAATGTTGACCACTTGAGAGGAAACCACAGGCCAGACGGTGGATGTGTCACCAAGACGGTTGCCGTGGCGACGGGCCTCCAGCGTTGTGCACAGGACAGCAAATCAACAAAGTTAGGTTCTGTTTTTTTACTTCATTTACTCAAACACGTCGTGTGAATGTCTCCCAAGTTGGACAAAAATATTGGGACACCTATACGAAGGACTGTGCAATATTGCTACTGACACAATTCGTTAGCGTTAAATATTAGTTATCCTTTGACGTAAATGTTTTATATTTCTGATTGTTTTACTTTTTAGTTCATTTTAGATTTGACAAACATCGACACTGGAATGGAGTTTTATTTAATTTTTTTATATAGTAGTAACAAAAAAGACATTCTCTTCTATTCTACCCTGAAATTCACTCAAAATGTTGGCTTCAAACCAAAATGGCCGACTTCCTGTTCCATTTCAAGCAAAGATTCTGATTGACACACCCTCCCAATTTTGTGTTGATTAGTCCAAATGGTGTTGGGGCGGGGGGGGGGGGGGGGGGGTTAACTTTTTACAACTTTTCTTGGGGCACTACTGGGTTACAATTGGGGCCTCATGTTGGGGACCCTAATGCTCTAACAGTTGGGTCTAAATATAACCCAATATGGAGATTACTTGGGTCAATTTGACCGAAGATGTATTTTTGGGACATTTTGTATAAAACAACCCCAAAAATTGAAAGAAAGTTTGCCCAAATGACGTAGTAATGAAGTAGTAGATCAGTCCATTTTTTATTTATTTACCCAAATTGGGTTACTTTTGACCTAAATGTTTTTCGACTCTACACTCTAAAAACAGTTGGGTCAAAAGTAACCCAATTATGGATAATAATAAAAAAAGGACCGATCCACTTTATGGGTACATTTGATCCAACTTCTTGGGTTGTAAAATTTTGACCAATATTCATGATTTGCTTGACTCAAAGGAGAATTGGTCCATTTTTGACCCTTTTGTTTTTAGCGTGTCAGTTACAATTGGGGCCTCATGTTGGGCACCCTAATACTCCTGCAGTTGAGGCTGAATATAACCCAATATGGAGATTACTTGGGTCAATTTGACCAAAAATTTATTGTTTTGTGTAAAAACTTAACAAAAATTGGGCCATTTTTTAAATGAAAACAATCAGTGAGTTTTGGGCTATGATGAGACCCACAAAAATGTGATTCATGACAGCATGGTGGTATAGTGGTTCGCCAATTTGCGTCGCAATGTGCAGATCTGGGGTTGAATCCGTTAATTCAATTATAAAATGGATGGATGGGAATTATTAGCATCAATGTGATGGCATGTTAATACCTTAAATAGGCACCTTGATGCTAAGCTACGTTAGCATGTTGTTTTCTCTCTCTGTCTCTCTCTCTCTGTCTCTCTCTCTCTCTCTTTCTCTCTCTCTCCTTCAAGCTGTGTGGCTTCCACTTCCGTCGTGCCCACGAGCCCCCTCGACTGATCTTTACGCAAAACAGATCAGGATCTCCCCCCCACGCACACACACACATACACCTCATCAAAGTAGTGGAAGTGTGTGTGGGACGATGGATGTGATGGAAAGGTTTCGGGGGGGGGGGGGGCTCGGAAGTGTTTTAGTGTGCATGTGCCGGGGAGGGGGCGTGTGCACGATAACACACACACACACACACACACACACTCACAGCTGGGATTTATCAGTGTTTACTCTCTCCTGCCGGATTGTACTTAAACTTTACCTCCTCGTTGCCCACTCTCTCTGACCACGCACACACAGACACACATGCGAAACCACCCAGCCAGATTGAGTCTTGGCGCTAAGCTGTGAACGGACATGTGCGTGTGCGTGTGGCTTGGCAGGCCGCCAACGGAATCGGACAGAAGCCAACGTTCTTCCTGCTCTGCTCGACACGCGCCGCAGCACGCTGAGTTTGTGCGTGCGTGCGTGCGTGCGTGTGTCATTGCTACCATGTTAGCCACGCCACTCGTGAATGCTGGACATCTCCGATGGAGACCGTCCAATCAGGGCGGAGCTGGTGAATGATTGGAACGCAACACAAAACGTTTGATGACATCACTGACGTTTTTGTGCTTTTTAAAGAAATGGTACTTCTTGTTCTTTTCTTCAGGCAACAACCCTGTCATTTAAATCAGGTTTGGACCCAACCTAACCGGTCTGGTCTTGGATGAGTTTCAAAGATCTAAATTCGGACAGTACAATAGGCAAATGGGGTGAAAATCAGGTTTGGCCAACAATGAATGTCTCGTCCTCATTTAGGCCACATGTGAGCAGGTTGCTATCCAGGTGACAAGAAAATTGGGGCTTTCCGTATTCTATGGACAATTTAGACCCATGACTGCTCACGAATCAGTTTCAGTATACAAATAGACGAAGAACAATTCACATTTAAGGACAATTTATGGTGAGTTGGAGTTAAGCGAAAGAAGCAGGATAGACAGTGGATTGGTTAACAGTCAATGTCAGGACGCGTAAAGACAAACTCAAGAGGACTGGTTGCCATTTCATACAGCAAACTTTCTTCCTATTTTAATTTTAGGTTAAAATGGCTGCTCCAAATCAAAATGGCGGACTTTTTATTCACTTTCTGGCATGGGGGTCCTTGAGTTTTTTTCCCACGTTCTGTTAGAATAGACATGTCCACCCAGTTTCGTGTCCATCGGTCAAATTTGTGTTCATGGACAAGTTGACCCTAAAATGGCTTCTAAAAACAAAACAAAATGGCTGACTTCTTCTTTTAAGTTCTTGCATTGTTCTTGTTGATCTTGTTGTCGAATTTTTCACATTATGATGGGCCATGTCTGCTCATTTTCGTGGCGATCTGTAAAATTGATGTCCGAGGCAAAACATTTTTTTCTTAACATGCCTTTTCACCCCATTTCATAGTTTTAGCTTAAAAGAATCATCAAGCTCATGCTAAGTAGGCTATATCAACAATAATGCCAAATTGGTGTATTCTGCCATCCAGCCTCACGGTCAGCAGATTATTTACACTTGGGCGGTGAAGTGTGTGTGTGAGTCTATGTTTGTGTATTTGTATCCTCAATGGACACACAAGTGCTCACGAGTGTCCCACTTCATGTCGCGCTCGCGCACACACGCGCACACTTTCTTGTGTTGTTGTGTGTTATCTCTTCTTATGTCTTTTTTTTTTTTGTTGTTATCAAGCAGGTGTATAGCGAGGGTGTGTGTGAGGCCGCATTGGACTGTGTGTGTGCATATGCGCGACTATCTTCGAGGACTAAAAATAAGCGTCGGCCTTGGGGAAAAGAGCCACCACTAACCTTGTTGCGTAATTTACTACACGTACACACAGTTGTACAAAGAGCGGCGATAAAGGCGAGGAAGCAACAATGAAGCAATCTGAGGGTAAAAAGGTGAAAGAGTAGTAAATCCATTTCACTTTTCAAGGCTAGCAGGTCACTGGGTTACTGTTACCACACATGCGTGTGCGCGCGGGTTTTCTGTGTGTTTTTGTGTGCGTCCTCTGACACGCACACACGCGCATATTCAAAGGTCTGACAACTTTGCCGGTCTTTTGAGTTGGAGCGCGCACCCACCGCCAACTACAAGCAGGACCCCCCACTGTCTTTTGTCCCAACTATGTAATAGAGTGAGCACATGTTTAATTTGTATGTATTGTTATTAATGCATTTATTAATCTGGTTTGTAGCTGACAGCTTGTGGTTGTGGGGATTTAGGGGGGTCTGATTATGTTTCTATTGATTTTTTTTCTTGCGAGTGTGTTTTGTCTGGAGCGCACGGCTTGATGCCAACGACATGTTTGGAACGAGACATGATGCTTCGTTGTTGTTAGTGTGCCATACGTGTCATAATTACACATTTTCTTCACGTGTCATATTGCGTCTGAATCAGAGGTGGCAAAAGTACTTAAAAAAAATAGAAGACTGAATTGTATTTAAGTACAATGGTAAAAAAAAATTTTTTTTTACTATTCTTCTCAGCTGAGAAGAAGACAGCTAGTTAGCTAGCTAACATTACGAACTGCCAAATAAAATATTACAAAATTTGTAGAATGAAGATATTACCCAGCTATCTTTTCCATGGAATAGCTTAATGCCGATGAAATAGTTCATTTGTATTTTTGATTTATTTTACTTTTGTAGCTACAGCTAGTGAGCAAGCTGAGAAGACAGCACTGCCAAATAAAATATTTTTTTTTTAAAAATTGTAGAATGAAGATATTCCCCAGCTATCTTTTTCAGAGTATAGCTCAATGCTAATGAAATAGTTCATTTGTACTTTGTAGCTACAGCTAGCTAGCTAGCTAGCTGGGAAGAAAGACAGCTAACTAGCTAGCTAACATAATGAACTGACCAATAAAATATTACAAAATTTGTAGAATGAAGATATTCCCCAGCTATCTTTTTCATGGAATAGCTCAATGCTGATGAAATAGTTTATTTGTACTTTTTACTTTTGTAGCAACAGCTAGTGAGCTAGCTGAGAAGAAGACAGCTAGCTAGATAGCTAGTTGGACGGACTACTTAACTACAGAGAGTGGGTACTTTTACTACACTAGCATATCAGTGCATATTAAAATGACTATTATTGTGATTATTATTATGAATAAAATATATTTTTAAGTGTGAACAACCGTACAATCGATGTGTTTGTTCTCAGCCTGATTAAGAAGAAGAATAAACACACGTAAAAAGTGACATTTTCAAATCAAAGTTGAGGTCCGGGTCCTCGAGGCAACTGTCGTGCTCAGCGTTTTCTTTTCTTATTTTCCCCCCTGCTAAGTGGCGCCAAGGGGCAACTTGCCCCACAGGTCGCTGGGTCACAGTGGAGCTGGACCTGTCAGGTTAAGACCAGGGTGAGGACCCTTGCTTGAACCACAGAAGAAGCCACGGACCAGGAACTGATTCAGTGTAGTGGCGTAATGGTTCTTTCGGAGGTTTATCTACAGTTGTTGTCCTGTCCCTAATCATTTTTCCAAGTGAATCGCTTTGCACCAGCTTCAGAGACATCCAATAATCAGGTTTGGTTGATTTTGAAAATGATTCTTAACACACCGCACACGTCAGGAGTCAGATAATCGGGCCGGCGTTCTTGAAATGACGTCTTCATTGTTTTTAAATTTGAAGGAGTCAACGTGAGCTTGATTGTCCGTTTGGTCCAACCCCCCCCCCCCCCAAAAAAAAACAATAACAGCAACATTTAACCCAATTTGGGTCATTTGTTGGGGTCACCAAACAAGGAGAGGCCAGTGTTGCTAATCCTGGCGCCAAGTGGGCGGGCGGGGGTCTACTGGTGGGAGACGGCGTTGAAGGTGGGGGGGGTTAAAAGTACTGGTCAGTTCCTGGGTGGGTGAAGGAGCATCCAGGCCCCCCCTGGAGGGCGCGCACACTGTCCGGGGAGGGTGGGCAGAGGGGGGGATCGGTCGCGTTGGCCGTGGGGTCAGCGCTGATGGATGAGACCCGGGCCCATTGTGGCAGGTGCCCGGCAGCCCCGACCCCATCCAAGCTTAATCAGCACGCCGCCCGGACAACGGGCCCCATTTAACCTCCTAATGACCACTCACTCAATCGGCGCACACACACAGGAAGAGCACTTAATGCGGCGGAACACAAGCAACGTAAATAAAGTGACAAAGACGAATAATCATGAAAGATAAATCAGAATATGAAATATATCAAGAAACAAATGCTGCACCTTGATCTCGTCATCTATTCAATTATAAAATATGCCTTTTGTAGAAATGTGCATTATATATTTATGTTTTTAATATTTTTACACACACACACACCCACACGCACTCGCACACACACGCACGCACACACTTTACACGTCTGTCAGTTGAGCTGACACAAGCTCCTCTTGGTGACCCAATTTTTGCCCGGCCATCTTCCTTGTCAATGTGTGTGTGTGTGTGTGTGTTTGTTTCAGCAGGTAAATAACGTACGCAAAAACAACACAACTTTATGTTTGTCCGTAATTTACGGAAGAGGATTAGGGACAGTGAAGAGGAGAAAAAAAAAGGTTGGCAGGATTCTGACTTAATAGTGAGAATTCTCACTTTATTCTCAAGACTTAATTCTGACTTTAATCTCAGAATTCTGATTTAAAAGTGAGAATAATAGTAGCACTAATAAAGTCAGAATTCTGAGATTAAAGTCAGAGTTAATTCTCACTTTATTCTCAGAATTCTGACTTTAAAGTCAGAATTCTGAGAATAAAGTGAGAATCCTGCCAAACTTTTTTTTTTCACCCTAATCCTTTTCCGTAGTAATTCCTGCCAAAACAACTTATTTTAAATGTTTTATAGCCACATACAAATAATAAAATGCACAAAATCATGCGTGTGTATGTGTTACAATTTTTTTTAATTAAATTAAAAATTAAAAAAAATTAATGTTTACACTCCACAATTACAAAATCGGCATAAACAAAAATAAAAGATTATTAATACTAATTTTGAGTCGTTTAAATGTATATATGTGCACCTTTTTTATTTTAAAATGACTAATTTAACAAATCTTGTTTGGTCCAATAGGAACTCGCATAATAATGGTGTTTCAAAGAAATGTATTTGTCTTAATATTGTTTTATTTTTTTTACATGTTTAAACAAAAACAAATGATTGCCCTAATCGTGATTTTAATTATTAGCAAATGAATCATGATTAATATGTTGTTCATAATCCAGCAGCCTATAGCAGACACATAAAAAATGGTGTCTATCTTGTTGGTTATGTAACCGAACATGCTTGTGTTTGTGCCTCAGGGTTGACTTGAGATGCAGGGCGTCAACAATGCGTTAAATGTCATTCCTTGTGATTTGCATACGTGCGTGTGTGTGCGTGTGTGGATTGTGTTAGTGAAAGTACAAAATGTTAAATGAACACTTAATATGAAGGCGTGGACGTGTTTGGAGTGTGGCAACTCGCTAATTTGCATATTGTGTGTGTTGCTTTTTTTGGCCATCACACTCACGTTGTCAATCACACAATCCCGCACATGCACGCAAATGAAAATACAGTGGCACCTTGGCGGATTATTTTTATTTATTTTTAAACTTTGTGTTGCAAACCAAACGTTTAGTTACAAGTAGTGTTCATTTTATCTGCCATTTTTAAATTTAGTCTCAGTTTTAGTCCAGTTTCAATCACGCTTGTTAGTTTTTATCAGAGTTAGTCAACCTCATCCCGTTTTTAAATTTGTCAATTTTTAGTCCAAGAAAACATCATTTTATTTGTCGAGTTTTAGTCAACGTTTTAGTCTCGTTTTAGTCAGGACAATCATTTAAAACCCCTGTATTAATTATTATGTATTATAGTATGCATTAACAAGATTATGTTGAACATTTCAGATCTAAAACTATTTCACATAAAAATGTATCTCATTTTTTTAAATGAAAAACAACTTGACACATTTACAGTGGCTACTATGGCTCCATGCTATGAGCAAGTAAGTTAGCTAGCATTAGGTAGCGGTCGGTTTAACAATAATGTTGGAATGTTACAGCCGCTGGATTAATGTTACGTTATTATAACTATATATATATATACATATTATTATTTTTTTTTAAACCTTTCACCGTGAAACCACCTCCTGTCTGTCCCATGTGTTTGTGCATGTTGCACTCGCTAACTAGCTAGTTGCAGATTTGAAAGTGGGTGTGTCACATGACAGATTAGCAGAGACAAGATTCTACAAAATCACATCATTTTCGTCTCGTTTTTTTGTTCATAAACTAAAATGTCAATAGATTTTGGTCCACTTTTTATTTAGTGAAGTACATTTTCGTCTCGTCTTTATTAGTCGACGAAAATACATACTGATTTAGTCCTAGTTATTGTTTATTAATGAAAGTTTTAGTTTTGTCTACTCTAATTGAGTGTGTTGGCAAAATTATTTTTCTTTAGTTTTTGTTGACAAAATTAACACAAGCAAACAGATACAGATTCAGATACGCAGCTAATCAAGTGAAGTGAAAAAAATAGAGCAAAGCTAAGGTAGTGTAATGCTCTCGCATGTGGGCAAGGAGAGCCACAGTCATCAACGCACTTTCATCCGTTTATGAAACGGGAACAGTCAAACACACAAATACAAAATGAAAACATGGGAAGCATGGGACGACGCTCACACTGAAATGTCCGACTGTCACTCACGCAGCCACGCCCCTTAAAGGCCATTTACCATTACGCCATTTGTGGAGTATAGGGACTCGGTGCCAGCCTATGAAAAATTACGAATTCACGCCATTTTAAGTACACTGAAAAAAATAAAGAATGTGTGTGTGTGTGCTTGTCGAAGTGTGTGTATGTGTGCAGTGAGTCACTACAGGTTATTTACTGGAACATGTTTACATGCTTGTGGTGTGTGTGTGCGTGTGTGGGAAGTGTCTGTTTTGTCTGTGCTCAAGTGTGGAGTGAAGAGCGTTGGCATGTCTTGATCTCTACGTGGGTATGCGCATGTGACGCAGCGGTGACGTGAATGCCAGGCGATGACAGCAGTCGTGCAACCGATCCAGTTTTGAGTGACGATAGCCTAAAATTTTATTTTTTCTTAAGGAATATGAGCTTAAAGACTTTGCAAGTCTGGCCTGGTCCACTTCAGTCACATTTATGTTTTTTTTTACAGTATAAAGCCAATTCGGAGTTAACAGTTTCATGAGTTCAGTGTAGTACCAGGTTGTGCCACAACATGCTAGCTCCGCAGTGCAATTAACCGCAAGAAGGAGAGGAACTACTCGCCAATAGTCTGCTCCATTTGTAAAAGTTGCAGTTGTTTGATCTTTGCTCACCGGTATACAATTATTGACAAGTTTATTAGCATGCGTGCTAGCTAATGACTAGCATCAGTGTGTTTACATGCATACTCATTCATAAACACGTTTGCTAGCTAACCACTGACATGCACTGAGCATGTTAACGTAACATGGTGGCGCTCATTAGCTTGCTTGGTGGCTAATTGCTAAAATGCCATGTTTGTTATTATTAGCATGTTCAACAGCTAATCGCTAACATCAGCGTGTTTACAAGCATACTTGTTAAGAGATTCATTAACATGTTTGCCAGCTAACCGCTAACGTGCATTGAGCATGTTAACGTAACATGGTGACGCTCATTAGCTTACTTGGTGGCTAATGCCATGTTTATTAGCATGTTCAACAGCTAATGGCTAACATCAGCCTGTTTTAGGGCTGAGTTAAAAAATATATATCAAATAATCGATATTGAATCGATTTTCCTTTTCGAGCCTGATATCGATTCATAAAATCATGAATCATTTATTTTAATATTTATTTTTCCCATAAATTCATAAGAAAATTGAATTTTAAAGGCTGAGTTTTTTGTATTTAACTGTTTTCTTGACATTTACTGTTTACATGAATCTTTTACATTTATATTTACAATTATTGAATTAGAATTATGAACATATTTTTATTTATATGTATTGAATTTCCTCCTTGCTGGTGCAAATTGTCACTGCAATGTGAAAAACGCTTATCTCAATTCTTTCCCCATGTTTTAAGTTTTTATGTTTTGGGGATGAAACTGAACGCATAAACATAAAAATCTAAAAAATGAAAAAAATTAAATTGACATAAGTGTTTTTCGCATAGCAGCGATGGAATGTTTGTGTAACACTTAAGTGATTATAACACTAAATGATTTAACCAGTTACTTCCTCCACAAAATTTAATTTAGAATAGAATGTTAATTATTCGATATCGGATTGAAGTGAAGTGAATCAAATCAAATTGGAAAAATGGATACCCAGCCCTAGCGTGTTTACAAGCATACTTGTTAAGCGAATCATGAACATGTTTGCCAGCTAACCACTAACGTGCATGTTAGCATGTTAACGTAACAGGGTGACGCTCATTACATTTGCTTGGTGGCTAATAGCTAACATGCCGCGTTCATTAGCACGTTCAACTGTGTACTTTTGTTTGTTAGCATGTTTTTCAGCTAACGGCTAACATGTTTATTAGTATGTTCACTCTACATGGATGACGTTTGTTAGCGCGATGTGGACAAATCACCTGACTTGACCCTCACACAGGAAGTGTTTGTGTGCTATGTTGCGTTTTAATGAAGTGCGTGTGTTTGTGCGGTTGCGTGCTGAGGACGCCGATTAGCTTGAGACCTAATTGGGGAGTAAAATCAGTGAGGTGGTGGGGGCGGGGGAGCGGGGGCTGTTTGTGTCTGCTGCGAGTCTTGCTCAAGTTTACTCGGAGTTTTTGCCATCTGTTGACTGTGCCCGACGCGTGTACGTGTATGTGTGTCTATGTGAGTGTATCTGCTCCCAGCAGGGGTGGATTGGCCAGATTAGGAAGGGGGGAGGAAGGGGGTGGGGGGGCTTCCTAAAAATCCCCCCTTCCTCCCTCCTCAATCTACCCAACGCCATTGGTTTTCGGGAAGTCCTAACCCGGGCGCTTGCCACGAGGCTGAGAGAGGTGGGAGTGGAGGGTGGGGCGGGGGATCATGGTCGCTCTAACCTGCTTAATTCTCTCTAATGGCTTCCCCATTCAGGGATTAACTCCTTGTATCCACACACTCGGAGGGTCCGGCGTGCACCAAGTGAAGTTGCCCCTCACTCACTCACAAAGGAAGGTGGACAATGGCTGATCCTTCGCAGTGATTTGGCGAGGCATCAAATGGCCTGTGGGCTGCAATTAACATGTTTGGGACTCTGCAGATCACCTGGGGGGGGGGGGGGTAGGATGGGGGGGGGGGGGGACTAGAGGACAAAAGTTGCGCTATGGTTTCCTTTTACAAGGCTTTCGCTATCTTTCACTCTCTTGCCACGTTTTTTTTTTTTATATTGAAATTCCTGTAATTTATTTGTTATTTTTTTGCAAGTTCTGGTTTATTTTATTTTAGATTTTAATTTTAGTTATATTTCCTTCTTTTTTTTTGTTTAATGTATTTGGTTGCAATTTAATTTTACAGTATAAAACTGGTTTCTGGGTTGTATTTTATTTATTTAGTTTTATTTTTCTGAAGTTAAAATTGTTTTGTATAATTTATTTCCTTAGTTTATTTCCATTAATTGATTTGTATTTTTGTCAAAATCTTGTTTATTTTACTTTTTCTTTCTTTCATTCGTTTTTGTTTTTATCTTATTTATTGCAGTGTGAGATCTGACACTGCATATGACATCGACCCCCCCCCCCCCCCCCAAAAAAAGAGGACCAAATCTTGATGACACATCAAAATGTGATAAGTAAGCATCAATGTCTGATGTGGAAGTTGAGAAGTTCCCACATTTTTGTATGTATGAATGTACCCCACTTCTCTCACCAACTGAAATATGCGGTAAAAACACATTTTTATGATTAAAACAGATAACACTTTCTTCCAATTAAAATGTGTGTGCGTTAAGCAAACATTGCATGCAGGCCGTCTTTGTGTGTTGTCATCCTGCAGGCATGCGTCTTGAACAAAAAGAAACTTTTTTTTGTGATTGTTTGTGTGCCCCCCAGCTACCTGAAACAGCTCCCTAATGCCCCACCCCCGCCCCCCCCCAGCCCCAACACGAACTAATCAACAGGCCAATTGAATTATTATGGCTATTTCTATTGTGCTCAATGCACTTGTCATCAGTCCTTTGCTGACTTATTATTTACGATAATGGAGGGATAGCGTTTATTAGCATGTGGCAGCTAAAGGCTTATTTGTTTATTGGAATGTCAAAGCTAAGTAGCCAAGGCGAAATGCTCATTAGCATGATCAGTGGCTAACAGCTAACATGGAGTTTATGCGGCTCGTGTTCTTCCGGCTGGCCGACAGCTGTGGACACATCTGCAAGTGTGTGTGTGTGTGTGTGTGTGTGTGTGTGGGGGTGTGTGTGTGTGTGTGTGTGTGTTGGGGCAGGAAGTAGTAGGCAGCCATTGATGTGGTCAGACCCTCTGTCACCAGCCAAGGAGGAAAGAGAGGAAGAGGAGGTTGAATGTGTCTTCTTCTTCTTGAAAATTGTTTTCCTCTCCACATGGCCGCTGTTCATCACACACACACACATGCTCGTTAATTATGGGAATAATTTGTGTTTGATCTCAATTCCTTTCCATTTCTGTCCATATAGTTTTTATTGGTTTGGAATAACTTAATATTATTACATTATTTAAAATGTTTGAAATCTCTGCAGGTTTTTTTTTTAATGTAATTCCATTTGTCACAACTTGTTTTTTTTATGTGATGCCATTTACCTTGAAAGCACTTTAAGGAGTTTCACATTTGTGGTTAATCTATTGGCAAATATTTATTTAATAGTTAAATTTTATTAGTCTCTACTTTTTTTATTTTCAAGTTCTTTTTTTGTTTTTATTTAATTGGATTTAATTAATACATACTTTCTATTCATGTTTGCATTTATTTATTCATGACATTTTCATTTTATATTTACTGTATTTTTTATTTTGCTTTGTTGTATTAGTCTTTATTTTTACTTTTTTGCACGAGTCTGTCCTTTCTATTTTTTGGGGCAAGTTCTGGTTTCCATTTCCGTTTTCATTTTGCATGCAGATTTTCCATGTGCATGGCGTGTTCATGTGTCATCTGCTTTTTAGGGTGAACATGCACTATGTGTGTGTGTTGTGCAGCGGGGGGGGGGGGGGGATGACGTTAAAAAAAATGTGCATAAAAGCTTAATATATGAGTGGATTTTAAAAACTTTTGAAAGAGTACACAAAAAGAAAATGACACACCTATCGAATGAAAAAAACATGAACTACACAATAAAATACCCATCCATCCATTTTCCGAACCGCTTATCCTCACGAGGCTGTAAAATAAAATAGAACCATCAACAAATAAATGAAATGAAGTAAAATAAAACCAGTCAAACAGGCCGTAAAATAAAATAAAACCATCAACAAATAAATGAAATGAAGTAAAATAAAACCAGTCAAACAATAAAACAGGTTAACAATGAAATTTAACAAAATTAAGGAATACATCAAAGTAAAAAAAGGAGGAAGTTTAAGTCCTATTTTCCTCTTATCATTTTTCTTCTGATTGGCTGTAATGGCCTTGCAGTTTAAAAAAAAATTAAAATCAAAACTGAAATGAAACTTTTGGAAAGTAAAAAAGGAACACAAGGAACAATTAAACTGGAAATGTGTCATTTTTCTGGTCAGATGGGAGTGTACGTTGCATGTCCTCATTTGTGTAATTTTTCTTCTTGCCTCATCTCATTAACATGCACACGTCAAAGCATATTTGAGAATGTTATTACATAAAAGTGAGGAGAAAGTGCAGGAGACAAAGTGAACGACACAAGCAAGCACACAAATAAACACGTGACAAAGTAAGACGACGTGAAGCAAGAAAAGGCGCGATGAGGACCAGTGCTGCCCCCTACAGGCACGCTCTCATACTGTGTGTGTGTGTGCACGCGTGCGTGGAGACCGTGCGCGTGTTGTTTCCTGGGGAAGAGAGGGGCATCCTGTGACACCGCGTGTGACTCAACGCTTCCCCCCAACACATGCACGCGCACGCGCACGCGCACCATTTGGTTGTCCTTTTGAATGACTCCCAACACACATACAAAATACAATAAAATAAAAAAGAAAATCAAAGATTGCTCAAGAAACTAGTAAGGACAAATTAATGACATAAAATTAACACGATAATAAAATACAATAGATAAATAAATAAATATAAAAGAAACATAAAAAAGTTAATATGATCATGTGTAAAAAAAAAACCAATACAATAATCTACAATAAAATGCACATGAAATAAAATCTGAAACAAAAAATAAAGAGTGGACTAATACAAAATAAATCTAAAAAAGAACAAAATAAAATTAATAAAATCAGGACAAATTCAACTAAAGAATGTATTTTTTTTTAAACCCGGACTAATCTTCAATAAAGTAAATTAGACATATACATATGTATGAAATAAAAATAAAATAATAAACTTCAATACAAACAGAAATTTTAAAATAAATATAAATTTAATAATAATAATAATAATAAAATTAAGGATAAAAGAAAAAAAATGAAAACAATAAAGTGATGTCAATTTAAGAAACAAACAAATGAAATAAAAACCCAAAACGCGCCCCCCAAAAAATCTAAATAAAAATAAAATCACAAGGGCATACTATTGAAGTAAACTTTTTGAAAGTTGTATTGAACATAACATGTTTGAATGCTTGTGTTGCCTCCGGTGAAAGCATCTCCTTTCTCATAAGGCGGGTCATTTGCGTGCGCGTGCGCGGGAGTATGGTACCAGGGGGGCGTGACCCGGCCCAACAGGGGCGTATCCTATTCTCGATGGAGGCGTGTCCCCGCCGGCCCTCTTGGCGACATAGCAGGAGCCTCTCGCCTTGTGTCACACACTCAAGCGCAGCGCGCCGACGGCAGCACACACACGCGTGCACGCACGCACACACACGCACACGAACGCACGCACACGCGAGGACTAGCGCGGAGTATCACAGGCACAAGAGGACGGCGTGCACCTGTCCTACGCGCACACACGAACGGACACAGAGGCCCTGACCAGACGTCCTTATGTGTGGATGGGACCAAAGCTACACGGTGAATAGTTTTCTTTTTCCTTTTCCACATTTAAACTTTGCCAACTTTCATGCTTTGTGTTTTGGTGCATGCTTTACTTTTGGCGTGCGGCGAGATGTCTTCTTCTGTGGAAATAGAAAAGGAAAAAAAGGCCAACTTTGGTGTTTCGGAAAATTTAATTGGACTTTCTTTGAAGGGTGTTTTAAAAAGTTTGTTTTGTTGTTGTTTGTAAGTGGACAAAAAACAACAACGCGCAGAGCTGCTTATTTTAAGGCTTAATTGGATTTCCTTTCTTGAAACAGATATGTGTCATTTGTGCTTTTTCTCTCTCCTTTTTGTATTGGTGGGCAAGAAATATTTGTGCACTGTTGAGAGAGTAGAAAATTAAATATTTAGTGCTTTTTTCCTTGTTTAAAAGTAGGCTAGATCTTATGTTTGAATTTACTACCTGTGGACAAGAAAAAGGTGTCATATTGTAAAATTGCATACATTTACATCATGGTGTGCTGTAATATCGTATTGTTACAGAAATTAAGTAAAAAGTCTACTCTAGTGTTTTAAGGTTTAAATTTCACTTTTTTCCTTAAATATATTTCTTTGTTTAGTTGAAGACAAGAAAAACGGGAACAGATGTAAAAGTACACACAATTAGGATGCGGAAAGCATATAAAGAATGTAATATATCTTATTTAATGCTTTTAGCCATTTTTTTTCAACTAGTGAAAAAAAAATGTGTGCAAAGTGCTGAGAAAATACACAATATTGGGAAGCAAAAAATTATGTTTCGAGACTTAAATGTGTCTTTTGCCCTTTTTAAAAGTACTATTATTCACATAATGTGTGAAGTTAAAAACGCCTGCTTGAATGTTTTTAAAGTTCAAATTTGATATTTGTGCACTGCTCATTTTTTGGCAAAGAACAAATGTACAAAATAAGCAGGTAAAAAAAGATAGTTTGAAGTTTAAAGTGTACTTTGATGCGTTATTTAATCTTTTGTGTGCATTTACTGTAATGTGTTGTTGAAATGCACAAAACTAGCGTAAAAGACACTTTTTGTTTAACAAATCAACAAAATAAGCAATTCGAATGTCAACTTTGCTGTTTTTCAGCTTCAAATTGGCCTAGTTTAGTGTTTTGGAGTTTTGAATTTGCCTGACTAAAATGTTATTTTACGCTGAAGTGACTTTAAATAGAGCAGCTGGTTTATTTTTACATCATGTTGTCATGTCACTGAAGCTTCTCACTCATTCATGAACTGACTTTCAAATCGCCCTACAAACTTTTGTGCATGATCATTTTGTATATTTGAAAGGTGTGCTGCTTCATTTTCATAATAATTACATTTTGACATGCAAATGGCGCTTTTTGAATGTCATTTTCTTCTCCTTTTTTTTTGCATCTTCGAGAGATGAACGGTGCTAAAAACAACTCCACAAACTCCCTCCCTCAAATGTATTTATTTATTCAAACTTCCCATTTTGCGAGTCCTTTGATGTAAACGAGTGAAAATGAAACAAATCATTGGCAGTTGGAGTTGAATTTTGTTGTTGAGTGCGTCACTGATGTGAAGTGTGTAGTGTGTGCGTGAGTGTGTGTGTACATCGTATGTGCTCCCGGTCAAGACCCCCGAAATGGAAAAGTTTTGTCCTTCTCTTCCTCCACGGAAAAATTCATCCCGCTGCTACTGCTTTGCTGAATCGCTGGAACTTCCAAATTTAGTCGGATTCCGTCACAGGAACTTCCTTTCGTCTTTACTTCCTTACTTCCGCCGTTTTCTTCCCGTGTCTGACTCACAGCAAACCCACTTGAAAATCAGCAGCAGCTTTGTCGTAATTGGACAAAAATGTCAAAGACGCGCATAATAGTCAGAAATCTTTGCTAGAAATCAAACACTCAATTTGCCAGCCTAAAATATTTAATTAAACTAAGATTGATTTGTTATTTTGTCAGGCTTAAAAGATTTTTTTTTTTGTTTCCTGCATCCGCTCTCAACTCTATTCAAGCTACATAAAAGTTTCAACACAGTTCTTGGTACTTTCCAAGTTTCAAACCTGGAAAGTACCACCCATGCTGGTCCTGACTAATGATCCCGGAACTAAATGAAGATATTAGTTGCCACTTAACAGTCCTTGAACCTCTTGAGATAACACATCCAATCTGGTTCCAAAAGGTTTCTGAACTTCTTGAGATACCATCCAACCCAGCAGGGTTTTCTTTTAGCCCCGATTAATGACCCAAGAACATCATTCAGACACTTGCTAAATCAAAGATTTCTAGACTGAGACACTACACCAACTTCCAAAAGCTTCCTGAGTCGTAGAAACAAGGTCCAGCTCAAAGGTTCCCGAACCCCCAAGTGTGGTCTTTGTTTGGCCCAATAACGGCCTCCAGATCAAATTTTTAGACTCAGAAGTTTGATCCTTAAAAACATCTAAACATCAAACCTAAAAAAATACCTGAAAACTAAATCCTCAAGCTTTTTGGAGCCCCCCTTAGTGAATCTCAGCAAAGTACTAGCCCTAAAATAAAACTACATCTCTCTCATGTGTTTCCCAGGCGACCTCTCAAAGCTCGGCCATGTTGACCAGTGAGGGGGCGCACACCATGGAGCAAGAGGACGACCACCACGGCGCCAAGATGGCCTCCACCAACTCAGACGGCATCCAGCCGGACTCGGAGATGGAGGCAGCGGACGAGGCCGACATGACCCGCTGGACCGAGGCCGAGTTCGAGGAGAAGTGCACGTATATCGTCAAGGATACAACGTGGGAGGCGGGGCAGGAGGGGGATGCTAACTCCGCTAGCATCAGGGCGCAGGCCTCGCTGCCCCGGAACCTCATGTTCAAACACGCGGCTGACGGAAAAGAGGTGAGACGGCAGCACACGCACGTCCTTAGCGAATGTAAAGCAGTTGCAAAGCAGCCTTTATAAAACAAAGTAGCGCTAGCTAAAATATCCATCCATTTGCCGCTTATCCGCAATATTTCCTGCCGACAAGCAGGAGCCATTCAATCGTCAAGATGGAAAAAAACCCCACCTGTTATCTCTTTCACACTTTTGCCCATAACGGAGGTGAAAAAGTTATCTCGATTGCGTAAATAACCAACCCCCTCATTGGCAGCCCCCTACCGGTCAAAAGTGTGATGGTATGGATTATTTCATCAGAGTGTTTGTTATCCAGAGGAAGCTGAGCACTGATAGCAAATGAAGTGAAAGCCCGTTGGGTTGAAATGATTGCGTTAAAACCGCTGGGTTGCACATAAAGCCGAATATTTTAATCTGTAGTCATTGTTCATGTTCCACAAAATCTATTTGACTGCATTATATACACACTAAAAACAGTTGGGTCAAAAATAACCCAACTATGGGTCAAAAATGGACCGATCCTCTATTTTGGGTCAATTTGACCCAACTTTGTGTTATTTTGTAAAAAAAAAAAACACAACAACAGAAAGTGGATCGGTCCATTTTTAATCCATAATTGGGTTACCTTTGACCCAACTGTTTTTAGACTGTAACATTACTGACTAAGGCTTCTATTGCTTCTCTTATTTAGTCAACTGACTAAAAAGTACCCTTGTGTGTGTGTGCAGGTTGTTGGCGTGTGCAGCCGGGAGTACGTCCCCAAGGGGACCCGTTTCGGACCCCTGGTGGGCCAAATCTACACGGCCGACAGCGTGCCCAAGGACGCCAACCGCAAGTACTTCTGGCGGGTGAGTGAAGGGACTCTGGGGGGGGACCACTTCCTGTGACATCAGAGCCTTTGTCGCAGGAAGTGTAACTGGTTGAGAAAGCGAGAGGGGAAGGAAGTGATGTCACAGGAAGCGTCCCGTAAGTCCACAACAGTGATGGGCTGACCCACTTTGTCACTTCCAGGAAGTAGCCCCTTACCCCCTCCATGTCATGAGTCACGAAGCTAAGCGTGTTGCTATTTCCACCGTTTTGTGGACAGCTTACATGAGACACAGTATGAAGCAGCAGTAAAAGTGATGTTAACAAACGTAAAGTAGCATTAAAGTCCAATGTAAACCAAATAAACCAGTATTAAAGCAATAAAGGCAAATATAAATCAGCTAGCTAACAACAAAGCTAAATATATTGCTTCCTTCCCGCCTTCAGATATACGCCGACGGCGACTTCCACCATTTTGTGGACGGTCTGGACGAGTCTCGCTCCAACTGGATGCGTTACGTCAACCCGGCCCACTCGGCGGCCGAGCAGAACGTGGCGGCATGCCAGAACGGCTTGGACGTTTATTTCTACACCGTCAAGCCAGTGCCGGCCGGCGCAGAGCTCCTGGTGTGGTACTGCCACGACTACGCACGGAGACTACACTACCCGCCAACCGGGGAACTCATGATGCAGAAGCTCAGTAAGTAAATTAGCGCGTGATTGGCTCGCCATGATCTCAACTTTTTGTGGATACACACACATCTGGTGTTTTTAAGTAATACTGTATAGCAGCTAATATATAGCAGTGGTAACGCAGTACTTAAAAAGTGTATGCTAATTTAAAGCATATCGCTAATATATACACAACAGTGTTCAAGCAATGCTAGCAAATGTAAAGGATCAGTAAAGCAGCGCAAGCTAATGTAAGGGAGCAATAAAGCAGCCTGAATATTAGCTGATTTTGAGCAGCCTAATGTAGCATTAGCTATTATAAAGCAGTGGTAAAGCAAAATTAGCAAATAAAAAGCAGCAGTAAAACAGCCTTAACTAATATAAAACAGCATTATTTTGGCAAGTTAGCAACCCAAACATGTCCTCAAGTAGACGCCAAAGCAGCCACTAAACATATATATGAACAAGTGTGTGTTAGACGACACTTTCTCCTTTTAGCGTCTTTGTAGTGTTAGCACTTGAACGCACCATCCAGCTCTCAGTGTGTGTGTGTGTGTGTGTTTGATTTATCACTTAAAAAGAACAGAAGGGAGCCCCCCCGGCCCCCATTGCCAGCCCGCCTTTCCCCTCCTCTTGAACTTCCTGTCTGAGCTGCTGACAGATTGAAATCTCCAAGATGGCGGCCATGTTTGTTTAGGTTTCTGAGGAGGATGAGGAGGAAGGCTAACTGATAACCTCCATGTTTACTCACCAACGCCTTACTACTCATTCACTCACTTGTGTGTGTGTGTGTGTGGGGGGGGGGGGGGGGGGGGTAACACACACATTGTACCACACATAATAGATGGCGGCCATTTAGCAGAGAGCTGACATGTCTTAGCTTTTAAGAGTTTGGGCTGCTAATCCTCGCTTTCATCTTGCTGGTGTGTGTGTGTATGAGAGTGAGAGAGCAAGAGAGAGCAGCCTTCGCTAATATAAGCATCAGTAAAAACAGTGTTTACTAACAAAGCAGTGTTAGCTCATATACAGCAGCATTAAATCAACATAAGCCAATGGAAAGCAGCAGTAAAGTCCAATTAGCTAATATAAAGTGGTTTGAGTTCATATACAGCATTGTTGGCTAATAGAAAGCAACATTAGCCAGTATAAAACAGCATTAGCTATAATAATGTGTCAGTAAAGCTAAGCTAATATAATGCAGTGTAAGCAAAAGCACTGTTAGCTAATGTAAAGCGGTGTTTGCAAATATAATCTAGTTTTATCCAATACAAAGCATCGTTTATAGAGTTGAAGCAGTAAAGTTAATACAAAGCAGCAGTAAAAAGGGTTTTTGTCTGCACACACACCTCAGTGTGTTTACCTCATTCACTTGTAACAATATGTGTAACGCACACACACACACACACACACACACACGCGCACTAACGCACCCCCCCACACACACACACCTGACTTCTTGTCCGGATCCTCACCTCGTCCGTCAAGCACGTGTCACTTTGAGAACGCTAATGCACGTTTATCTCCCCAAAAGTAAACATCCGTCAAGACCTCTATTGATTTGACTTTTCCTGTCCTTGCAGAGCGGTCGCTGCTGGAGGTGAAGCAGCATCAGGCGTCGGAACCCTCGCCTCCCCCCACCGTCACCCCCCGACCCCCCAAGCGGGAGCACAGCGTCCTATCCATCCTGCGGGACGTCCCCAGGAGTGAGCCCAGCCGCCCACTCCCCACGCGCCCACGCTGCGCCTACAGCCCCGAGCGCCCCTTGTACCCGCGCGCCCTCTATCCGCCCCTCAGGGGACACCCAGAGGACTTCCTCAAGGCGGGCGCCCTGGGGTACCCCCGTTCCCCCGGGGACCAGTCGTCAGCCACGCCCAGCCCGTCGGCGAGGAGCAGCCCGGAGAGCAGCCCCCAGGGGAGCCCGTCGGCACCCTTCTACCCGGGTGGACTAGGGCAGTACCCCAGCTACTCGCCGCCGTCCGCTGCCCCGCTGTCACCTTTCTACGCCCCAGGGGCGCCCTACTCTCGCTACCTCCTGCCACATCACTACCCACTTCCTGGGGGCGGTGTCCCCACCGTGGGCGGCATCTACCCTCGGATGTACCCGCTTTACCTGCCGCCCCATGTCCCCCTCCTGCCCTCGGATGCAGCTGGACGCCGCTTCCTGATGTCGGAAGCCGCCCACCCGTGCCGGGACTTTCTCCTACCAGCGCCCACCAGCGCCTTCTCAGCCGCCGCCTCCCTCAAGGACAAAGCTGCTGCGCACCGCCCTTATGCAGGGCAACACTCCCCATCGACCGGATCCCCTGCCGCGGGGGTACGCGGCGAGCGGGCAGCCACTACACTGTGCGACTCGGATGAGGAAGCGATGAACCTGGTGAAGGCGAAGCGGGGTCTCGGCTCAGCCGGGTACAAGGCGCTGCCGTACCCACTCAAGAAGCACAACGGGAAGATCAAGTACGAGTGCAACATCTGCACCAAGACCTTTGGACAGCTTTCCAATCTTAAGGTGAGGGCCCCAAATTTTGTTTGCTTAATTGAGAGGCACCGACCGCTTCAACGTCTCCTGTTCCTCATACTCTTATTTGACTTGACTCGAGTCTGACCTAAGTGCCAATTTTAAGACGAGGCTTAGCTTAACCATGTGAAACTCATCACTTGGCTGATTTGGTATCTTTGAGACTTGACTCAAGTCAGTTCTAAGTCGCCTATTTTAGGACTCTTGGCTAAAACTTCAGAAAGTCCCGACTTGACTCTGACTTAGTATTCATGAGACTTGACTCAAGTCAAACTTAAGTCGCCAATTTTAGGACTTGGCTCGGTTAAACTTTGACTTAGTATTCATGAGACCTGACTTAAAAAGCATGACATTTGAAAAAATGCATTTTCAATTTTCATTTGCGGTTGGGTATTGTCAAATTTTTGAGGGACATATCCGCTACAGTAGAAACCTTTTTAGGGAGGTTGCCAATTCCTCTCAAGGCTATTCACAACTGGGTCCGAGATACAGATTCAGAAAAACTGACTGTATAAATGTAAGTGAAGCTACTGAGTTCAAAGTGATGAGTGGAAGGTTAAGACTTGACACGTGACTTTAACGCATGACTTTCACATGTGACTCAAACCAACCCAGTGCGCTTTTCTGACGGCCAATTTTTTGCCCCGCAGGTCCATCTCCGCGTCCACAGCGGCGAGCGACCGTTCAAGTGTCAGACGTGCAACAAGGGCTTCACACAGCTGGCCCATCTACAGAAACACTACCTGGTCCACACGGGAGAGAAGCCACATGAGTGCCAGGTGAGGCTTTTGGTGCCAAATGAGGCAACGAGATAGCATCGTCGTAGAAAAATGTAAAATAAAGATTTTAAAATTGTAAAAAGTAAATGTTTCTATTTGCAGCTAATATGACTGACTACATTTACTGCAGCTTACTGAGGCACTTATTTGTGAAACTCTTCTTTGTGTATTATATACGTCTGTACTGTATTGCCCCCTGGTGGCCAAGACATGCGCACCTGAAGGAGGATAATATCATGATTCAAAAATGGTTACATTTTTGTTTTTTTTATTTATAATAAACATGTTACCAACATTTTTGTTGGTGTTTTTTGTGGGGCTGGTAAAAAATCATGCTCTGGAAATATGTTTGGCAGTTTTATCACCATCCGACTCCTTAACTGACTCCATTTGTTGTGTGCCAGGTGTGTCACAAGCGCTTCAGCAGCACCAGCAACCTTAAGACCCACCTGCGCCTCCACTCAGGCGAAAAGCCGTACCACTGCAAGCTGTGCCAGGCCAAGTTCACACAGTTCGTGCACCTCAAGCTCCACAAGCGCCTGCACTCCCGCGAGCGACCCCACAAGTGCCCGCAGTGTCACCGCCACTACATCCACCTGTGCAGCCTGCGCCTCCACCTCAAGGGCTACTGCCCGGCCGCCGCCCCCCACCCCGCCGCGGACGAGATCCAACGCGCCAACGAGGAAATCGAACGCTTCGATATGAGCGAGCACGCCGAGCAACTGGAGAGGCTCCGAGGCGGAGCCGAGTTGGACGCCGTCCTGGAGAAGCAGGTTCTGGGAGCCGCGTGGCGCCAGACCTCGGTCATCAAGGTGCGACGTGGACTCGCCGTCAAGCAGGAGGCGGACCCGTGAGGGAGGGGGAGACCACTTCAGGGACTCGCTACTCAGGGCTCAATTTTGACAATCATCCTACTAAGGTCTCCATTTCCACACTTTTTGCTTTAATTTATTAGCTGATAATGACGTTTCCAGAACATTCTTCAGGGTTTACAAGAATGATTCCACAATTTGACTGTGTCCCTTTACCACTTAATTTAAACGACAGGAACAAAGGGCGAGTGTGTGCGTCACAACAGTTACCTCAGAGTGTGTGCGAGTGTGTGAGAGTGCGCGTGCGCCAAGGGAAAGGCTGAAGATGGAACTTTTTTTCTATTTATTTGCTCTTTGGCTACTTGAAGAAGGAATGGAAGTGGAGCGCAGCTGGGCAACATGTAGCACCTGTTTTCATCATTTTGTTTTATTTTGGTTTTTGATGACACTGTCAGTGATGTGGATGTGATACTCCAAACCAAAGTTGACTGCATGGACTTCCGCGATCCGAAAAGCAGGAAGAATGTGAAGAAGGGACTTGGATTTGATTTTATTTATTTTTATTCTTCATATGAATCTTAGGATATTTTATGTTAGTGTTATTTTATCCGTAATGAATTACCAATTTTCGATAAAACGGATGTGAGACACTTGAAACCAAAGTCGACCAGATTTCCAAACACAAGGCATCCAAAGCAGCAAAAAATGTCTTTCATATTATTATACTATAAGATTTGTTTTTGTTATTGGTTATTTTTATTTTATTTCTAATTCAAATAAAGAACATGTTTTTATTTTATTTTATTATTAACAACACCACTGTGTGATACTCCAAACCAAAGTTGACTGGACTTCCAAACTGCAAACATCCAAAGCAGGAAGAGCTTGAAGAAGGGATTTTTTTTCTTAATTTTATTTTTAATTTCTAGTTTTTATTTGACCTTGAATTTATTAATTATAAAAAATATTATTTTATTTGGTTATTCTTGTTTTTTTTGGGGGTGAATTTTATTTTCATTTATATTATTCAAAATTTGAATATGTGTTCTTTATTTTTTTCCACTTTTTTTCCCACTTTTTTATGTGATTTTTTTCCATTTTTTATTTTTTTCCCCTTATTTTCATTTTTTTAAAACTTTTATTTTGTTCTTAATTGTATTATTTATTTTACTTTCCAGTGTTCTTGTTTTTCTTAATTGATTTTTTTTATTTTACTTTTACTAAATTTTATTTGTAATTTTAATTTTAATTTAAATTTTTTAAGAAAACATTCTTAATCCACCACTGTCCACTTGTGACACTCCAAACCAAAGTTTACTGGACTTCCAAACTGCAAACACCCAAAGCAGGAAGAATGTGAAGACGAAATCAATTTTGATTTAGTTGTTTGTTCTTAGCCCCTCCCCCAAGCACGTCTCTTATGCACTGGCCCCGCCCATTTTCTCATCTTCCTTTTTGACCAAAAAGTGTCTCCCGTCTGTTCGTGAGCTTTAACTCTACAAACTCAGTGTGTGCGTGTGTGTGTGTCTGTGTTTACATGCTGGTTGGTTTACAAATTGTTTTATTTTATTTATGTGCAAAAATGTCCAAATGTGTAAATTATGTTGAGAATTATAAATGTTCACTGCTTTAAATCCAAACCGTGGCATGTTATTATTGGTGTCTGCAAGAACAAATACAAGGGGAAAAAAAGTGTACACTTTCATATGATAACACGTCTAAATTAGTCACTAAGAACAATAGGAAAAGTTTGAAAAATATGATTGAAAATAGAAAAAATACATAATGTGAAGATGACTGATAACAATAAGCATGCATGTTGCCAGGCTGTATGGCAACATGTGAGTGGAGAGTGGACTCAAACTAATAATAGTCAAGTTGGAATAATAGGCTGCAGCTGTCTGCTTCCTGCTTTGCTGACTGCTCACATTTGCTGTCGCTCGTCTTCACAATTTACTTTTTATGACGAGGCAGGAAGAAGAAAGTCGTCAACGTTTATGTTGTTCTGGCGTCCGGCTTCAAGAGAGCGGCAGGAAATTGAACGCGGACCCCCCCAGGGCCTGCTGCGACCGAGCGCTTTCATCCTCTTACGCGACGACATGCGGAATCTTAAATGACAACCGTGTCTCATCTTACAGATGCTCATTTGAGTCGCGAAAAGTCATCTTCACATATGGAAGCGCTGGAGTGTATCACAGTTGGCTATTAGCGGCAGAAGCGTGGCGCATCGTGGACTCGTCACCATTTTCCTTATAGTTACTTTTTCATTTTGAGTATTTTGAGTTTAGTTTTTTATACTTAGTTTTGATCGTTTTTTCAAAAAAATATTTAGTTTTAGTTTTGTTTATTGGTTTTAGCATTAGTTTTAGTTTTTTGTGTGCAGTTCTTGTGTGCAAGTTAAATCAAAACATCACAGTAAGTATAGTGAAAACTATATATAAAAAAAAAAAACACATTTTAAAAACAAATATCCACAAATCAAATACCATACAAGTAATGTATGACGGTCCACAGAATTTGAAGTACAAAGTGCATAATACTGCCTCTTAAGTTAGATACATCACAACGCAAATGTCTTACATAAAGGTGGTCTCGCTTGCCATCCATCCCTTGTTTGTCAACGCTGTCCTAGAAGTGTGAATTTCTGGCCATTTAATTAGCAACCATCGAAAGACAAACTAAGATGCCTTCGCGCTAGCTAGGATGCGGCTAGTAGCTAGCAATGAATGGATTTAAATGGAACCAAAGAGAAAAAATATCCTCTGTTCTGCCGTTGGCCTGGAGACAGCGCGGGATTCTGGCGGACCCCGTTCGAGTTGATTGGGTCATTCGGTGGCAAATGTCAATACAAATGGTGAATCCAAGCCCTGATAGTTGTTCACTTAAATATTTGGTTGCCGCCGATTCACATGACTCATGATTTCAAGTATGTTATTAAAAATATAAATACGATTTGACTATGATGACGTGACTATATTTAAAAATATATGCTTCACTCATAACAGCCTTCAGAGAGAAATCATAATGTCAATATGAGCCGCCATGAAAATAACCGTGAAGTGATGAGCAGCGTTCCATTTCGGTATTTCTTGAGAACCCCACACACTACGCCAACCGCCCCCGTCTGACTCAGTATCTTTCAGTCCTTCCGTCCCTTTATTAGTGTGAGGGAAACTTGTTGCTTCCCCTCGGCAGCTTACATCTGTGGCTTGGTGGAAACCATTTGTGACACTGCTTGGGATACGTACACAACATTCCTGTTTACTCCATCAACGTGACAAAATGGCGGATAAGGTGGGAAAGTGTCAACATATGAAAATGTAAAAAAATGCACCTCCCCCGTACACACAGGGGTGCAAAATAAAATTATATTTTTTTGTGTGGAACATTTTTTTTATTACACACAAAAAAAGAGGAACATTTATTAGTTAAGCATTTAAAAACTATAAAATTTGAGAAAAGTATTTTAAAAAAAAAATTGAGGAAAATAAATCAATTTAAATATAGAATAGGGAAATATAAAAATAATCAAAATGTAAACAAATATTATGAAGTTAAGCAAATTTAAAGCAATATATTATATAATATATAAATATATAAATGTTTTAATAATACATAAATACAATTTAAAACAAAGGAAAATGTAAGAAGATAAAATGTAAAAAAAATATATATAATAAGGACAATGTAAAGTGTCAAAAAAGTAAAATGTAAATACTTGAGGAAGATGCACAAATAAAATACATAAATGTAATAAGCATATTAATATATATACGGTATATTAAGTATATTCATATATATATATATTTGCATTTTCCTGATTTTGTTTTTGGTCCAAAACCACTTCATACATATGTCACCATGTCCAACATTTGTCTCACTCACACACATGCGCGCACACAATGGCGCGTTCCAATGTGACTACGTTTCCAGAAGCCAAAGTGATCCTCCCGCCCGTCTGCGGGCATTTTTACGGCTAATACGGTTGAAAATAGTCCGAATGAAGGTTGAATCATCCTCATCACTTCCCCCCCGGAATCCCCTCATCCCAGCCATAAACCAAGTGTTAGCGCATGTGCAAATAAAGGCCACATTTTCCTTTTATTAGTTTTACTATCAGTTTAGGGATGTAGTTTTGCTTTTTCTACGTGACACTTACTCAGAAAACAGCCTCAGCGAGAAGGCACAGGAAGTGATGTCACAAGGTGGTATAGTAGTCAGAAAGTCTCGAGTCACTGGTGAGCTGGAGCCTAACCCAGTTAAACTCTTACTTCCCGTTTGACAGAAGCAGCCTCATGACCTCCCCCAAGGCCCTCAGCACTACAGCGCCACACGCTGCTTACTAATAATACTACCTGCACTTGAGCGTGAGACACTTTAAAGAACGACATCAAAGCCCGTTTACCCCCTCATCTTCTTCAGCCTGTCAGTGGCTGCTTGGGCTTTGCCTTCACAACATTTAATGACAGCTTTGAACGTGTGTGTGTGTGTGTGTGTGTCTGGGAATGAGAGTTCATCCAGGAAAGAGAAAGACGTGATTTTTGTTTTGTTTTGTTTCCCTACTGACATTACCTCATGACCGTGTGTATATGTGTGCCGATGGCACTACATGCGAGCACATGCCAAGTTTGAGTTTCATTATGACGATGACCTGTTTTTATACTCTCAGTCAAGGCAGCCTCATTAAATTTTTATTTAGTTTGTGTACTGCAAATGTTTAAAAACGCGCCAGTGGTTGAGCAATTTCCATTTCCGTGAAAAATGCTATTGAAGTCAAGTACATTCAAGTAAGGCCGAGTGCAGTGAAAAAAGGTTAAAAGAATGTAAATAAGACAAAGTACAGTAAAAGTAAACCATTATATGAAACGCCTATCCTCAATACAAATCCAAGTTAAGCAAAGCGGAGTAAATAAAAAGGGTAAAGCTAGTAAAGTAAAACAAAGTACAGTGCAGTGCAGTAAACTATAAAAAAGGAAAGTAACATCAAGTAAGATAAAGCAAAGAAACATGAAACAAGTTAAAAGAGAAGTCAAAAATTCTCTTTACAGTAAAGATAGCATTCTGATTAATATTGCGTTTGTGGAAAATCAATTAACTCATTCACTGCCATTGACGGCTATAGACGTCAAAAATTCATTTAAACTATTAGTTTAACATTTTTTTCCACTTTTGCTAACAAGAGTGTGAAAACCTAGAACAATTTTTTTTATTGTAAATTTAGAACAGATATAAAATTTGTGATTAATCGTTAGTTAACTTGTGAATTCATGTGATTAATTACAATTAAAAAAAATAATCGCCTGATGGGCCTAATTTAAAAAGTAAAGGGGTGTTTAATCGTAATTAATCGCATGATAATTTTGTATCTGATTTAAATGGACAATAAAAAAAATTCTCGGCTTTCATAAAAAAATATATGAAATTATTGTATTTGTTTAAACTAATAGAAATAGTTCACGTGAATTTTTGACGTCTATAGTCATCAAAGGCAGTGAATGAGCTAAGCATAAAAATCCACCTGTTTTTAGCCATCTCAGGGGTCGGCCATTTTGCCACTTATTGTCAACTGAAAATGATATCACAGTGTCTATTAAGCCCGCTGAGGGATGAACGTTTAAGATGCTAGCAAATTTTGATTTAAACTAGGAGTCTCAGGCAACTAAAAATGTAATCGTAATTAATCGCATGACTTCAATAGTTATCTCAAAAATAATCGGTTACATCTGTTCCAAATGTACAATAAAATTTACAATAAAAATTGTTTTCATATATACAATATAAAAGTGGAATTTTTTAAAACTAATAGACATTTGGCTACATCTTTTAGTCATTGAAACAGCAATTTTATAATAATTCATAAAATTGAGTTAAAATTAAAAAGATGTACTGTACTGTAAAAAACGAGTGTGATATTGATTTGTGTTGGGGTAATTTTTCTGCCACTAGTTGGCATAATTGCATTTGTAAGACATTGGTGACAGCTCAGTGCATTTTTCTTTTCATATTAAGAGCTATCTAATCTTTAACATGAAGTAACTTGTGAAATTCTGCATTTCTAAAATTGTAAAATACAACTTGACCCCATCCATCCATCCATCCATCCATTTTCTGGACCGCTTGTCCTCACAAGGGTCGTGGGGGTTGCTGGAGCCTATCCCAGCTGGCTTCGGGCAGTAGGCGGGGTACACCCTGTACTGGTTGCCAGCCAATCGCAGGGCAGGGTGTCAACTTGACCCCAGTCTCTGCAAATATATGCACTATTATTAAATTTGTTACTGCTAAAATTTGACGTGAACGTGTCTGCTGCGTTGTGACTGGAATTCCCCCAGTACAGGCTTTCCAAGAAAGGGGCGGTCATTAATCACGCGCAATTTTGACACCCCCAATTTAAACGTCCTTTTCATTCTCTTAATGGTTCTCAAACAGTCATAATGGTCTTTCTGGACATGTTCAAAAATACTTCAGTGGCATAGAGGTTTCTTCAGGTATCAGCTTGTGAATATCACATGACCAAGTCCAGAAAACAGGTGAGCTGTGATTGGATGTTACCTGAGTCTTTAGGGACCCGGTCATTTTCAGTCGATAGAAAGTGGCCAAATGGCCGCCTCCTGAAATGGATAAAAAGGGGGGGATTTTGCTGCTTGATTCATATTCCACAAACACAATATTAATCAGATTGCTGTGTGTGACTAGTGAGGGCACAGAGGACTCATGGTAAATTATTTTTTTATTTGACTTCCAACTTCAGAAAAACAAGATAACACAAAGTAAAGTAAAGCACGACGACGCAAATAAAGGGTGAAATCACGTTGAAGCAAAGCAAAATCAAATCAAAAGCAAACACGACATCACTCAAGGGCTCGGTTCAGTAATGTCCACTTGAACCAGTTGCGTGATTTCCCATGTTTTGTGTTGCGTTTGATCTCAGAAAGCTCAAAGCCCTCCATTTCACGCAAAGGCTGCACGTGTCCTCACACTTGTTGCCGTGTAACACGCTGTGTGCGTGTGTGTCTGCGGGGCATGTTGTGGCTTTTATTGCAAAGGGGGAAAGTGGTGAAGTGTCTTCAAGAATGTTTGCGGTGCATAATTGACTTTGTCACGTAATACACAAACACCAAGCACAGCTTTAATTATTGTGTTTTCACCCTTAATAGTTCAGCACTACACTATTACGCTACATTACTGCACAGACTCTGTCCTTGTGTGTGCGTGATGATTTCCTCTTAATGGCTTACAATTGTGGATTCTCTTGATCTCTTAATTGAAGAGCAGTGAAGCCTCTTATGAACTGATCAATTTAAAAAAAAATTATTAGGAAAAAAATACCAAATGTGTTAATAAACTGGAAAATTATAAGAGAAAAAATACAAGTAGGCCTACTGGAAAAATTTGGGAAAAAATATATGAATATATATATACATATATTAGAACGCATGTATACAATTAAAAATACATGAAGTGGAAAGGCGAAGATGGGAGTAGGCTACACCAAAGTATTAACAAAAGTCGTAAATAATTGTTTAAAAATGGAAAAACTAAGCGGAAAAATACACTAATAATGCAAAAATGAAAACAAAATTAAAACACAGATAAATAAATAAATAAATATATATATATATATATATATACAGATGTTAGAAAAACAGTTAAGTGTGGAGGGGTGGGGGGGTTGGTCTTCTTTAAAACTTCACAAAAAATATTTATTAAAACTGGAAACAGCAGAAAAATACACAAATTTTGGAAAAATGAAAATTTAAACGTGAGAAAAAAAACTACATTAAAAATAGAAACACACAATTAAAGAATATTAGTTACAGTTTTGGAGAAATACGATAAAATTACATACATATTTAAAAATATATATAGTATATACAAATACACAAACAAACATTGGACAAAATATACAAATGTGAGGAAAAAATTACATTAATAAAAAAAAAGATGAAATGGAAAAATACATGTCAGAATAAAAACAATATTTGTTAAAAATATACACAAATGTGGAAAAGGTGGCGAAAAATAAGACAAAAAATAAAATATTGGGCAAAAATATACAAACATTGGGAAAAAGTACTAAACACATTACACTTACTTAATTACATGAAAAACACACTACAGTATAAGAAAAAAAACCTATTTGTTAAAAATGGAAAAGTATTAGAAGAAAAAAAATCAACACATGTAGACAAAAAAAGCCTTAAGGCTCTGGGTCAACCCCACACAATCATGTGGCCAACATGCAAACTCTGCAGAGGAAGGTCTGAGCCGAGATTCAAATCCAGAACCAGAAGTGCGAGCCACTACTCGCCGTGCTGCCGCCAAAGGATTCCACGCTGTTTTCTTCTCGTTTCTGGAGGAGCTCAGCATGTTGGCACGGTTGGGACGTAAAAATCTGCTCTTCTCTAGTGAAAACTACCGATGTTGTAAAATGGACGTTCCATTCCAGTACGTCAGGCGGCACGTGGAAACGCACACAAGTACAGTACGCAAGTCAGACGGCGGCTCGGCGGAGGAGAGGCCCGTAAAAAAATGTGTGTCAGCTTGGGCCAGACATTCATCACCAGTCTTCATCACACACGGGGGCCCCCCACCCCAACACACACACACCCACCCACCCACCCACCCACCCACACACACACACACACACACACACACACACACACACACACACACACACACACACACACACACACACACACACACACACACACACACACACACACACACACACACACACACACACACACACACACACACACACACACACACACACACACACACACACACACACAGAGCTTGAGTCAATGCCGTAAAGCCACCATCCCATCATGCTCGGCGGCAGCCACGCTGACGTGATGACATCACTTTACACACGTGCACTACAAATTTGTCGCTTTTAGGTGCGAGTGTGTGCTTGAGAGGCACCGGTGGTACGGATACAAAAAATCCTTCATTTAGACAAAAGTAGCGCCTTGCTGCCATCTTGTCATATCTTGGTGGCAAGAAACTATGTTGAAGTCAGGTGAGGAGGGTCATTTAGACAAAAGTAGCATTTTGGTGACATCTGTGGCATCTTGGTGCCATGGAACACTGCTGACGTGAGTAGAGAAGCTTCATTGAGACAAAAGTAGTGCTTTACAGCCATCATGTGGCATCTTAGAGTCAAGGAGCTCTGTTGAAGTGAGTTTAGGAACTTAATTCGGATAAAAGTAGTGCTTTGCCGCCATCTTGATGCCAAGGAACTACGTTGAAGTGATTTGTGGAGCTTCATTTGGACAAAAGTAGCGCTTTTATTTTTTTTTACTTTTATGCTGTGTTATCTTCCACGAATGTTGTTTTCATATGAAGAGAGTAAGAGCAAAATGTGTGTGTGTGTGGGGGGGGGGGGGGGTGTACTCAAGTACAGATAGCAGAAAAATCCCCTTAAATACAGTACCAAGGTATTTGTACTTAGTAGCTTCCCACCACTGAGATAGAATTACATGTACACGAACACCTGCAGGGGGTCATAACTGATGTCTGTAATTATGTACGCACACTCATGAGAGTGTTGTGGAGCAGCCAGAGGCACGTCTGACAGGACAGTTTAGTGGTCTCATTAGTATGGGGGGGTACAAATGAGTTGTAAGGGGTGGGGGGCAGAGCAGGTAATTAAACTGGGGAGATGAAGGAGCACAAGAAGAAGAAGACACTTCAAAGCCAACATGTTGGAACAGAATTACCTCAACAATCGTGCGCGGAACGATTCGAAATAAATCGGATAGGTATTTGTGCAATCGGTTCGAGGCTCGTTAAGGACAATGAGATAAGGCAGTCATTTAGTGTTGCGTCATCGCTCAGATTTAGGATGGACAATTTTGTTTATTTAGAGGACGTTACAACAAGCAAATGGCACCCATTTGTTGGAACGGCTCATTTACTAAATATGACACGCACACTGAATAGCACTGGCAAATTTTGGGATGCTCATGAGTCATTAGAGACACGCACCAAACTGATCCAGTCTGGCTGGCCCTCGTCCATCTCAACATGGACGCCACGTGATGTCTGCCGCTAAATATGCGCGGACAAAAATAGAATTTCAACAAACGCGGTCAATTGAAGGAACAGCCAAAGAGCAGCTAAACAGAGAACGGACGCAACCACATGAACGGCACGCAAACAAGGCGGCCGCACAAACAAACCAGCCGTTTATTGTTGCCTTTGACTGCAGACCACAGTGAGGGAACACGTGAAGGACAAGACAACAACAACCTGGATGTAGAAAAAAAGTGGCATTAAAGTGGTTGTAAACCTACGGAGCCTCAGACGTGACACGGGTAAGAAAATACATTTGTCATCATATAGATATATTGTTCGCACAAAATGCTCATTTGTAGCTACAATATACTAAATGGCGAGTTCATTTTTACAACCTTGAAATGAAATACATAAATAAAATGCAGAAACTGATTGAATTTGTGGCACCCATGATTGGCTAAAGATTAATGACAAAGCTGAGTACAAAAGTTTAGAGGTAAATCGTTTTTCTTCCAAAAATCGGATTCTGATTATTAGTGCCATCTAGTGGTGAACAGTGCCTCCGCGAGACCACACTTCGCAAGCCTACCTACCAACAATTACTACTAATGATTATTTGGAGTGGCTAGCAAGAACTTGCTGTAGTGATGACCACCGGGTGCAAGCCCCAGCTGTGGAAGGCTAGCGGCGGTCGGCCCATTGGGTCCGACACTACCTGCAAGCACCGCCAGAGGCTAACTACGCTCACAAAGGGTATACGGAGCAGAACCATGGCGGTGAAACATGTCAGACCTATGTAATATAATTAGCGATTACAAGACAATTATAAAAAAAAAAAGTACTTTGATGTGATGGAAAATATTTTTTTGCATATTATTGAAATTAATTGTGGATTTTAAAATGAGTCAATTAGTTCACCACTAGACGACGGTAAATAATGCAAGCCGTCTTTGTAATAATCAGCAAACAGCTACATTTGAATGAATTCCATCCAAACTTTTAGGGATAGACCGATTATCGGCCGTGCCGATTATCAATGCCGATATTCAGCATTTTGACGGATATCGATATCGGCCTTTTAAAAAAAAAAATGACGGCCGATAAAAGATCTATTTAAAACTGTGTTCACCTCAGCGAGCTAAATTTTCATTTTTCAGTCCCTGGGAATGCTCTGCACCTTTTGTGATTGTTTGAAATTATAACAAAAATAAGTAATAAGTAGTTTATTTAATGGATAAATTAATACAGAGATATTTATTTAAGTTTTCATTTAAATTTTTAAAGATGTGCTGATGACCCTGGGAACTAACTGAACTTTTTGATAGAATTTTAAAACAAATGTGTATTTTATCATTAAAGGAAAACAAAAACATTAACATTTTGCAAATCTGAAAAGTTGTTCAATAAACTCAAGTTAAGAACTGCAATTTGTATTTTGTATTTTTTTTCACACCAATATTTGTTTCCCTTTTACTGAAAATGAATATCTGCTCTAAATATTGGTCATCGGCCTCCTTTGCTACTAATTATTGGTATCAGTATCGGCCTTGAAAAAAACATATCGGTCTATCTCTACTTTTTAATATTTTTTGTTTTAAATCTGAAAGAATTTTCACAGTAATTATGTTTCAAAATGGTCACAAAATCGATAAAAAATACCAATGTGCTTGCTTGCTAAATATTGTGATTTTATGTTATGTGTATGTATGTCCCAAGTCATCAAGGTCATGGTAATCGGTGATGGCTGAATCGAAGCAACTGGCCTCCTTTTGTAAATATAATTTGTTGTTTTCAGAAAACCTTCAAAAAAAACTTTTGCAAGTATGCTAATGATAGCGCTAATTTGTGACATCCCATGAACAACTTGGACATCTTGTTAAGCAAATTAAGCACACCTTCACTTGCAACTACAATTTCACAATGTCATACCAAATTTGTGGCCGCAGTTAGCATTTTGTGCTCACAAATTAGCATTTTGTGCTCACCATATTATCTATCTTGTGAACAAAATTTCCCCCCCATTTTTTCCCCCCCATGTCAAATTTGGGAATCTGTATAATCCTGCTTGTTAGTCATTTCCGAGGTATGGAAAGGCATTTGAGCATTTATTCAGTATCCTTGATGTCCATCATAAGCTACATGAACTAGTACACTCTTTGTTCTCAATAGTAAGACAATTGAGTGCACTAGTAGAACAAATATCTGGGGAGTAAAGTTTTTATCCACTACTAGTGCCACTTTTGGCCTACTAGAAGGCAATTTAAACCTTTCTGGTAAACTAAGATGCTGCACTAGTCACACTACTAGGACCAACTAGCACACACGAGAAGCCTCCTAGAGTGTACTAGTAGCACCAAAACTCCCACTCCAAGTTTTGCCTCACTAGTCGAAGACAGTAGTGGACAAAATGTTGCTAGTTTCCCATAATTGTTCTAACAAGTGTGCTCAATTGTCTTACTAGTGAGGACAAAAAAAAGCTATATTGCATAAATGCTCAAGCATCTTACCTTACCGGGGTCATATAGTGGATTAGGTGCAGGAATGTGGTCAGCATCCGACGAGGAAGATGTGCATCAGGTAAAGTTCTAGGAGAGCATCATGGAATCCTCCCATCCCTCGCTCTCCTCATTAAAGTTCATTGCCACGGCAACGGTGAGGTTCGGTGGACCTCAGTCGGAAGGCGCCGGCACCACGCAGATGTGCAGGAAGTTGTCCGGGTGGCTGAGGTGCTCGCTGAGCCACTGCAGCGGCGTCTCCATCAGCGGCTCGATGCCGTGGATCACAACCTGGTAACGCTTCTCCTCACCTGTGTGACATACGGCAGTGATTTGGTTTATTTAGAAGGGAGGCTGCCAAATGCTTGAGTCACATGACTTGACTTGGACTTTAGTCGCCGATTTTAGGACTTGCTTGGACATAAAGGCTCAATTTATTTTGGTATTTACTGTTTATCTGTTGAAAATTCCTGTTTGGCATTTAATGACTATTATTTCATTATTATTTTGTATTTTATTTGGTTTATTTAGAGGGAAGGTGCCAAATGCTTGAGTCACATGACTTGACTTGGACTTTAGTCGCCAATTTAAGGACTTGCTTGGACATAGAGGTTCAATTTATTTTGGTATTTACTGTTTATGGATGCTGATTATATGTTGAAAATTCATGTGTGGCATTTAATTATTATTATTATTTTGTATTTTATTTGGTTTATTTAGAAGGGAGGCTGCCAAATGCTTGAGTCACATGACTTGACTTGGACTTTAGTCACCGATTTTAGGACTTGCTCGGACATAAAGGCTCAATTTATTTATTAGGTATTTACTGTTCATGGATGCTGATTATATGTTGAAAATTCATGTGTGGCATTTAATTATTATTATTATTTTGTATTTTTTTTGGTTTATTTAGAAGGGAGGGTGCCAAATGCTTGAGTCACATGACTTGACTTGGACTTTAGTCGCCAATTTAAGGACTTGCTTGGACATAAAGGCTCAATTTATTTTGGTATTTACTGTTTATGGATGCTGATTATCTGTTGAAAATTCATGTTTGGCATTTAATGACTATTATTTCATTATTATTTTGTATTTTATTTGGTTTATTTAGAGGGAAGGTGCCAAATGCTTGAGTCACATGACTTGACTTGGACTTTAGTCGCCAATTTAAGGACTTGGTTGGACATAGAGGTTCAATTTATTTTGGTATTTACTGTTCATGGATGCTGATTATATGTTGAAAATTCATGTGTGGCATTTAATTATAATTATTATTTTGTATTTTATTTGGTTTATTTAGAAGGGAGGCTGCCAAATGCTTGAGTCACATGACTTGACTTGGACTTTAGTCGCCGATTTTAGGGCTTGCTTGGACATAAAGGCTCAATTTATTTATTAGGTATTTACTGTTCATGGATGCTGATTATATGTTGAAAATTCATGTTTGGCATTTAATGACTATTATTTAGTTATTATTTTGTATTTTATTTGGTTTATTTAGAGGGAAGGTGCCAAATGCTTAAGTCACATGACTTGACTTGGACTTAAGTCACCAATTTTAGGACTCGGATTAAACATAAAGACATGATTTATTTTGGTATTTGCTGTTCATGGATGCTGATTCTAAGTTGAAAATTCACGTGTGGCATTATTTTATTTTATTTTTTTACAAAATGACTTGCCGACTTACACCGTTGTCAATGAATAATTCAGCTCAGTGTCGACAACAATCGTTTCCACATACACATTCACTTTGTACTTCATGTAAAAGCTCACTAAGATGTAGAAACATCGAGAAATGGTCCACATGTTGACACCCGTGGCAGTTGATTATTTTTGTGGATTGCAAGTGTTGAACTTTCACTTTGACAATGTCAGTTTCACACTAACAAGCCTAACCCGCAAACACGACCCGCTAACAAAGCTCACGACTACAGATTGACCGTTGGGAGCAGAGAGAAAGCGGGACTCGTGTGTTCCATTTCGTAACGTCGGAAGCGGCAAATGAAGCGACCGAGCCGACGATTTTAGAGAGCGAGTGGGTTTCGGGTGCAGCGGCGGTTGGCATTTGACAACAACGCCCTCCTCCTCTTATGACGTGGTACCGCCTTGTGCTTGTGTGCTAGCCGTGTGGTCAAGAGTCACAGACTGGAAGATAATACAGTACACTTACAAAAAGTTCAGGGTGTTCCGGTAAAATTTAAGGATGAACTTAAAATGCACTATAAACTTTACAGGTCAACATAGTTTGACCTTCTGTAAACTTTTGAATGCACATTTCCAATTTGAATTATTATTTTTTTGCACAACTTGCTGTTCTCTTTGAACAACAAAATTTCATGATTGGACAAATACATTCCGTGGTTAAGGTACTGTCATCTTTATTTAAACAGTCCTGTTCATTAGGCCGTTCATATTTTGACATCATGCGACCAAGACGACACCTAACGATCAACAGTAAGAGGCTTCAAACAGGAAGTGATCAATGAGCATAAGAGTGTCAGCAGCATACAGACAGACATTTGCATTCAAAGGTTTACAGAAAGCCAAATTGACTTCATCTGTAAAAGTTATTGTGCATATTTGAACAGCCGCAGATTAAGCGACGAGGCCAAACACGACCTAAAGAAAGTTGCCCAAAAATATATTTACAATAGCCTTTTTATATGACCATTTATGGCTCAAATATTGTCTAATTAGCATATTAACACCTTAGTTCATGGGGTGTCAAACGTACGGCCCGCGGGTTTAATCCGGCCCGTGAGATGATCTTGTAAAGTTAAAAAATGAGTAATGTTGAACCAATTGATCCGACGGCCAAAATCGAAACATAAATTTGTAATTTCACAAACAATCCTCAGATCAGCAACGCAACTTGTACACAGAATTGACCTGGATGTCATTATTTTACACACAACCTAAAGTTATGGTTTGTTGGAAAAAAATATAATAATAATGAAAACATGAACCAACATAAATAGAATATAAACATGCTTAATATAACATACATTCAGCTACTGGTAACACAAACACGTATGACATTGATTAACGTCCTATAACTTCATTAACTGTGCCACACAATGCATTCTGGGAACAATATATATATATATATATATCTGGGAACAATATATATATATATATATATATATATACACACACACACACACACACACACAGGTAGATCTAACATGCCGGAAACTCATACGGGCAAAGTGTTGTCATGTTCCATTTGCATTTGTGTAATTTTTTGGAACAATATATTTACAGTTGAGTTGTATAACTGACAACAATTGTTTTTAAGTCCAATACCATGATTTTACCGGGCTAGCCCGTCTAGGTAAAACATTTTCCTCCATGTGGCCCCTGAGCTTATATGAGTTTGACACCCTTTTTCCTGCATTGAGCAGCTTTAAGTGGACCATCGCGAAAAAAATAGAATTGGTGTCTTTCTGAGGCTTTTTTTGGGTGAAAGCGCATGTGCATTCTAGATTATGTTACCCTTCACCTTACCCCAACCATCAAAAATGATTGCCTACCCCCAATGCTCACCCTAACCTCAACCATAACCCAATTCAAACCTAAACTTTAAAACCAAGTCTTGACCTTCAAAAAGAGGTCTTGAGTTGTGAGGACCGGCCGAAATGTCCTCACTTCACAAAAATGTCCTCAATCTGTTGGTTAAAGACGTATTTTGGTCCTCACAATGTAGTATGTACAAGTACACACACACACACACACATGCGAGTGGATGGAGCTGTACTCTACAAATGAGAAATGGGGAAAATGTCAGTGGGTCACACCCCATACCCATTCAAGACACACATGCACACACAGACTGACTAAGCATCAACATCACGGTAGTTGTTTTGATTAAGTCACAGGGTGCTTTTGTAGGAGGTGGCTATGTCTGGCTTTCCTCTGCTACTCACCCCCCCCCACACACACACAAAAAAAAAACCAAATCGACATGTTGTGCTGAAACCGATAGGAAAATGGCTTACAAGAGCCATCTCAAATGTGTCACGCGTGGGCAAAAGGTTGCACAAAAACGCACCTGGCGCACAAGTCAGACTTTTTCCTGTTGCATGCTGGGAACGGGCGTCAGGGAAGCCCCCTTGTTTTCCGCTTACAAACGCTGGACAGTTGTGGGCTTTGAAGTAAAATATTTTTTTTAGATTATTTTGAGTTGATTTGATGCATTCAACATTTTTAGTGGCTTTTTTTGGTTCCAAGTGTGACCCTGCTGATGTGCACTTCTTCCACTAACAAAACATGGCCATGAACTAGCCAAATTAGCGATTTGGTCGTAATATTACTAACTTTTCCGATCTCTTCAGCGACTACTTTAAAAAAAAAAAAAAAAAAAATGGTGAGTGAATTTAGTTTCCCACTAATATACAGACAATATAATAAGCATAATCATTTCCATATTATTTTGCCTACGAGATTAAAGGAGCCCAGTGAAAGGCGATCACAAAATCAATCACACTGACCACATGTGTAGTGTACACACTCTTATAACTGGGGGTGTGTTCAGAATGAAATGATTACATTTAAACTCCTAATAAATGGGAGAGCATTTAATTATTCCGCCTGTCACTACACGTCACTGACATTAATAGATGAACAAAGATTTTTATTTTTAAAGGATCAATTAAGTAAAATTTTATAATTTTTCATGACAGGAATCTATTATGGACAATGTTAGTGGCGGTAACAAAACAAAAAAAGGAAATTTCTATATCTGACCATTTGTTTTGAAACTTCAATCTATGGATGGTAATGCAAGTTAATGCTGTTAACAAAACGCAGGTTTCAGAACTTGTTTGGTTGTTAAAAAAAAAAAAGAATCCCAAAAGAAGAAAAAAAGAAATAAAATAGAGCAATATCATAGTGATTATAAATTTCTATAACGGAAGGAGGTGGTGATACATTCAAACTGGAACGGGAGATCTGAGTTTCTATTTGAAGGCCGTATCGCCCGACCTGAGTCAAACCTTGACGCCCAAGCCTCAGACACAACACACGCTTGCCTTTCATTTGATGTGCGAGAGATCACAGAGGGGCTGGGACCCCCACTTTTGGGGTCTGAACTGCGGAACAATAGCAGCGGCAAAGCCCACCGACGCCGCCAACACACGACCCGCTGGCTCTAATCCAAACACCACCATAATCCCCTCCACTATCTGCCAGACGAGGAGGAGGAGGAGGCCGCAAAAGAGCACTTTCACCTTGATCAGAAGAGTCGGAAACTTGATGTCAAAGACATGAAAGCAGGATGAAGACTAGACCCCAGGAAGAGACTACACCTGACTGACACCTTCAAAGAGCAACAGCAGCTCCTGGATCAGGAGAAACCAAGCTCTTTAACATCTGAACCACAAGGGAGGAAATGAGATGAATATCTGGATTATGTCCATTCATCTTCATTCTTAAACTTTACACACTGTCAGTCAGAGAGCCTTATTATTATTATTATTATTATAACAATGTTTATAGATTGATTTATGTTAAAATGTGTTAAAAGAATTAAATAAATACATAGGTGTTAGGAAAAAACAAATCTTACTTCTTAATATCTATATTTTAAGTTTTAATGAAAAATATTTTTATGTATTATTGTGTTTGTTTTTTATTCATGTACTGTTTCATTGTTTTTTTTTTTTAAGTGTTCTATAAATAGAGCTGAATAAAGTTATTTTATTAATACTGTCTTAACTACTTACAGCATTTTCATTAAAGTCATCCATACATTACAATACTGGAACCTACCTACTACATTACTGGTTTTATATTCACATTTAAAGTCATTTATTGTGGTTTACCTTGTAGCATCCAATGCAATAGTACTACTACTACTGAGACCAATATTATAAAAAATAAAAAAAATAAAAAAAACTTCGATTCACTGTATATAGTGTTTTTCAAATCCCTCAATAACATTTATTTAATTTGTGTATATATTTTTAATGATTTTAAAATGCAATTATTTTTATTACAGCATTTATTCCTTTTTTATTGAATTTTTTTGTATTTTTTATTTATTAAACACTAACAGTATGTCGGAGTACTACACAGACAATATAAAACATTAATTAATTAAAAAAAAAAAAGAAGAACATTTTAACATCGTCAGTTAAAATCGCATTTTATTATCTTTGCAAAGACAACATTTTTGTATTGGTTCTAATGAGTTATTTTTATTACGGCATTAGTAGTTTTCATTTATTAAACACTATGTCTGTTAATAATGACAATACATTTAAAAATGCATATTCATATTTGATGAAGCTAAGTAACCAAAATATTACAAACATTATGTCGGAGTACTACACTAACAAGATAAAACATTATTAATTAATACAAAAAAAATTAACATTTTAACAGCGTCAGTTAAAATTGCATATTATTATCTTTGCAAAGGCAACATTTTCGTATTGGATCTAATTAGTTTATGTCATAGAGTCAAAACAATTGTTTAAATGAATATATGTCCAATTTGATCATGAACACGCTTGACGGTGCAGAGTTATGACCTTTACCAACAGTAGGCCTACACACAAAGTCAGTAAAGTGGGCATGAAGGTGAGGACTGAAAGTGAATGAGGTAGTCAGGTAGGCAGACAGACCCTGAGTGTGTTTGCAGAGGTGGGCTTGCTCTGTCTCCAGCGAGCAGGTGAGTCTCCTGCGGGCCGTCTGTCTTGACGCCCCATTGTGTCCTTATCTACTTCCCCTCCTCTGTGTGTTTAGACTGCTGCTGCTTCCTCTCATCTTTATTTGGGCCACACACACCCGCCTCCACGTGGACGTTATGCATTTATTTACTATTTAAATGTGGGTCTACAAGAAGAGATGTAATGTAATTAAGAGTAAGACTACAGCACAGTAAGTTACAATAATAGTGGTTGGTTCCCACAGAGCAGTATGCACTGTTTGTATGTGTGTGATAAAGTAGCAGTGGTTTGAAGATGTATAATTACTGTAACATCTTCTCGACCATTTTGCGTTCCATGTTAGCATTAAGCTAGTGTGTTACATACCATGATCGGTCAATGCTGCAGGGTACATCTCTTTGAGCAGGTCGCCAAGGGTGTGAGTGTTGCCTTCGGGTGAAACGGGGCGAAAGAGTTTCTGGATGAAGGGCCTGTCGCTCATCGTCTGTGAAAAAGGAATGAATTAAGAAGGGTCAAGTTATGTAAGTGAATTTGTATTTGTTTGTACACAAACAGTAACTGGAGTGCATGCCCGTCCAAGTGTAAAAACAAAGCACCAGTAAATATTTTGCGATCTTATTTGCATAATTGCCCCACACAAGTTTCTTTACTCTTGGCAGCTAGACTGGGCGAACAGCCACCACTTTTACAAACGCCAAAAATGCTATTATGTCAAAGACAAAAAGGTATTTAGAGCTGCAGTGTTTGCAGAGATACATGCTCCTCAGTAAGCTGCAGTTACAATAGTCGTTTTTGGTGAAGATAAAGAATATATGCCTGTGAGTATTGTGATATTGACTCCATGCACGCTCCATTGGTTGCGTTCAAATAGCTATTGCTTAAAGGGTTATAACACCAGGACACAGATGTTACTAGTTAGCCTGTCTATGGTGTTTACCATTATTTGTTAGCATTGATCTAAATGGACATGCCTAAGGCAAATTTATGTGGCCGTTCTAAATATCTGCGTAATTCTCTTTATGTTAAGTTTGACAGTAAACTTCATCCAGGAGTGGCAAAAAAAAAATACAGTAGTTAAAAAAAATATTATTAAAAGTCGGGTCATTCACATCTCAAGGCATCTAGTGACTTTGTTTTAGTCAATTACGAGCTGCCTTGCATTAAAGCTCAGTCATGTGTTTTGCATATGCTCATTAATCAACATAAAGTCTGAGGTGACAGTTTTTTTTTTCCCCACAGCCACACCCACGTCCTGGATTGCACCTGTTCAGACGAAGACGATCCCACTGAGAATTCTGGCATGTATGCAAATGACTCATCCCACATTTGAGGTCGCAATAACTGGAAGGATGAAAGACGATGCGGGGAAAGTCCGATTGTGCTGATAAATGGAGGAGGGAGTTGATCGGAAGCGACGCACTGAGCCAACAGGGGCGTTTTTTTGCGACAGATGAGAGACGCAATGGAGATGCTGGGGTGTTGCGCAGATCTCCATCAGTCTGGAAATCATCAGGCGGGTTTCTTGGGCAGCGTGAGAACGCCACTGGCTCAGCCTCAAGGTTAAATGAATCATGATAATCATGTAGCGCTTATTGATTCTACTCTGAAAGGTTCAGAGTTCGGCAGCATTCTTTCCCTTTTCGCACACCAAAACTCTTTCCCTGTCACGGAAACTAAGAAATGAACCAGACAGCAACAATACAAAAACATGTTTGTAATATTTGGACACGCTCTCTTGTACCTGAAGTTATGCAGTGTGAAATTTGGACTGTTTAAGTTTAATATGATGCGATTGTTTAGTGAATGAATGACAGCAGGTGGATACACAAATGAATTGCACATTCTTTTATTTAGCAATTATTTTTATTACAGCATTTATTCCTTTTTTTAGTATTTTTTATTTATTTAACACTATTTCTCTTATTAATGACAATACATTTAAAAAGGCATATTCATATTTGACATAGATTATTTGTAGAAAAAATAAATGCATCCACAGCAGACTAGCAGTTAGCATGGCTGCCTCAAAGTAAAAAAAAAAAGTCCCGGGTCTGAATGTCAGTATTACATATCCTCTTTGCTAGGTACTCCAGCTCTTAAATGATTTTTCCGACTCCATCTAAATATTTTTCAAAAACATCTTCAAACAAATCCAGCAGCTTTTTCGAGATTTACTGTTTAATTTCACCTGATGGGAGGTCAGCTAGTCCAGACGTAAACTTTTTGTATACAGCACAAGACATGATTAAAAAGTCATCTTTACATCTTCTGTTCTCTATAAAACACTAGAAAGAGCTCCCAGTCTGAAGCAATGCCGTGTAACACCACAGTAAAGTGCAACCACAATAGAATGGACCTAAAATACTGTAATATGTAGGTAGGGAGGCGTACTGTATGCATAGCCTTTGAATTTAACATATGTACCGTAGTACGTAATGTGACTCACAATAACGTCAATAACAATATAGCGTGCTCAACTATTGTAAAGTAGCTGGGTGTATCTACAATGTTCTGTTTTTACACGTCCGTTTTAAGCAATGGACACAATGGCAAAGGTGCCTCAATTTCATATTGTCGCACATATTTGTCGGAAACAGACGATCTTGGAGTTAAAGGGGGCTTTCTCTGGTGACGGTCCAAATCAAATCAAATGTATAAACAAAACTCCAATTGTGCCTAAATTTGTCACAAAGATACACCTAATGTGGCTTGCCTCATCTGAGAATGTAAAAAACAAAGCCTAAAAACATCAAATGGAGCAAAACTGGCAGTTGACGACAACTTTAATAATGACTTTGACAACCTAGCAGCCTCTACTGAAAACAAAAAACACTGCACTTTAAAAATTACAATTCAAAGCATTTTGCCACTTGCTGTCAACTGAAGATGACATCACAGTTGCTGAGGGCTCAGGCGACAACCAATCACAGCTCACCTGTTTTCTGAAGCTAAGCTGTGATTGGTTGTTACTTGAGACCTGAGCAACATTGATGTCATCTTCAAACGACAGCAAGTGACAAAATGGCCGCCTCGAGATGAATACAAACGGCTGGATTTTGCTGCTTAACTCATATTCCACTGATACAATATTAACGAGAATGCCATATTTAGACTAGTGGGGCTGTATAGGACATATTATTGTCCAAAAAAATTGGGGTTGACTTCCACTTTAATTAAGAGTTAAAATTGATGTTTTTACCAGCAGCCTGTGTGGTCACATGCTAACCTACTTGGAGGCTTGCAGGGGGTCTCAGACCATTTGAGTTTGTCCGCACCATATTCAACTATAAATGTGAGGTTGAATGATTGTTTGTCTTTAAGTGCCTTGCAATTGGCTGGCGAGTGTGACTCTTCCAAGTTGTACTCATCCGATCACCTGAAGTAACCTCCTGTTACCCGCATCCCGAATGAGGACAAACATTATAGAAAATTGATTGATGGATGGACAGTTTAGTTTAGACACACTAATCTATCCCTCCCAGCTGATTGATGATGTCGTCCCGTCTTGGTCCAGTTACGCTAATGAATAAGAGCCGCTGCTGTGTCATGTGATGGAGATTTTGGCCAGAGCTAGATGAGCTAGTCTTCGATCTTCACACGTCGCGGCATTGACTTGATCGCACCTTGTCGACATCCAAGCTGAGGTGTCAAACAAGAGCCGGGGCGACACACGATAGGCTCTAATCATGAGAGACGTGAAAAGGAAACCAGTGTGCAGCGGGATCGAATGGCCGGCGTGCGGTAACTACACACCGCCGAGCAGTCGGGCGAAGGTGGCGAAGTTAGTGTGAAAGGCGTCGAAGCCAACGTTCATGTTACACAGAAAGATTGAGTCATCCACGGCAGTGGCAGGCCGCGCATTTGGTAGCTGGGACTTAACAGACTTAATTCACATCAATTTAAAGATGACTTGACCTTTTAATATCACATCACAGTTATAGAAAACCATCAATACTATTAACTCATTCACTGCCATTGACGCCTATAGACATAAAAAATTCATTTGAACTATTTCTATTATTTTAACATTTTTTTCCCACTTTTGTTAAGAGTATGAAAACCTAGAATTTTTTGATTGCACATTTATAATTGTTTTAATTAATTGTAAGTTAACTAGTGAAGTCATGCGATTAACTACAATTAAAAAAGTTAATCACCTGACGCCCCTAATTTTTTATATTTTTTTTAATCGTGAGTTTACTAGTGAAGTCATGCGATTAATTACAATAAAAAAACAGCCAAGTCGTCACCGTCACAGCCAAGTCACCCTCGTCACAGCCAAGCCGTCACAGCCAAGTCGTCCTCGTCACAGCCACAGCAAGTCAAGGCAAACCAGGTCCTGTCACGTCATGCTTATTCCAGTCATGGCGCCCAGTCTACTTGTCCCGTCCAGTCATGGCGACCAGTCTACCCACCTCCCATCCAGTCATGGACAGCTCACCTTTCTCCCTATAGTTAATAAAAGTACCACGCATTGTACTTGATTCCCGTTTCTCTGCATTTGGGTCCACCATCCCTCATCCACTCACTTTCCATCATGACACACAGATACTGTTTTTGCTAGTTTTGCTCTGACCAATCAGATGAGCCGATGTCATTGAGGACAAACAACTCAACAAATTTAAAATTTGGTCGCTAAATTGGCTAATAATGCTGATTCTAAAGTCCCTGGGCAGATTAAACTGGCACAGTAACAGCATTCTGATTGGACAAAAAACACCCACATGTACTGGAAGCAGCGCAGCCAAGAGAAACGCTACAAAATAGAGAGAACAGACTGTTGGGAATTAATTGTTAGAATTTCATGGGACATATATTCTAATTTAGGTTATTAATGTAGGTCAGTGCTTCTGATAGTGTTGATGCTAGTAGGCAAGACCTTGCTGTCCCTGACCGCCACCACTGCATCCACAGCAATCCGGGCTTTGGTGAGGCAGGGAGAGTGCGTTAAGTGACAGCGACTTGGATGCATTTTTAAAATTTGGCGGCCCATTAATTATGGAAGCCAGGGCTATTGTTTCCCGAGGTGATGAAGACACTTTCTTTTGAGCCGCGCTGACACCTTAGCCGGCAGGGCAAACCATGGCGACACCAGCGCGGCGGCCTCGCTCTCACTCGGTGAAAAGAGCAGCGCAACTTAACACGTCGCTTAATTGGTGGCGAAGGGGATTCAATCCGCCTAAGTGATGGCCAAATAATGGGGGTGGGGGAACGGCGCTGTCAATCAATAGTTGTTTCCACTGAACTCTGAGCCCGCCGTCCATTTGCGAATTAAAATTCCACCCACTTTTGGTTCCTTGTTACGGAACTTGAAATAGTCTCACGTGGGACAAGAGACGCCATTGTTTACTTGATCTGATGATCACACGGTCACCTCATAAGCAAGACAAAGACTTGCTTCTGGATGTTTCATATATTGAGGTTAACAATTTAAGCAGTTATTGGAAGGTTTTATCATCTTTGCCGTATCGCAGTTCATATTTTGTGGTTTCACTGTATCGGTGATTTTAACTCATTCACTGCCATTGACGGTTATAGACGTCAAAAATGTATTTGAACTATTTCTATTAGTTTAACTTTTTTTTTCCACAAGATTATGAAAACCTAGAATTTTTTTTATTGTACATTTAGAACAGATATAACATTTTTGATTAATCATGAGTTAACTCGAAAAGTCATGCAACTAATTACGATTTTAATCCCCCAACGCTCCTCATTTTTAATTGTAATTAATCACATGACTTCAATAGTTAACTCACGATTAATCATAAATTTGATATCTGTTCTAAATGTACAATTAAAAAAATACTAGGTTTTCATACTGTTGTTAACAAAAGTGGAAACAATTTTAAACTAATAAAAATAGTTCAAATTAATTTTTGATGTCAATAGCCGTCAATGGCAGTGAATGAGTTAATATCGCAAATTTTTTGCTTTATCATAAGATTTTGTAGTGATTTTTCCGCATGGACTATGTGGTAGCAGAGAGCACGCAAAAGATAGAATGTTCAAAATTTGGGATCATTTCACACAAACTAAACTGCAGTGTGTATACAGCAATGCAGAACCGTCTTATGCAACTGCACGTACACGCTAAAGTAAACATCGCTCGCTAATTTAAAGAATTGCAATGGCTTCAAATATATAAGTATAAAGTATAAACACAGCCACTAGTGTACTATCAATCGCATTGTCAACCAAACAGTAAGAAAACAAACACGCAATAAGCACATTCATTCATGAGCTGCCATTGGCCACAACTTAGGCTGAGTAACGCAACACACAGACTGGCTAACAGTTAGCCACTTTCAACCAGTGATATATTCTCAGCCAATGACAGCCGTTGACTCGCACATTACTCAACAGGGCCCCAAAAGAAAATTCAAAGTCACAGATACTACAGTACACAATGTGAGCATGGTGACCCCAGGTAGACCAAAATAACCTCACATGCATATTCTGTATTGGCATCATACATCAAGCCTTAAATAAAGGGGAAGTCAACCGAACATTTTTTTTTTTTTTTTTACAATAATATGTTCTATGCAGCCCCACTGGTTTAAATATGGTATTCTGGCCATAAGCAACTGTGATGTCATCTTCAGTTGACAGCAAGTGGCAAAATGGTCGCCCCCTGAGATGGATAAAAATGGCTGGATTTTGTTTCATAACTCTTATTCCACAAATGTAATATTAACCAGAATGTCATGTTTAGACTAGTGAGGTTACATATAACATATTATTGTCAAGAACTGTTTAAGGTTGACTTCCCCCTTTAAAAGCACTTTTCCTCTTCTGCTCGTCTTTGTCGTTCTTAAATGTGAGAAAATAAGAACAGGTGCTAAGGAAGTTTAAATTTGTTTAAAAGCACATGGATGGAGTTGTTTGTGTCTCTACCTTGCATTTTTTTCACATATCGTGGGTCTAGAATGCGTCCCCCAGGATAAACGGGGCTTTACTGTATATACAATTACAAACAAAAGTCGTGTGTCATTCAGGTTAGGTTGCATTCGGCGTCTGCTTGAACAGATGCCAGTAGACTGATAATGATCTGTAATGTGGATGAAGGAGTGAATACAACACAGCAGAAACATGGAATTAATTATGTCGAAACCCAAAATAACCTAGTCTTGTGTTCCTGTTAGCGGCCAGGCGGATTGCAACATGTCTACATCGTTCATTGACGGTCACGGCTGTGCTAAGAGATCTTTACAGTAAAGACCCGCGTGACGTTCTCATCACAAGTTGCCTTTGGCATCTTCACACACGAGAGCGTGTGGAGCATTCCCGTGTGTTGTAATTGTCTGCGTAGTCACCCCACCGCCCCCATCTTCGTCTCAGCTAGCTATTACAAGATATCTGGAAGGCAATAAACATGCATTCTTCCAAGAAGGCAGCTTCGAGAGAGAGAGAGAGAGAGAGCACCGGGTGAGTTGGTTAGGGGTCGATGCGGTGATTAAATGCTGAGTCACAGATCGGGAACTTGGGAGGCGTACCTGTTTGCCATACTTTGATAATATGGCAAAACGACCATTAACAAGAAACATTCTCATTAGGAAAGTTATTCGTATGAACGAGACAGCTTCTCATGAACTCATTTGCTCCCAAAAACATAAAAAATACGTTCTATTTTAAATATTACCATGCTCCCAAAGACATATTTATACTTTTTTATTATGTTTTTTTTTTATGCTAGAGAATACAGAAGGCTTTGATGCAGCCTCTGAACGGAAGAAAATGCATGAAGCAATGGTAGTTATTACAAAAACGGCCAGCAGGTGGCAGCCAAGTATAAGAGATCAAGCAGGGCCATGTTGCAACAAGCTGTTTCCCCCACTGTTTAAAACAGATTTGTGAATAATGATGAAATGTAGCTATATTCTAATGCTAATTGCTGAAAAAACAGAAACAGATAAAAATATACTTTTTTTCTTGATAAAAGAGATCTTTCTTTTGGTAGGTTCCATGTTGATGAGAAATGTTCCCGTCCAAATGAGTAACATATTTCACTCCTCCTTATTAAATTAAATGTTTCATATGAACTCGCCAGGTAACATGCATGTGCCCACTGACGTTTCTCTCAGCTTTTAATGACAGCTAGCAAAGTAAAATGACACGACCGGTATTTGTTCCAATCAACGGCTTAAGACATAAGGTTTTCCTTTTTAGAAAGATAGCATCACATCAGAGGCAGCACAGAGTGTAAAATAGTGGATAATATATTTGCCTCAAAGTAAAAGGGCTTCGGGTTCGAGTCTGGGCTCAGGCTGTGTCAGCAGGTGTGAATGCTTGTTACCTACTAACATAATGAGGACAAGCACTATAGAAAATGGATGGATAAACCCTATCAGCAAGTTAAGGGGGCTCAAAAGAAAGCTTTCTTGTAATAAAGTTCGGTCTATCAAAGAGTAAATATTTTATCGACGATAAAATGTGAGATGAATGCTAAAACAACAGGCATCCATTGGCAGCTGAAGTAACAGGACAGAAACAAAACGAGATTTATCAGCGTCCGCAAGGCAGACGCTCACTCGACATAATGAAAAGTGTACATGACGGCCGCGAGGCGTCTTTGTCGCCACGGCGGCTGCAGGCCAGACGGAAATGAGCCCTCTGTTATTTGGACTCGGCGTTGTCATTAATTCTGTCTGCATCAAACGCAGCACATGTTATTTACACTAAAGACCACAATCTGCCTTTGAACGACGCCAAGCATGTGTTTGCCTGTGTGTGCGTGCGCGCGCGCGAGAGAGAAACATGTCTGCTCTAAAAAGTCATGTGGTGGTGACTTCTGAGGGCCAGACAGCTTTGTACTTGAATTTCTGTTGTCTTCTTGCATCCATGTTCACTTTCTCCACGCTCGCGTCGTGTCACGACACGTCCGCCGAGCTAAACATCGGATTTTCATTTCCCCGATGCGCGAGAACCGCTAGCGTTTGCACGGAAACATGTGAATGGATTGATTGAACGTCTGCCAGCCAGGAGGACTGGCAGTGCTTGTTCGCAATGGGAATTGTAAATATTTAGCGTTTGTCTCCAGATAACTGTCACATTATTTCCATTAGCTCCATTAACTGTTCACATTTTTAAGTCAAATCTGCACATATTGACGTTCGCAATCGGGTCGACTGTCCACTATTAAAGCTGCTCTCTGAAACTATTTGGCCATAAATAGCCTTTTTATTTGACCATTTATGACTGAAACATCTAATTAGTAGATTAACACCTTAGCTGTTCACAATGGGTACTCTTGCAAGCCTCTGGCCAAATGTTTTCAGGCAGAATTCGGGTTCGAATTTCCCGCCCTCTGTCTGCGTATGTAACATTATGTGCGCTTCATGTGTGTGAAGCAGGGAAAATGCAGTTCCATTTTTTGGCCACAGGTGGCAGAAGCGATTCAATATTCAATTTTCTGCATCCAGTAGCTTTTAAGTATTTGTCTTAAGATATATAATTTTATGCAAATTTAGAAGAGGTGTGATTGAGATCCGAGTATATCCGACTACCATAAATTTCAAACTAAGCCACGACTTTCCCCTCCAGATTTTCCAAACACGAGGAGCATCACATTACCATCTATTCTTAGCTTCACTTTTATGCATTAAAATCGCGTTATTGCTCATTAATTTTTTTGATGAGCTCCACATGGAAGTGTTAACTGTTGTGTTATCCAGCCTTAATCATCAATTAAGTACTTGAAGGATAGAATCACATGAGTTATAACACAAAGGAACGATGGTCAGCTTCAATCTGGGTGCAACATGGAGGACAACATAAGACGTTCAGAGTCATGATAATGATACGATAAATCGTGTTATAAATATTTTCATTTGAATGTAAACATTCGGATTACAGCGTCAAATTCAAGGCCCGTGTCATAGAGCCTGACCAATATGGCATTTTCATTTTTTTTTTTAAGGCTGATGCCAATTCTGATATTTGGCAGAATAAAATTATGTTAACCGATTAATTGGCCGGTGGACTGAAAAAAATATATATATAATGAATAAAACAAAAAGTTAGCCCCAGACACTTAAGTTGTTGCAAGAATCAGCAAAAACATTAAAAAAAAAAAATTTTTTAATTCCCCTGATTTCTGCCGATTTTAAAAACAGCTAATACTGGCCAGAATCATGACTGGCAAGATGATTAGGGGGAAAAAAACAAATTCAACTCCAAACAGCTTCTCCCGGGCTCTTCAGTCGGACCCAGAGCAACAATAAATGCCATTATGTTTTATGACATAATAATTCCAAACTGTTACTGCTACACTTGTCTACATCTTTCCTTTCCTAAAAAGCAGACAAACTACTGATGTTGCACTTTCCCAAAAATAAACCATATAAGCTGCTTATGATTCCTTTTAAATTACATTTACTTTGTTTGACTTACGAGTGGCCCAACTTAAGTTGTTCCAGTCACGAGCCGTCCGCTTCAGCGAGTTTAAGGCACACCGCTGCTCAAGGTGAAAATTGATATACAACAAATGGTAGTTCGAAAAGCTCCAAAAATTACGAGCTTGAACATGAAACAAATGATTCTTGAAAGTCAATCTCACTAAACACCTTTCCCGTAATGAAAACGAGTTCAAGATCTGTGGTCTGAAAGGATCGAATGAATATTTCCAGCGAACATCTTGCTCACAATCTTGGACTTTGTGTTCCGCTGGGTGTAAATATTTAGCATCTCGTTTCCAAAACAACGGAAAGTTTGGAGTCACGCGCCGAGAAGTCCTGGCCGGCAGGTTTTTTTTATGGCGACGACAAGTGCACTGTCTGAGTGGGCGTGTCGCGGGGGCTTTAAAGGGCCAAGTTTTACTGCCGCACACAAGAATGTTTGTCTAAAGTGCATTAAGAGGCTTTATGGCACACGAGATGAGAGAATAAAGACGAGAGGCAGCGGAGCCGTCGTGACACGCCGGATGATCAATCATGGCAAACAACAAAGCATCACATCTGCATCCCTCGCTGACAGGATTTTGAGCCAGTGGTCCGACAATGAGAGTGAGGGGCTTTTCCCAACACCGCAAACGTCCTGAGAGTCAAAGCGCAGCTTGTTTTTCAAGACAAATCTGTTCCACATTCTCGCTCGGATTCATCGTGACTCTTTAGTGACCGCTGGGCATCAAAAGGATTTATGGTTTTATTCACAAATGTGGGAGTTGTCGACTTCCACGCAACACGAGCCGTTGCCCCCGTCGTCTGAAAAAGCTCAAACGCCTGTCAAATAAATGAATATGGAAAATATGCTTGTTGTAAGTCTACCAAGGTCTTTTTTTGAATGTGAAAATTACTGAGATTTTTAACATCGATTGAGCCTTACAATAAGAAATATTATTTGATTGGTGTGCGCAGAATAGTGTGCAGGCATAAGGAGGCCCCTAAAAAGGTTTATAATTGCGGATAGATGCAACAAAATGGTGGCAAAGCACTACTTTTGTCTAAATAAAGCTTCTCAACTCACTTCAACATGGTTCCCTGACAACAAATTGCTATAAGCTGGCAGCAGAATACTTTTGTCTAAACAAAGGACCTCAACATACTTCAACATGGTTCCTTGGCACCATGATGGCAGCAAAGTACAACTTTTGTCTAAATGAAGGTCCTCAACTCACTTCAACATAGTTCCTGATACCAAGTTGTCACAAGAAGATGGTAGCAAAGTGCTACTTTTGTCTAAATTAAAGTCCTCAACTCACTTCAGCATAGTTCCTAAAACCAAGTAGCAAAGAAGGGCTGGGTTTAAAAAAATAAAATCGAATAATCGATATTGAATCGATGTTCTTTTTCGAGCCTGATATGGATTCATAAAACCGTGAATGAATTTAAAATCTCCTTTTTCCATAAATTTATAAGAATTTTCTTACATTTACGAAATACCTAAATTATAGTATTTTAAGACTATTCAGAATATTTTATTAATATTTACAATTATTGAATTAGAATTCTGAAAATATGTTCATCTTATCCTTGCTGATGTCAATGTTTGTGTAACATTTAAGTGATTATACCACTAATTCATTTAACCAGTTATTTCCTCCACAAAATGTTGTTTGTGGAGTTTTTATCATGTCTTTGATATTTAAGATGATTTGATGTTCCATGAGTAATCAATATTGGATTGAAGTCTATCGAATTGAATCGGAAAAAAATCTAAATTGAATCGAACTCTTGTGAATCAAAACCTAATTGATTGAGGAAATTACAATCGATACCCAGCCCTACTTTTGTCTAAATGAAGGTCCTCAACTCACTTCAACATAGTCCCCTGACACCAAGATGCCGAAAATCACTAATTTTGTCAAAATGAAGCTTCTCAACTTACTCCAACATAGCTACAGTACCTGACAACAAGTTGGCAAAAACAAAGCTCCTCAAAACACGATAATTATGTTGGAACAAAAGGTGCAGAAAAATGTAGGCAATGCACTACTTTTGTCTAAATGAAGCTTCTCAACTCACTTCAACAGTTTCCTGGCGCCAAGATGCCAAAAGTAATACTTTTATTGCATTAGTGTTTTTAGGCTAGCTATGTTTCCTTGTTTTACGATTTAAAGTCAAATTTTCATTTCTACAAGGCAAATAATTCTGATTAAATCAACTAATACATGACTTTCTTCCCTCGGTTATTCAGCCCAGTTTTTTTTTTTTTTTTTTCCGGTTTAATGTTTTCCAGCCGGGGGTCAGCTGCTCATTCGTCATCTCGGTTTTCTTTTTCTCCAGTCAGGGGACTTTTCACCTGAGTCAGGAGCAAAGTGCGGATGAGGAGGCGGCAGCGGAGAGGCGACCTGAGGCAGCTTGTCCACTTACGCCTCCTGATCAAGCGCTCAGTCCCGCACCCTTTCCTGTCATCACAAAAACGGCGATGACGTCATCTGTTTGGTGTACAGATGAAGATCTTGGACTGGATGGAAACTGTGATGCAAGGCGAGTGGGTGAGGGAGGGAAACGTTGATAAGTGCGCCACGTGTAATGATCTGGCCATCATTTACAAAAAAACGGGGGATTTGCCTTGACATAGGGACAAAATAAACATACTGACTTTACATTTGACAATTAGGTACCACAACCCCGCGGGTGCAATGATTAACAGTAGTATAAATGTATCATGCTACGAATGTTTTTTCTACTACTAATGGCACATTTGGCCTACAAATGTGCAATTAAACCTTATTCCCAAACTACTCTGCTGCATTCGAAAAACTGCTAGACTAAACTAGTAGGTATATGTCAAACACTAGTAGCTGAGCAGCAACAAAATTCCTCCTAGTTTTACCTCCATGCAAACCTTCTGGGTCCAATTTAAAATCAAGAGAGTTGCGTAAGGAATTCCTGCTCCGCAAATTTACAGTTTCCAAAGAGGCTCCAAATGGAAGCTCCTTATCTAATAGTAATGTCACATAATTCTCTGAAACTGGCGAGTGTTTTTTCAAGGTGGTGTTGGGGTTTTTACAACACCGTCCGAAACAAAGAGGCTGTGTATGTCGCTGTCAGGGAAAGGCCCGCCAAGCTTGCACAAGCAGGTGAGGCTTTGTGTGCAAAAACTTGCACCTGAAACATGTGCTGTTTTTGTGTAAAGCAACCTGGAAAAAGCAGCAATCTCGTTTGGTCTGAGTAAAAGTAAATTCCCCAATGAAGCAATGCACTACAAATAGGTTCTTACTCAGCCCTCTGACGCCATCTAGAGCAGTGAGTCCCAACCACAATTTTTATTTGAATTTTGTTAACATTTAATACTTTTTATTGGATTTTTTTTCATAAACAAAAGAAGTTGATAGTAAATTAGTCACATGGTTATTCATTTAAAATTGTAAAAAAAAAAAGAAAAGAAAAGAAAAAGGAATGTTTAATTAAAAAGGTTGACATTTTAAATATCACACAATATTTATTTTTCTTTTTCTTTAAATGTTTTAACTTCTTGATATACAGCATACTTAATTCCTTATAGGAGGGCCCAACGTTATAAAGGTTTTTTTTGCGTCCGATGCCGATATTTGACAGAATAAACGTCCAATAACTGATTAAAGAGACAATAAAAATATATATATAAAATGAATAAAACAACTTACCTTTTTGTTCCCTTAACATAACAATATGAACATTTGATTGATTTTTTTTTTTTTGGGGGGGGGGTCAATTTTTCAATGGGGAACATTTGAATGAATCGTTTTTTGCTTGATGTTGTAGTGATGCCAATGTAAAAAAAAAAAAAAGAAGAAAGAACACATTTTAAAATTACAATTAATTACCGCTTAAAACGGTCAGGTCTTAGCTTTTAGCATGTTTCATTAACACAAGGTGAAGTGCCCCCCTCTTCCTCCCATTTTTCTTTATGTGCTAGTACTGACCTGGTATATTCTGAAGGGGATGTATCGGAATCCTGCTTCCTCAGTGGGATACTCCATCAGTTTTCTGTTCATGGCCCAAAACTGCTCAAACTTATCTGCAGCAATAAAAACACAAGCACACCTGTCACTTCATATCCAACAAACATTTGAAATGAAACACCATATCTACAAATAACAGATTGAAATTCATTTAAAAATGCACGTGGAAAACAGCATTTCTTTGTTCAAATCCTCTGAGAGCTCCTTGCCATGAGGTCCAATACCAAACTTGCAGTGACCAGTATGAGGATTTGAGCATGACTGAACCCAATCTAGATGACAATGAAAAGGGAAAATGGATAATTGGGCCGACCGGTAATTTGGTCATTTAACATAGGTTAATGCTCATTTTTTTGCCAGTAATTTACACATTCATGGTTGTGTGTGCATTTATTTTGAGGGGACAGTCATTTTTTGTTATACAAGCTGTACACTGACTTATTTTTTCTGTGTTATCCCATGAAAGAAAAGACTTAAATCATTGAGACAAATGTGAAGAGTGTGTACTTCACTTCTGTGAGACACTGAAAATAGAGGCAAAAAAAAAATATCATTTTTTAATGATATAAGTATTGCAACCTTTAATGATACCTTTATTGGAAGTTTTAACTAATACTTTTTTTTTTATCTTATTCAGGCTTTCAGACAAAGTTGCTTTTACCTTCCACACAAATCAATCTGCTCATTCAGATGTGATGCTATGACGCTAACTCATTTAACATTAGACAATAAAGTTTATTGGCATTTCTAAGAGTTTTTGGTGATGACTTCAAAGATTAGGCGGTGCCATTTTAAAGGATAATTAAGGCCTTCATTTTGTTAAATCACAATTCAGATGCTCTGTTTTTACATATTACAGCAGTTAATTTCCTACTGTAATTCATGTTTTGTCTTACATTACACAGTGAAGCGCTGAAAGGCTTTTTGCCTGCTCCTTTCCATCACGAGCCCCTTTCACACTCCACACTCGCTTCTGCCGCCCGGTTGTATAGAAAGCAATTGTTGCTCTCCAACTTTTTTTGAGTCACTTGAAATCGTGCAATTGTCACTACAGGAGATTGCTGTGGCAGAATATTTGTTGGTTTCAGCTTCCCACTATCCCTTTACACACAGGTGGCGGTACACTTTTGTTATGCCTCTGATACTAACTACATCAAAAGCCAGCAAATTTGAGGGACCACTTCAACTCCCCCATTACATTACAAATGAATCAATGACTATCATAATCAATGTATATGACGGATGCGTATAGTAAGAATCGATGGGGACGGGTTACTAATAAGCCATGGCTTCTACCAGTCAGCCCTTCTTTCGGATGTCAATGTTACAAATGGTATTATGTGATCGATGTAACCTGTAATAATGTGTCCGAAAGGAAAAAATGAATAAAACAAACAAAACAAATTAAGAAAAAAGACTGAATCTACTACTTTTTCTTCCCTGTATATCCTGGTTCTACTATTCTACTGGCAGGAAATATGTGTGAAAGTGGACTACAGTTGAACATCAAACACTTGAGTTGATCAAGGTGACTTGACGCCCCCCCCCCCCAAACGTCATCCAAATTTTTGTTTTCAAACAGACGTTGCAGCACCCACGTCTCACCGTGCCCTCTGTGTACCCCCGAGATCACAAGCTTCCGACCCATCGGCGCACCCTCCCTTTTCCTCTTACACCATCAACATCACATCACACCGCAGCCGGCGGGAAGTGAACGTGTTGGAGCAGGTCAGAAGGAAAAAGAAGAAGGGGAAGGTGTTTGGGTGTTATCAAGAGTGTGGACAACGTGTGTTAATGAGTTAATGCGTGACCCTCTGATGGTTTGCTACTTCCCTGACAGCTGCTTTGAAACCTCACCGTTCTGCAGACCCATCCACAGTTGCTTGTGGTCCTTCTTCTGCATGTCGTTGACGACTTGGCTCTTGTGCTTGAGCGCGTCCGCCTCTTTAATGCTGGACATGAAGTGGGCTTCCACCACCAAGCTCGACAAGCAGTGGAGCAGGTCCTGGTCTGGAAAGTTCTGAGAAAACAAAAATATGTATTGGTTAGCTACACACGCATTTTCCTAACAATAAATAATTTAAGCAATTATATATCTTTAAACCTGCACTTTATTTTTTTTATTTGGGAAGTAAATCCATTAATCAGAGGATTTATTGATAGCAGTTTGCAGAAATTTGTTAATTTTCCTTTTACAGATCATTAAAGCTGCTTATGTACTTTTTTTTGTTGCATTTTGTTACCAAAGTGAACCAAAAAAACTGTGCATTTTGGCATGAAACATTTCATCGTAAGTGATACAGTAATCATCTAATTAGAAATGCATGAAGTTGTAGACAATTATATTACAGCAACCACATAATCAGAGCTATGCCGACAGTGATATTCTGGTCACTTCAATGGGTGACTTAAGAGATCAAATAAAAATGAAAAGGAGAGTAGAGCTGTTACCTTAAAGTGCACAGTGATGCTCCACGGCAGGATAGAATTGGAAGCGTGGAGGTCAAACAGAACACCGATTGGATAGTGCCTGACATCAGGAACAACATAATACATTTCTGTTCATTTAGGACAAATAGATACCAATATTGATATTTACTAAGTGATTTGTATTTACTCGAACTTTATTTACGAGGTTGTGATTGACTCTAAAAGTTGTGTGTGGCCACACTGACACCCTGTGGAAAATATTGATAATGCATCTACCTAGACTTCAGTTCAGCTCCTCAGCGTTTTCTTTGGATTTTTGTAGTGCAACATGAACTGATATGAAGTGGTTTGAAAGTGGTTTTATTTATTTGTTTGTTTGTTTGTTTGTTTTACAATCAGACAAATTAATTAGTTAGTTATATAATAAGCTCATTGAAAATAAATACATTTCAATCAACCACCTCAGGAAAAATGTCTGAATTAATGCAACAAATATTACAGGACTTTTCATAATGTAAAAGCACAACTGGCCGGAATAAAGACGACGAGACCCGTCGACCAAATTTGCCAGTGCGCTTTATGTATTTGGTTCCCTCACCATTTGAGCGGCGTCCCTTCGTATTCAAACCACATCTCCCCCGCATCTTCAGCCCTCATCACTTTCAGGAAGTGCTTCTTCACCTTGTCGGTGACCAGCGTCAGGTAGCTCACCCTGGGCAACAACAGCTGTGGGAAAACAAGAGCCTCACTGTCATTGACTTATACACAGTACATGGGACATGACAATATCTCACGGTTATTTACTTATCACTGGTGGTTCTGGAACCTATCACCTGTGATAAATATTGGATAGGGACAGAAGCTTGCCACAAATAAGCAAAAATCCATAAATAATGTTTCCTGCACATGCGTGAAGGGAACATTCATTGCGTGAAGCACCACCTCTGGCAGTTGGGAGGGACAAAATAGAACTGACATGAGGTTGAGTGAAAAGTGTATGACCTACATAATAAGGCTCTGCCTCCCTCTCCGTCACCTCATCCTGGTTGAGAGTGAAACAGGCGGGTATCCGACCAAACCAGACGTCTCTTAGCACGTCTTTGTCATCTGCCATGCTGCTGCCTCTCACAGTAGCTCATAAAGACTTGACGCCTCTCAAGTCCGAGCTGCAAGTCCAGAAGCGCAGATTCCTGTCGTACCAGAAAAGCACATTTGTCATTATTTGAGCAGTTGCACTTCACCAGTTCTAAAGTCACATTAGGGTGAGCTGGAGCTAGCCAGACTAAGCTATACCCTTGATTGGCCGCACTTTTTTGCAATTGCATATATAGACAAACACGTACTTACATCCCACCTGTAGACAATTTAGTCAACAATGACGCTAACTTGAATGTTTTTAAAAGGTGGGAGGAAAAACCCACGGAAGATGGGAGAAAATGCAAAATTCTAACCTCGACCTAAATTCTAACAGAATAGCATAGAAAGTTAAATATGGCATAGAAAGTTAAATAACCAAGTACACGCAAACAATACATTCCAAGTATTCAAAATACATTAATATAAACATCAAAAGAGAATAAGCAACATGCTTCAAAAAGCAGTCTTCGGCGAAGGTATTACTTCTACTTAAACGTCAAATGATCCACAATAAAAGAACTGCGTGGAGAGAGAAACTGACGTTAGCACTAGCTAGCATACCTAGTGGAAAAGCAACGCGGAAGTGTCTTCCAATAACGATTACGCGTCACTGGCTTGGCTTTCTAGTTTGTCACGGGCATGTTGCGAGAGTGTGTAAGTGGATAAAAGCCTACGTTGCCTGTGATCAAGTGTCAAGGAAGAATAGAGACGTGTTTGAACGATGTTGTCATTCCCAGCTGACTGACAACAGCCGAAGAAGAGCACTTTAATAACAGCGACCCCTGGAGACTGCTTGTATAATGACGAAGGCGTCACAATGTTTTTATTTAATAAAAAAATATATATATATTTTGATACTATGGAAAGGGGGCGTCACTTTTATAACGTAATAAATACGCGTAGACTATTTAAAAGTCTGAATTAAAATAGTAGGAAAATATCGTCATCAAAATGCGCCAACGCACGGAATATACGTAGACGAGTGAGGGCTGTTTTGGGTCCTCGTCCCATTTTGTCGGAAGAAAAGCTTCGAAAATGGACAAGAAAGCGGCGGTAGATAACGTGGAAATGCGCCTTCAGGCACTGGAGACTCGCATATATGGAGACAGAAGGAATAAAATCTCAAAACCGTTAAAGGTAAGTTTTCAGGTTTACATTATTTATAGGTGTGGCCGAGCTAAGAAGCTAACTAGCTGCGAGTCTAGCGAAGCTAACGATAGCTGAGTACTTTTCCCACTGTCCTTCATTTACATGAATCAGTGTACAGGAATTAGGTAATGTAGTATATGCATGTTTGCATGGTGTGCTTTTTAGTTTTGATGCAACTTGTCATACAAAAGCAAAGTTGTCACATCTGTAGCTCAAGGCAATCTTGCTGTCATATGATCCAACAGCACAAAACCCTGCTACAGTAACTGCTTTTTGTGTGGTTTGAGCTTGCTTGTAGTTTATTAATATCCAGCGTAACAATTAAAAATTAATAGCTTGAATTTCTATTAATTCCACGTGAATCTGCAGAGCCAGCTGCCATGTTTTTGCTTTTACTACTACAAGTCTACAAGTAGCAATAATGCCATTAATGTGCTCTGTTTTGCAGTGTGCTGAGTCCTTGGCAAGAATTAAGGCTGGCTTAACCAACACAGCCAACAAGAGGGAGCGAGTCAAGATCTTGCACAAAAAGAGTGAGTCAAACAGCCACCATCATAAACCAATTATGGAAAATTTCTTAACTTGCTCTATTCTATTAACTTGTTTTTTTGTATTGGTACAGTTGAGGACTTGATGAAGTACCTGGACCCCCAGTTCACCGACCACATCGCTGTGCCTGACACTATGAAGCTGGAGTTCATCCTTGCGGGTCAGAAATGGAACAATACAGATGCCGTATTATGTTGCCTTAGACATGGAGGATATTTTCACTGACTGTCATGTTGTTGTGATTGTGCCTACAGAGGAGGACTTCCTGCTTTGCCAGGCTGCTTTGCTGGAGCAGGCCAGCAACCTGCAGCCAATGCTGGAGAGCACCTACATCCGAGGTAACCCTGTTTGGTTGTCCTGTCATTTATTAGATTATTTATAATACAGTGAGTGAACGTCTATTCATTGAGGGGGATACTTTCCAGAGCCACACACTAACTTAATTAAAACAAAATGTTTAAGGTCATCATTAGCACCTGTTGTAATTGTACTAAAAGTTCACAAGGTGAATATTTGTAGTATTAAAAATCGAGATAAAGCAGGGAAACACTGTACTTATTTTTTGGGTGCTTCCAGATGTTCCCGAGCACACCACCAAGCTCCAGCGTCTCTCCCAGATTCACATCAAACAGCAGGTAAAAACATACAGGCCACATCCTGCATGGTGTCACTTGTTTCTTTGGTTTGATTTGTTTTCGGTTTCACCTTCCGGGACCTCACTGTCGGTTCTCTTTCAGGACCAGACGGATGCTCAGGCACTGGAAGTCAAGAAGCTTTTTGAGGAATACAACAAAATGGTACTCATACAAGGATTGCAGAAACATAGCAGAGAGTAACCCCCCCCAAAAAAAAATATATATATATAAATTCTAGGGGCATTTGTTATAACAACTGCAGATAGACACAGTCCTTTAACTGTACAACTGCATTCCTTGACTAATTCTTGTGATATTACAGTACAGTAGTATAAAATATGTCTAACAAATGAAAATAAAAAAATACTAAGGCATCCTATCCCGAGTGTCTATAACAGATTTGGCACTTGAGTAAAATGCATGAAAATGTACATTTCTTTGAACGATGTCTTTTTGTTGTTGTTGTTGTTGTTGTCAGATGTTTCTACTGTCCAAGCAGTTCACCCAGTGGGATGAGAGCTTAAGGAAGCTGGAGGAGGCCAAGGGCGTCCGACCTGTGGAGTAACGCTCATCTGTAATGATGAAGATGATGATGATGGGTTGCGGCGCAAACTTGAATTTGTGTAGCTTTTTAACTGTACAAACTACACAAAAAGTCCAAAGAGATTTTGGAATTGTTGAGTTGCTAGGCTGGAAATTGCATGCCTCGTCATCATCCGTCTGGAGGATTTACTCTCCTCACAAGAACAGCTTTGAGTCACCCTGTTCTTATTTATTTGTACACATGCTACTCTTGTAGTAAAATGTTAGATTTACTCCCATTCCAGCTCGTCTCCTGCAAGTTGAGTCATAAGACTTTGCGCACCTGACCTGCACTAAACGTTTGATCCTTTCTGTTAGTCTCCTGACAAGATATCAAAGCCTCTCTGTCTTTGTTTCAAAATGTTACAACATGACTGCGGTTAATCAAATAAAAATGGTTGTATTGGACTAATCCTGTGTGATGGATAACGTCTACGTTTCACTGGCCCTGTAATGTTCGCTTTCATTGCTCTGAGGGTAGGCACCCTATTAGTAATATTTTTGCAAGATAGACACGTAATTCTTTGCAGTATAATCATTTCTGAGGCAGTTTTCATGATAAAAATAATGAGCTAAGAGTGTACATAGTGAAGCTGGTGACATTGAGTGGTTATAAAATAACTAGCATGCATTTGTAAGCATTCCTATCATTGTTAGTTTAATGTGTTTTTCCTTTATAAATGAGTCATGCCAGTGTTTTATTTTGTAAACTACATACAGTACAATCAAATCTCTGCCTCATTTTGAACACTACAGCCAGGCACGTTACTGTATTTTAATGTTGGGCCTTATGGTGGTACATGGAGTGATGTTATTTTTTTAAAGGTGTATACAAAGTTTAATTGGCTAAAATAAATACATCAGACCCCGCATACTTGCAGGTTCACTCACGGGTTTTGTTTTTTCTATATCTTTAACCTTTTATTATAATATATATTATATTTTTTTAATAAAACGCTAGGGGGGGGGGGGTCAACCCGTTTTTATTGGAAAAGCTTGTAGGGAATTAATCAGCGTTATTTCCAGATTTTTATATTATTATTATTTTTGCGTGTGTGGGTCTTAAAAATCTAATTTTATTTATTAATTATTTTTTTTATGAAAATTGACAAGCATTTGGCAACGTGAGTTGATCGGTCTGCTCCGGAAGCAGCTCCGCACTGCTGCCAGTGACGTCACCAGCTGCCCAGCTCCCGTCAACCAAACCGCGCAGAGGCACACATACGAGGATTCCTCTTGGCGACGGCGGCGGACTTCCGATCGTGCCGCCATGGACCGGACTGCTGTCGTCAAAGTGGGCGCCGCGGCTAGCGCGAGCGTGTGCGCCCTGTTCGGCGGCGTGGTTCTGGCCCAGTACATTGTCGCCAAGAAGAAACGAGCGGGCAAGAAGACGAGAATTATCGAAATGGTGAGTTTTCAAGCTATATTACAGCTACATGGTGAACGACAAGCTAGCAAGAGGCAGATGCGGGAAAAAAGCAGAAAGTGTCTGTTGACTACCTTCAAAATAAAATCTCGTTATATATTTACAGCAATCCGAGCGTCACGATTTCGTTTATCATATGAAATTCGAGTATTTAAAGGTAATCGTGGCCACATTGATAATAATTAAATTCCAAGTTATTAGTTTATGCATAGTTGACACTTCAAATTATATTTTTTAAGGTGGAGGGAGGCTAGCTAATTAGTTTCCTTAACAACAGTGACTTTAGTGTTGTTCCACGCATGCGCGGGTTTCCCCCTAACAACAGCAACAGCAGCTGTTTTAGAGGTCACCGTAGCTAGTTTTTTGGTCCACACAACCACATAATAACCTTTTTGGGGGCACGTTGAGCCCCCGGTTGTGGCTCTTGCCAAGCAGTAGTTATTGCACCACGCAGGCTATGCAAGCCCGAGCAGTAAACCGGCCAGGCAGGATTCAGTGGAAGTGGCTACTGGGGTCCTGCCCAATAAATAGCATCCACAATAGCATGAATGTTAGAATTGATTCTTAGCAGCGTGTAGAGAAGGAATTTTTACATAAGATTTACATGTAGCTGCGGTTCTGCTTGTATGTTCTCATATGATTCATTTAAGAGGTATTCGGCCCCGCCCTGACTCTTAAAAGTCAGATTTTGCAGCACATTCCAATCAATGACGAGTCACCAGCGTCCCTCTGGTCGGCCTCAGCACTCGCGTGCTTTGGAACAAAAGCCACAAAAGAGACTCATGAAAGACAAACAACACAAAGCGAGGACTCAAATGTGGTTTGCAGCATGTTTGGACCTCACAATAACAAAACAAAAACAATAATAGTGAGCGCCAAAAACATATTTTTGTGTGTGCCAGCAGCTCATTTTTGCACCAGCACTCGAGATGGAACCGAATATTCTGAAGTTAAAGTTAAAATGTAACTTTGAAAACGTTAGATTTTTCAAGAAGAAATGTCATATCGTCAAAATTCTTATGTGGCACTTGCTTTATATAGCTTGAAATATACTTTATAGAAATCAGTTAAAATAAACCAAAATACTGAACATAAAACATAGATGTACAGATATTTGCATTTCGCTGGCGTCGGGCCAAAACCTTTTACCTTCCAAAATTGTTACTTTACAGGAGACCCCAAAAAACGACATGTTTTTTCAACCATTAACATTGCATCATCAAAGAGAACAGGCCAACACTTCAGATTAGTCCAATAATTCATAAAAATGACAACCACACATAGACTGACCAAGTATAGGTTTTGAGAGAGAAAATAAATACATTTGCCAAATTGTGACTTAGGAGGTTTCGGCCCGACGCCAGCGATGTGTTTTAAAAATTGTCTTTGTGATCATTTTTAACAATTTCCAATAGCGGTAATTTTGCTTGGCACCAGCAGGAGGTGCTATGTTTCCATCAGGATGTGTTTTTCAAGTGGAATATTACAGTATAGTTTTGAGCATGCCCAGAACCTCCTTCTCCTATCAGTAGTAACAGATGGCGGTTATTGCGGCAATCTAAGGGGCTTCTCCGTGGTGCAACGTTCAAGACCATTTTTAGATGCATTTTCACCTCCTAAGCTCTTTATACTGTAAACTGCTGTACGATAGTCACTCACAAAATTCCACTCTACAATATTGTCATTAAAAAAAGCACTACTGCAATAACAATATTTAGATACAATGTTAATAATTCAGCATTTTTTGCATCATAATTTCATGAATTAACTCAATACACCTCCTGTTGTGTGTGCCTTGGCCACCAGGGGCAGTGTAAGACATACATTATTAATACACAAAGATGATGGTCACAGCTAAGATGCAGTAATATGAGTTGGGTTTTTTTTGCACCTGATCCATTGCTTTTTTTCATGGCAATTACAACGCAGTGTCAATTATTCAGAGATTTTTGCCATTCACGGTTGGGCTCGGTCCCAATCCCGACTTTAAATGTATTTATTTTTGTGTCATTCGGCCAATTTAGGATGTTTATTTTGGACTTTGATCATCTAATATGATCCGATTGTATTATTATTTATTGGGGGGAAAAAGGCTTTTTTTTACCGCAAAATTCTTGGGAAAATGGGGATAAAGTGCCAAAAAGCATTTTCCGCAAAATAATGGGGGTTGGCGCACCCCCAAAAAACAACAACAACAAACGAACTACAAAGCAAAACATTTTTAAACTCATTCACTGTCATAAATTCATTAAAAAAAAAAAAAAAAAGAATATAAAAAAAGTAGGGGCAACAGGTGATTAAAATTTGTATCATATTTAATCGCATGCCTTAACTAGTTAACTCACTATTAATCACACATTTTATATCTGTTCTAAATGTACAATACAAAAATGATAGGTTTTCATACTCTTGTTAACAAAAGTGGGGAAAAAAATGTTAAAGTAATATAAATAGTTCAAATGCATTTTTTTTACGTTTATAGCCGTCAATGGCAGTGAATGAGTTAAGTATTATAATTTAGAACATTTGTTGGGGCTTTTCAGCGTGGCCCTGATCCTCCTCCTCCACGTTATGTGACGTCTTCTCATATATTCCCAAATTCTTTGAGCACCACTGAAGTGACAACACCACAGCTTCACAAATGCCCTTTTGTGTGTGTGTGTGTGTGTGTGTGTGTGTGAGTTTTAGCTATGTCAGCAATACTTGGAAGTTAGCGCTATTGTCCCTGCTTTTGCGCCGGCATTTGTGGGTCAGACATGCTCATGACGGGAGCGCGTGAATGGTCGCTCACGTGCGCAATAATGTTTCTGTTCATGTTGAAGTTAAAGCCTCCTGCATCTTTCACATGCAGATAAGCGAGAATTAAAACACTTAAAGATGATTTTGTTGTACATGAGTGCACACGTGTTAATTGTACGCAGTTGTATGAGCAAAAAATCGGACTGATGCAATATGGTTTATGTATGTTGTTTTGGTGTAACTCGAGAGCTTTGACCTACTTACAGTATTCATTTCACTGAACGGCACTGGGTCAACATATGTGAAGCATTCCTCTCGGGTTGCACTCGCATCCTTGTCACGCAGGCGAGGTCGCCCGACGCTTCCTCAGCAAAACTTGACCCAGACACTTTGGCATGGTGTGTTTTTGTTTGCGTATGTTAATCATGCCAAGTCGTCGTCTTGTTTGTGTATGTTAGCGCCATTAGAATCAACAGTGTTCTCTGTGCGTGAAGCTAATTGGGATTTGCATGAAAAGAAAAGCTGCAGAAAGAGACTATATACAGTGCTTTTTTAAAAATAGTTGTAACACTCCCACATACTTGAAACACATTTAAACATTAAAATCCAATCCATTTTATTTCTATAGCAGATTTTTATAAACAAGCGTTTCCAAAGTGCTGCTCATTGAGATCCGCACACTATCATGCACATACAATCTAGTAAAACCAAATATAAAAAATAAAAAAAAAAGTCAATAAAATACAATAAGTAATCTAAAAAAATAAATACATTAAAATAATAAAATACATTTAAAAACAAATAAAAAATTACATTCAAAAATGTAAATAAAAAAAACACGAAAAGACCCCAGGAACCACAAACACTTAAACCTTTTATAACACACCCTTTAAACACATTTTCAACACCCCAAAACAAATTGCATACAAAATACTGTATGTAATGTAATGTATGTGTACGTGCTTGTGCCTTTAAGAGGCGGGGCTGAGTGGGATAGTCTGCGCGGGAGCGTCTGGGTGTTGAGCTGTGGCTGACAGCAGCTTCTTTGTGAGTCTGCTTACTGTGTTTTACTCTTCTTCTGTCATTCACTAAATGGATGAAAAACGTCATTGTGACTGTGGCTCTACTTTCCAACATAGTAGGGTATTAGTACAGTAAGTAACTACTGTAAAAATCCATTTAAAAAAAACCTCCATGTTTAATTAAGGGATGATGACACAAGGCGCGTTAGACCATATCAAGTGTGTAGGCAACTTGCACATATCGGTAATTAATTGCTGCTTTTAATTGCGTGTATGAGAACCTACTCAACCTGACCTGCCTGTTTGTGTGTGGAGGTTTGTGTAAATGCACGACATGCCCTCCTCCGTGCATTTGTTTACAGTTGCTTACATTCGTTTCTTGTATGTGTGGGCAGTGTATATAAATGTGTGTCTAAATAACAACTGGGTATGTGTTTTTGCGCATATGTACTCTACGTAGGTGCATGCGTGCTTGCTCGTTCTCGCTTAATGTGCAAGATGAGTTTATTGTTCTTGTCAAGTCAATGCATCAGCACAATGTGTGTAATGAGCATAAACACAATGAACCTTAGCCCTGAGCGGCCTTCCTGTGCAAGTTATTTATCACTTGAGTGTGTGTGTGGGTTTTTTTTTTTTTGTTTTTTTTATAAATGTGTGTGTTCAGCAGATGTTCTCATTGAGTGTAAATTCAAAGGTAACTTGACAACAAGGGCAGATTACAAACTTTTTTTTTTCTCCTTCACCGGCCTCATTTCTCTTCTATTTTTACTCCACGGAGTGTGTGTTTGTGTGCGCGCGTATGTGTTGACATAATCAGCTAAGTGTGTGCGCGAGGGAGGGATCTCATGCTCAGCCCCCCCCCCCCCCCCCCTCTACGACTATATAAAGGCTCTTTAGCCACACATTCTTTTCTTCACTCTTGTTTTTCACAGACGACACAGTCCCGGTAAGTAAGTGTGTGTATGCTTGAGTCTATTCTTACTGCCGCTTATGGAGTTCTTATTTTATTATATATTTTTTGCAACTTGATCGCCTTTTTGAGAGTTTTAACATATGTTAAAAACTCACACTTTTACCACATGATGAAATGTATGTTTTTGCGTTTAAAAAACAAAAAACCTCGTTTTGCCAGTTTGTGTGAAATTCGGTTGACATATTTTGCATGACAGGAAACGTTTCACATTCTCATATTGAACAGGAAGTTGTGCATTTTGGTTTGACACTGCCACTTTAAGGGGATATAGAGCACACCATGTTCTCAAGCTGTTTTTTAACACTTGACATTGGTTTATTATGCAAAGCAACATAGGGAATGACCAATAGTATTGAATAGTCAGAAAAAATACGACATTTAAAATTTTTGATCCTGTAGGTGTGTTTTTGACTTTCTAAACATATTTAACGTCAAGACAGAATATCTTCTCCAACATACCTCTTCACCATGCTCCTCCTCTTCCTTGTTCGTCACAATATATATGACGTCGAGGCGAGTTCAGGCCGGATGCAATTACTTTAAATGGCCATGTCATCTCCAGTAGCATCGCCTTCTGTCCTGCTTTCAGATGCCTCAGTTTGAGAAGAAGAACGTGCACATGAGGGACCCCGAGAGGGTGGAGCAGATCATCTGCAGCCTCATCAAGGGCGGAGCCTCCAAACTTCAGGTGGGGCCAACTAAGACATCTGCTGGTGATGATGTGCAAGTGCAGCATGAGATGATGACTCCCAAGTGTGGTGTTTATTTTTGCTTTGACTTGCGAGCACACACTCGAGATACGAGCGCCGTGTGGTGGCAATTAACTCAACTAGCTTCAAGTTATTTAATGCCACTCTCGGTTGAGGTTGACTGTCAAACGTAACACAACTAGAATTACTCATTTAAACACATAGCTTAGCTTTTAGTCAGCTTGAGGTGTACTCACTTGTTTCTTTGTCCCCCACCAGATCATCACTGACTTTGACATGACGCTAAGCAAGTTTGCCATCAATGGCAAACGCTGTCCGTCGTGCCACAGTGAGTCGACGTTGCAATAAAAACTCACAGATCGCAGCTTTAGCGCGTTGCTTCAAAACGTGCGTGCGCATATTCTTGCTCCCAGACATCATTGACAACTGCAGCCTGGTGTCAGAGGAGTGTCGCCAGAAGCTTCTGCAGCTCAAGAACAAGTACTACCCCATTGAGATCGACCCACACCTCACCATGGAGGAGAAGTACCCCTTCATGGTGGAGTGGTGAGCACACAATTCCCATTTATCTCACCTATCGAATATTTTTGCTTTCTGTCGTCATGTACTTCTCATGTGACATAACGTCGCTGCGATGTGGAAAAACCCGTATGTCCATTTTTGAGTCCCTAAAAATATATGACAAAAAATGGACGTAAGTGTGTCTCACATAGCAGCGACAATATGTACCAAATGGCTGTGTTTTACAATGACGCGACACAAGGAACAATCCTCGTGCGCATGCTCATAATGTATCTAATGAACCACACAAGCATCAAAGTAAACAATAATTCATAAACATTAAAGGTATTACCTTATACACTGTGTTGTTGGCTATGGCTAACTTGTCTCCCCCATTTTCCCTTAATGTTTGGCTAAGTAGCACATTTCTGTTTTTAAGGTCTATTGCCTACATCTATAATGTAGCATATGTTATATATGTATTTAATTTCTGCCCACCTCTAATGTACCACACTTAAACCAGATTTAATGTTCTAAATGCCTCTAATATACTGACTGTATCATCATATTTACCTTGTATTTAGTGTCCATTTGCCACCTATGATGCAGCACATTTACATAATTATGTTAATATATTGTATATAGACTAGGTTGAACAGACAATATTACCTCATTTAAGTGTCTTGACACAGCTAATGTAGCATATTTACATAATATTTAGCTTATTTGCTCCCAAAACGTATAAATACGTTCTATTTTAAATATCACCATGCTCCCAAAGATGTATTTATACGTTTTTGATGTGTGTGTTTTTATGCTAGAGCCTACAGAAGGCTCTGATGCAGCCTGAACTAAAGAGAATGCTTGAAGCAATGGTACTCATTACAAAAACGGCCAGCCGGTGGCAGCAGAGTATAAGAGAACAGACAGGGCCATGTTATGGCAAGCTCTTTTTGCCAGTGTTTTCAACAGGTTTGTGAATAATGATGAAACTTAGCTGTACTCTAATGCTAATTGCTGCAAAAGGAAAACAGATAGAAATATACATTTTTTCCTGATGAAAGAAGAGACTCTAATCTTTCTTTTGGAAGGTTTTTATAGCAATAGAACGAAATATTCTGTGGGCCTTGCGGGAGCGAAGGCCGTTGCTTCAGTGAAAATGGCTGAAAGTGAATGAGTTAATTTTCTATAGATGGCAATATAGCTGCTTTAAATTACATTTGATGTTCTGTGTATTCAGGTATTTCAAATCGCACACGCTTTTGGTGGAGCAGAGGATAGAGAAGGACAAATTGCCCCAAGTGGTGCGAGAGTCTGACGCCGCACTCAGGTACCAACCGAAACCCACACCAAAAAAAAAATATCAAATGAATGAAAAAAATAATAATTGTTTGGATGTTTTTGCCAGGGAAGGCTTCGAGCAGTTCTTCGACCGCCTGCATCAGCACGACGTGCCCGTCTTCATCTTCTCTGCCGGCCTGGGCGACGTCCTGGAGGAGATTATCCGCCAGGCGGGCGTCTACCATCCCAACATCAAGGTGGTGTCCAACTTCATGGACTTTGACGACAACGTGAGTTCATGGAAATGACACTTGCACTTAGAAAATGCCTTTCTCACTTATACAATATAATTTCTGCACAACAATGTAAAGATACTTTATATTATTTAGTACATGTTTATCACACTCTTTACAATTTAGTACATGTTTATCACACTCTTTACAGTTGAAGCCTCGTTTAGTGTTGGGGATATTGCACGTAATGCAAAAGGTGACAATGTACGGTATTGAATGAAAACATGTTTTTCCCCATCCATGTTTTTCCCGCGCATGGTAACACCACGAAGGAACACAACTTTATTTGGATTTGCCTGTATACCCTTGCAGGGTGTCCTGCGGGGCTTCAAAGGCGAGCTGATCCACGTGTACAACAAGCACGACGGCGCCCTGCGCAACACCGACTACTTCAAGCAGCAGAAGGAGAACTGCAACATTATCCTGATGGGAGACTCGCTGGGCGACCTCAGCATGGCCGACGGCGTGCCCAACGTGGAGAACATCCTCAAGATCGGCTTCCTCAACGACAAGGTACGTCGCCAGCGTAGTTCTTCCAATGTAATAGCGCTGATCATTGATAGCGTGTAACCTTGTGCCCCTCGGCAGGTGGAGGAGCGTCTGGACAAATATTTGGACTCTTATGATATCGTCCTGGTGAAGGACGAGACCCTGGAAGTGCCCAATGCCATCCTCCAGAAAGTCCTATAACTTCCTCCTCGGACCGCCACCACCCCTACACATGCTTCTATGCCTTTGTATATTTCCGATTGGACACTTTTAATTGTACATCACTCTTCAACTTCTTTTTGTTTTTGTGTCACACACTCACTCCATCTTGTGGACACCAGCATCACACTGCAGGACAGTGAACCACCACAAGTTCGCGGTTCAGCATTCGCAAATTCACCAATTAGCATAGATGTTAGCATAATTATACAGCAACACATAGCATAGCATACAACGCTGACAGGTGTATATTCTTTCTGTGGGAAGAACAGATCAGTTTCAGCAGCAGAGGTGCGTGTGATGAATTGCGAATAGTGAGGGTGGGGCGGGGGGCATTGTATACGAGGTTTCTTTTGTCAGTATGGTTGTCTTTATGTACCACAGAACACTTGTATGTATGTACAACGGACCAGGAAGAAACAAGAGGACCTTGGAGAATGATTATCATAGAAATGAAAGTGGATGCAGTAGTCCCTGATTCCCTTTTGGGGGGGTTGTGATTGCGATTGCGATTGCGATTGCGATTTGAGGAAATGCACTTTAAAGAACGTGTGGATATTCGTAGGAATTAGTGGATGGATGCACATGTTTTAGTCAGTGGACATTTATGATGTATAAAACAAACAAAAGCCATGTTTACTTTCATTCTGCCTTTTAAAGCCCACTTTGCTTAGAAAAATAAGCACTTTATTCTCCATCTTTTAGTTTGCTTGAAACAGGGCAGAAATCCATGCTATGCTTAAAAACAAAACAAAAAAACACACCAAAGCTTAACGTGAGCGTGTTTTCATCATAATAGGAGCACGCCGTAACAGTCAGTGGCTTTTCCCCTCTATTTTTTATTTTATTTTCAACATCTTTAATGTGTTTTCTATGTGCTGCTATCACCTGCATGTTGCCTTTTCTCAACAAAGAAACGGAAGGAAACAAATCTATTTACATATATGTATATCATTGAAACAGGGAATAACGTCATACTGAATATGTGGACCTTGTGTGGAAATGGTTCCAAACGTAGATTCATGTGTTGTATTTTTATAAGCAGATTGTTTCTTTTTTCCTGCGATGGTGTGAATTGGAAATGAAATACAACATTGTATTTAATGACATGTTTCATGAGTGTGCGCTGTGTATAACTGAATAACAGTTTTATGTTTGAGGGTGGTTGCAATTCACTGAATGTCCTGTAGGCGGTAGCAAAATGCCCAAATTGCAAATTGTCTTCAGATAGAGTTCGACGTGGCAGGGATTGTTTTTTGCTAAAAAGAGGAGTAACCTCCTGCTAGAAGCATGGCTCGTTGGTCTAGGGGTATGATTCTCGCTTAGGGTGCGAGAGGTCCCGGGTTCAAATCCCGGACGAGCCCTCCTTTTAGTTTAATTTAGTTTTTGCAAATGTAATATATATTCACATAAATCGTATTAATCTCAATTTGTCTGAGCATTATTACCATTATTTAGAGCTGTAAACACACACAACATTACGTCTAGTGCATTTAAGATAATTTGTTTAATGTTACGTTGTTACAAATCTTTGCAAGTAATTTTTCTGTCTGTCCTCCAACCGAGACCGCCATGATTTTAAAACAAAGACTCAATTTCCCATCATGCACCTGGCCGTAATCACCAGTGAAACTTTTTTGTGATTTGTTTTATTGTATTGGGCATTAAAGTAGTTGCCGTTGCTAATATATAATTAATTTGAATGTAAAATTGCAAAAAGAAGAATTAAATTGGAGCTAAATGAATGTAATATATTACACCCTTACCTCGCTAAACCACTTGCTACATGTCACGGAATGGAAACAAAGAACTACATTTCCCATTTAGCATTTCCTTTCCGAGTATGCGCACAACTGCCACGCTCGCCCCCGTATGAGCGTCAGTGCCATGACAACAAGACGATGGCTTCAAGAGGGTAAATGTGATTTTTGCCACTGCGAGCAGCAATAAACCTGCGGGCTCGTCAGACGCGTCGGTGAAGAAAAGGTAAGGCACCCATTCCACCTGTTGGACACTGGGTTACTCGCCTGGCTAGCTAATTAGCCGACCAAGCTAAAGTTAATGCGTTAGCCGCGAGCTAATTCATTTGTGAACGCGCCTTGATGTGAGCGCATGAGCCGCAACACTTGTTAACATTACTTATCTTAGTGCTCAAACGCGGACAATTAAACATGAAATGTGTTTAAATCCTCTTGTCATGTCTGGGCACCGCAAAGATGAGGGAGGAATATGTGCTGACTCCTCACAGTTTGAGCGAAATATGAAAAGGAATTGACTGTTATTATAAGTCATTGTGCTGTATTTAATGCCCATGAAGAACCTGTTTATGAGTGTTTTCGTCCGTTTAAGTCTTCATAGTTTAAAATTACACAATTTTGGAGCATGGTCAGATATTGGCTGTCTGAAGGAAACTTTTGAGCATCGCAACAGGATTTGATGTCATGAAACATGACTTTAAAAGTGTATTAATTTGTAAAATGAATGCCACTTTTAATTTGCCACTTTACTGGATTAGCTGCCTGTTCCACCTGCTCGGTCAGCACTAAGACAGGAGCAAAGCTGCTTGCCTTCTCAGGCGTATTTACGGCGAATGCGCTGGTCACATGACTGCTCATGCTGCTCTCCCATTGGCTGCTGGTGTCAGCGTACGATGAAGTGGCGTTTTTTCCGAGTGACACTTGAATCGATTTGATTTGTGGCGATTATTGGCACATATTAGCTTTTTTAAAATCGACCCCAAAAATCGGCGGTTTTGCCGCTTTTTAAAATTAACATACTATACAACATAGGGCCGATTTTCTCTGTTGCAAAGTTAAACAAATACTAAAAGACAAATATCAAATGTTTTACCTCAATTCATATATTTTCTGATGTCAACGTTAAGTTTAAATAAGTTATTTTAATCATTATATTTTAATAAATGATTAATTATAATTTATTTAAAATCATACGATAATAACACAATTAATTAGAATGTAAAGAAAAGTGTTGCAACATTCTTTTCTTCAATTCAATGGACATTGTGACGCGTCCTGGTGTACCAGCCTTGGCCACGTGGGGGCAGTATAATAGACAGAACCACACACGAAGAAGACTGCCTCATCAGTCATCCGCTGTCATATTAGTCATTTTTCCCAAAGGATCACCAGTTTTCCTTGAAAAATCTTAAAAAGGCTGTCAAAATAAATTCAACATTCTTAAAAAAATAATAAAGAAAAAATCAGACTCATAATAACATCACGTAATCATGATAGTGAAACCAATAAAACAGTGATGTGTTTTTAGTCAGCACTTTTAGAGCAGCTGCACATCATTTTTGAATTTCCACCTCTTTCAAACCTACTTGTAACCATAATTTGACCTTCTTGTGTCTTCTTCTCTGTCCAATCAGATGTCTCTGTTCAAGGCGCGGGATTGGTGGTCGGCAACACTTGGCGAAGGCGAGGAATTTGACCAGGGGTGCATATGCGTCGGAGATGTGGACAACAGCGCTACAGGACATGGTAACGTCATAGAAATAATATACAATACATTTCAGGTCATAATCACATCCATCATGTCAATAGTGTCTTTGTTGGTCTTCTTGTGCAGACAAAGTGGTGGTGGGCAGCTACATGGGCATGCTGCGGATCTTTTCCCCTCACTCCGCTAAAGTCACAGAGGGGGGCCAAGGCTCGGCCGAGGCGCAGCTCCTGGAGGTCCACCTCCAGAACGCTATCATCCAGGTGGAGCTGGGGAAGTTTGTCTCGTGAGTAGATTTGGTTATTATACAGAGGGGTGATGCGACACCCCTGAGAAAAGTGTCGAGTGCTGAACCTTTTAAAGACCAACCTCTCCAAAATTGCTTGAGGAAGCAACGAAAGTGATTTGTAGGAGCTTTCATTCATGAGGCTACAGCAACATTTAGCAACTTAATCTTCACTCAAATTAGCTTTAGCCTGATTTCCCGCTCACGAGCACACAAATGAGGATTACGCGTGGTGACTTGAGCAGTAGTAGCGTGACCCAAACAAAATCGTACAGTTCATTTCCATTTAAGTTTGCTGTACAATACATTTGCAATTTTGCATAGAATGTTTTAGACAAGACATCTCTGCATAATTGTATGCTTGCAGCTTCATACGAAAGCTTCTTTTCTGTTCGCAAGATTTATAAAGGTGTGCTTGGATCAGTTTGGTGTGTACAGATCACCTTTTGGCAAGTACATAGACCAGGGTTCACCGTTTCTGATCCTCGAGGTCCGGAGTCCTGCAGGTTTTAGATGTTTCCGCCCACTAGCACACCTGATTCATATAATCAGCTCATCAGCATGCCTGATAACGATCCTAAACTTAAGTATCAGGTGTGTTGGTAGTCGGAAACATCTAAAACCTGCAGGACTCCGGACCTCGAGGACCGGAATTGGTGAACCCTGACAAAAATAATCTTTATAGAATAACTCAAATAATCGCTTATCTAATTAAATAATTTGTTACCTCATTTATTGTGCTTGATGATATACAAAAAATAAAAATAAACTGTGCATGTAACATGTTAATTTATTGTATACATTTTGGGTGAATTTATCATAATTATGTTATGTTTATGTACTATCAAATAATTGGTTGATTAATTTGAAATCAATTATTTATACATATTGCAATTTTTTACAATTGAATAAATAACAGAATTTTATTTTTTTCAACTAATATATTTTTCATTTTACATCTTTTTTTGTTTTGTTTTCATGTTTATTTATTATACTGTAATATACGTAACTAATGCAGGTAAAAATGAGAATTAGTAAAATAAACTATTGTACTTACTTTATATTCACATTTGAAATGATTTTAAAACGTTTTATAACGTATTTTACCTTATCATTTATTTTCCTTTGCCTCAACTACGATTGTCCTGACCCCTTCATCCATTTAAAAAAATCAAATGTGGCCTTCAGGCAGATGGCGCTCTCTTCCTTTAGTCTCCCTTTTGCCAGTTCGCAGAAATGAAAAGGGAGCTTTCTTGCGGAAAAGGAAAAAAAAAATCTCCATGGCGTCGCCTCCTTCCTTCCTTCCCACAGCGTCGCGTCGGTGTTTGCTTTAAGCTGCGGTTCGCCAGCGCGGAATTCCTCCTGGGAATCCGGCGGGCAGTCAGGAGGCGAGGCTGGCGAGTATAAATACTGGCGGGCGGACAGAGGCGGTGGGCAGCCCACCAGAGATTTTTTATTTTATTTTGCTTTCCCAGGATGAAAGAACACTTGTGGGATCGGCTTCCCCTTCCGTCGTGGTTGCCCCTTTCTGAAGACTGCATTTTGTTCTAGCGGGACAAAATCAACAAATGTCTTGTCAGTGGAGGAGTAGCGTCATGGCTGCTTCTGCTACAGCTCATCGGTTAAAGGTTCAACTTGTAGAAGCAAGACTATTCTTATTCACAGGGGATGAGGATAGAGTCCTGGGGCGAATAATTTAAAAAGTATTTGACCCCCCCAGGGTGGAGGTTTGAAACTGACAATTTGATTCAAAACATTACGTTTGTCTAAATGAAGCTCCTCAAGTTCATTGACTCTGAGATCATGATGCCACAAGATGGTGACAAAGCACTACTTTTGTCTAAATGAAACTCCTCAACTCTGTTGACGTAGTTTCTCAGCCCTGAGATGCCACAAGACGGCGGCAAAGCACCACTTTTGTCAAAATGAAGCTCCTCAACTCACTCAAACATAGTTCCTTACCACCACCACGCCATAATATAATGAAAAAGCACTACTTTTTTTCTCATTTAAATTAGGCTGCATTCACACTGCAGGCAAATGCGACCCAGATCAGATTTTTTTGTTGCCCAAATGTAAATGTATCTGACTTTTTATGTCAATGTGAACAGTACAATTCCAATTTTTTTCATATCTGACCTTAGATCAAGTTAAAATAAGTTCATTCCAAATCAGCAGTGTTCTTGCTCTAATGACGTTGTTGTGTTTCCAGGTGTTCAGATCTTCTCCACCTGGCTGTCCTTCACCCCAGAAAGCTGTCTGTCTTCTCCGTTTTGGGTATAACTTTCTCCTACTACGTGTGTCTTCCTATTTAAGTGGCAGTTCATTAACATGTGTGTGTTCAGGCACGGCGGGGAACGTGGAGCATGGCGACCAGTACCAGATCAAACTGGTCTACGAGCACAACCTGCAGAGGACCGCCTGCAACATGACATATGGAACCTTTGGAGGGGTCACGGGTAACGCACGCATGCTTGCACACACGTCACCCACTTGAATGATGCCGTTTCATGCTCTGGTCCTTTTGGAAAATACATGTCGGGGACAGCCCTGCCACAATCCAAAACAAACTCACGCATGCACACTAACACATACACGCTCACTTGTGTCACACACTCAACTAAACACAGACAAACTCACACAATTATATACATACACACACACACACACACACACACACACACACACACACACAAACACATCCGCACAAATGATGCTGTCTCATGCTCTGGGCTTTTTGGAAAAAAAACAAGTCTGGGGACAGCCCTCCAAAAATCCATGAAAAAAACACACACACACACACACACACACATGGGAATCCCCTTTAAAGTGTAGAAAATGACTATTCCAAATAAAGGCTGCTTTGTTGAGACACGCACGTGTGTAATTGAGTGTGCCTGAATGTGTGTGTGTGTTTAGAATATGCCAAACTGTGGCCTGGCATGATGGACCCTTCATTCACTCCTTGTTTACATGAGAGACTTTTGCACCGCAGGAACTTTACACCGGAACTTAAAGAACTTTGGAGGAACTTTGCATGTGCTGTTTGAACTGAACTTCAAATTAAATTTCTGGGAATTATTTCCGGGTGAATGAAGACTTTGCTGGGGATCGTGTGTATGCGTGTGTGTGCAATTTGGTGTGTAATTATGGGCCTTAGTTATTTAGTGAACATGTACAGTACCTGGTTTTGGTGGTGCAACACACACAAAAAACACTATACACAATAAAGATTTGAGTGTCCTGAAAAGCACTATATACTGTAAATATTATTATTATTATTATTATTATTATTTTTATCTTTTGCATGTCCATTATTTATATTATTATTTTATTTGTATTTATGTATTATTATTATTATTATTATTATCTTTTGCATGTGTATTATTTGTATTATTATTTGTATTATTTAATTGTATTTATATTTTTATTTATTTATTATTATTATTATTATATTTTGCATGTCTCTTATTATTAACCACTAGAGGTCAGTGCCCACCACTGAATTGCTGTATTTCTGCTGTCTTTTTGTTAGCTGGTTAAAACAGTAGTTGACGAACTTTTTACAACAGCTACTACCTAAAAAACAACAACAACAACTAAGTATATATTACTATAATTGTAAGGCACTTTAACATTATGCAGTTTGAACATTCTCACTGCGCTGGAACTTAAATTAAGATTTAATATATTGCAAAACAGAGTTCAATAAAAATTCTATCTAAATAAGACCATTCTTAAAGATGAAATTCAACACTGACCTGTACCACATCGAGAGTCACTGGGTTAGAATGAATGAAATGAAATGCTGTTTAGTTTGGGAAATCCCTGTACCCCCTGGGAGGTCAGAGTTCATCTACAGGGAGCCATTAGAGTCTTTTTTTTTTGTCTCTCGGTCTCACACGCACGCACACACACACAGAAACTTTGTACTGGTGCTTTAACTTGACCTTAAAGCAAAACCACATAAGCATGGCGTCGTCCTAGCTATTTTTAAACTGAGGTTATTATCTTTTATTGGCGTGTAATAAGTCAGCTTGTAGTGGACGTGAGGGATTGAATAACGCAGCCTTAAGCTAATAAACCAAAATAGAAAGTATAGAAGCACACTTTTATACTTGAGCATTGTGCTGTGCACTCTACACATAAGACTCTCTGTAATAGCACACGGCCATTAATGTTGGCGTTTATTTCCATTATTCATGATACCTTTCGGGCTTGGTGGTTAGCCAGTCTGCCTCACGGTTCTGGGTTCGAATGTGAGCTGAGGTTTGGAGTTCGCATGTTCTGTATTTGAGCCGGTTTTCTTCAGGCGAGAGAGAGAGACAGAGAGGGAGAATGAGAGAGCCAATGAGAGTGACAGAATATGAGAGAGTGTAATATAGAGAATGAGAGAGGGGGGGGATATGAGAGGGAGAATTAGAGAACCAATGAGTGACAGAGGATGAGAGAGTGTACTATAGAGAAAGAGACAGAGAGGGTGAATGAGAGAGAGAGAGAATGAGAGGGAATGTGAGTGAGAGACAGAACAAGAGAGACAGAATAAGAGAGACAAAATGAGAGAATGTGTGTGTGTGTGTGAGAGAGAGAGCGATTAAGAGAGTGAGAGAACCTACAAGAGAGTGATATAGAAAAAGAGACAGAATTAAAGACAGTGAATGATAGTGTGAGAGAGGGAATTAGAGAGCAAGAATGAATGAGAGCAACAGAATGAGAGCAACAGAATGAGAGCAACAGAATGAGAGCAACAGAATGAGAGAGAGAGATTTAGCGAGACAAACGTGAGAGAACATGCAAGGGAGAATTAGAGAGCAAATGAGAGTGACAGATGATGAAAGCGTGAAATATAGATAATGAGAGACAGAGAGGGACAATAAGAAATAATGAGAAAGAGAGAGCAAATGAGAGTGAGAATGAGAGTGCAAGAGCGAGAGAGAGCATGTGAGAGAGAGAACAAGAGAGACAAAATGAAAGAATGTGTGAAAGAGCAGTTAAGAGAGTGAGAGGAACCACGAGAGAATGAAATAGAGAGACTGAATTAAAGACAGTGAATTATATAGAGAGAGAAGGAATGAGAGAGCAAGAGTGAATGAGAGTGACAGAATAAGAGAGAGAGAGAGAGAATATAAGAGAGAGAACATGAGAGAGAGAGAAAATTAGAGAGCGAGTGAGAAAATTTGAGAGTGAGAAAGAGAGAATGAGAGAGACAGAGAGATAGAGAGGGTGAATATGTGTGAGTGTGTAATTTGCTGAGGGTGTGTGTGTGCGTATGTGTGCGTGTAACTGTCTTCCCATGTATTTGTATTGTGTTATTGGCCACTGTGGAACATGCTCATCACTCACACACACCCATGTGCACACGCACTCGTGTTTGCACAGAAGAGGTGTGTGGCTTTTCTTTCCAAATCTCTGCTGATGGATGGTTTGTGCGCGTGTGTGTGGTTTGTGCGCGTGTGTGCGTGCGTGTGCATGTCTGCACTCTAGGTGGCTGTATCCCTGACCTCTCTACTTGACGGCAGTGAGAGTTTTAATAGCGCATAGAGGCCTAATTATAGTCCTCCGGTCACATCGCTGCTTTATGACGGTGTGTGTGTTATATGAGTGTGTATTGTGTGCATGTGCTAAGGTGTTAATGGAGATATCAGACTGAGTTGGAGTGTGAAACACGCCTCGCTCTGCATAGCGCCGCCACCGCTGAAATGAAACAGGAGCAACATGTTTATTGCGTGTGTGTGTGTGTGTGTGAGTGTGCGCGCGTTTGTGTGTGAGGCCGTGTTGTAAATTGCTACGGGTTAAATGGTGGAATCTGGAGTTTAAACTATGTCAACCATAATTATGCAAATGACAGCATTCCAGATAAGATTTTATTGACCAAAACAATTCGGCGTGTCCGCGGGGTTTTAAAAAGTATTCATGAACCCTTCTGTTATGATGCGGGTCAAATGGACCCATTTTAAAGCTCGAGTCGAGACTTTTATGAAACAAACAGGATAGAAACAATGCTGAAGCTTGTTGTGCTGATTATAAGATATCCTTACATTTTATTTTTAGTTATTTATCATAATCTATTATGTTGTAACTTGTGGGTCAAATTGACCCATTTTTTAATGCTAGAAAATACTGGCTTTCTTTAGGGGTGTCAGGCGATTATTATTTTTTTATCGTAATTAATCGCATGGCTTCAATAGTCAACTCACGATTAATTGCAAATATTATATCTAATCTAAATGTACAAAGGATGATATACAATAAATGTTTTTTCCCCTTATTTTTTCATACTCTTGTTAATATAAAAGTGGGAAAAAAAAGTTTTCTTTTAGTCATTGATACAGTATTTTTTTCATAATAATTCATAAATTTGATTTAAAATTAAAAAGATGTAGTGTGCTGTAAAAACCGGGTGTGATATTGATTTGTGTTGAGGTCATTTATTACTTACTAGATGGCATCATTGCATTTGTAAGACGTCGGTGACAGCTCAGAGCATTTTTCTTTTCATATTAAGAGCTAGCTCATCTTTAACATGAAATAACTTGTGAAATTCTCCACATTTTTAAAATAGTAAAATACAACTTGATCCCAGTCTCCACAAATATATGTATTATTGTTATCTTTATTACTGCTAAATTGTGACGTGGACGTGTCTTTTGTGTTGCGACTGGAACTCCCCCAGTAGAGGCTTTCCAAGAAAGGGGCATTCATTAATCGCGCGTTAAAAAAAAAGAATGGTGTTAATACATACTTTTAAAAAAGTTATTAAATTTGACTTGGAATCATGTCATACAATCTTGTTATCATTCTTTTTTACGGACAAGTTAGCATCCTTTTGAAGGGCCTCGACATGCTTGTGAACTCACCAGCTTTTCCACCCTATATATTTTTGGGGTCCCCAACATGACCTCAAAAAATATCCGGTGACTCCAGTTTTGCCGATCAAATGACACATTGGGTGGGCTTGTCGGCCATTTTGGTTTGAAGCTGCCATTTTGGGGCAAATTGCAAGACTCAAACTTGGACTAACATACCCCTAGTTGGTGATTAATCCAAACGAACCTTAAACGAAAGCAGGCGTCCTAAACAGATGACTGACGCTAAATTCAGATCATTATTTGGATGATACCATCTTGTGTGTAAAAACTGTGGTAGAAAATAATAGCATCAACCAATGTCCTCTTTCCTCTTGCCGCCAGGTCACCACTCACTGTGCATCCAGTCCATGGACGGCATGCTGATGTTCTTCGAGCAGGACAGCTACTCCTTCGGAAGGTTCCTTCCTGGCTTCCTGATTCCCGGCCCGCTGGCCCACAACTCCCGGACGGACAGCTTCCTCACCGTGTCTTCGGCCCGCCAGCTGGAGAGCTACAAGTAAGTTTCGCTGACATGGACTCCACGTAGAGCGTCGACGCAAAAGTCCTGCGAGTGGAAAAGAAAATGTGACAAACCGCAGAAATGTGCTCGGGAACTCTTTGTTTTGCCCGTGTTGAAAGTGCGCATGGTGAACAAGGTGTGCGTTGTCACACTTGCAGACAGTCTTTTGGCAGTGTGTGTGTGTGTGTGTGTGTGTGTGTGTGTGTGTGTGTGTGTGTGTCTATGTTGGCCAGCACTATCAGGCCTCATGTAAAGTTTAAGCAAACATTGTTGTGTAGTTGTACTCTCACTGGAAGATGATCTCGCTGGAAAGACCACGCACACACACATGCAAATGCATCTCAAATCTGGTGCCAACACTCACACGTACACACCAAGGTCTCTTGTATAGGAGTGCTTGAAAGGCTCAACAAAGTTGTCCACAGGTGTAAAGCTGAAGGCCAGATCAGGCCTTTACATGCTATTATAATGTGCAGTCCACATTTCTGTTGTAGAGAATGAAATGATTGTTTAAAATGCACAACTTTAATATATAAGTGAGCATAAACATTTACAGTTAATTTCTTTGCAAGTGAGCAAACTTCAAAATTCTGCAAGTCATCATTTCCATTATAACTACCCTAAATAAGGACAAGCGCTAGGAAAATGATGGTTGTTGAATTTCATCATAATATCGCGGTAGCAGAATGCTTTTTACTTTTGATCTAATTCCGGGTCTATCTGAAGCAAACAATTCACGTCAGTCAATTCCAAGAAGCCCTCTCACTCCACATCTGTGAGTTCTACTCCAGCTCCCTTCTCTTATCCACTTGGGCTTTACGCATAACGATAAACAGCCCTGACGTTGGCACTAATAGAGCGGGACACCCCGGGACCGCATAAAATGTGTGGGCCGGGTGTCGGTCAGACCTGGCGGAGAACATTCGCAGCTGTCGAGCAATAAAAATACTTTCAGGTGGCGAAACATAAGAAAGAAAGATACAGTGAATTATCCCATAGGAAATAATGTAAATCCAATTCATATGTTCCAGGGTCCAACTGTCACTGTAAAGAAAAAAATCTGTTTTGTTCACTGAATAGAACAGGCAAATGTTTTAAGTCACAATTTAATTAGGGGTGTCAAAATTAGTGCGTTAATTTAAAGTTGCTTTAACGCCACTAAGTTTTTTAACGTACGATTTATGACCGCCGCTTATTTGGAAAGACTGTATATGGGTAATTCCAGTCGTAACGCACCAGACACGTCCACGTCAAAATTTTGCAGTAATAAATTTAATGTTAATGATAATGCATATATTTGTGGAGACTGGTGTCAAGTTGTATTTTACAATTTTAAAAATGTGCAGAATTTCACAAGTTACTTCATGTTAAAGATTAGATAGCTCTTAATATAAAAAGAAAAATGGACTGAGCTGTCACCAACGTCTTGCAAATGCAATTATGCCATCTACTGGCGGATATTTTGACCTTAACCCAAATAAATATCACACTCGTTTTTTTTTTTTTTACAGTACATCGTTTTAATTTTAACTGAATTTGATGAATTATTATGAAATTACTTTATCAATGACTAAAAGATGCAGCCATATTTCTATTATTTTTTTCTACTTTCATGATAAGAGTCTTAAAACTTAGGAAAAAAATATTTTATTGTACATTGAGAACAGATATAAAATTAGTGAGTTAACATATTGAAGTTATGCGATTAATTCCAATTTAAAAAATAAAAATCGCCTGACACCCCTAAATGTAATACTGTAACTCTCATACTAGTTTACAAAAAAGTTACTACTGTAGTTAAAAGAAAGAAAAAGCAATTAGTTCTCTCTAGTCTGTCTACTTCTAACTATCCGTCCATCCAGTAAGTTCTATCAGCTGTCTATTGGAGTCTACCTATTTTTCTAGTTCTTTGTCTTTCTAAATATCTAGCTGTCTGTCTGTCTGTCTACCCATCTTTTCGTTGTCTACCTATGTATCCATCCATCCACCTGTCTAGTAACTAGTTCTATTGTTTTTGTTGTCTGTCTGTTCTAGCTAGCTATCTGTCTAGTTTTAGCTATCTACCCATGCACCTATCAACCTTCTACCTGTCTATCGATCGAGTTCGACACATCTCTCTCTTTTATGTAGCTATATTAATAATAAGGGAAATCAGGTGTTTGAGGCTCTCCTCATTGCAAATAGCTTCTCTAGTTGGGTCAGGCCAGGTCACGCAGTGTTGGTCCAGCTGTTTAAGGAGGACACATTCTTGCCAGGGCGCCATGACTGCCAACTCCGTGGAATGTTCCACATACCCAAGACGCCAACGTCAACGCGGTTCAGGTAGCATTCACGGTGTTTAACATCTGCTCTGCTCCTCAGGTACGAGACTCTTGCCGTGGCCACTGAAGCGGAAAGCCGCCAGGACCCCGACCAGCCCCCCAAGACCAGCATCAAGAAGCTGACCGTGAGTCCTCACCTCCAGTGAAGCGCTGTCCGACCCCACTGTGATGTCACTTGTTCCTGTGGCGACCATTAGCGCTCGTTAACGCTAACAAGCCCAATTTGCAAGAATAAATTCACTGACACGACTCGCTCAACACTTCTGGCGTTGTTTTAGTTGTACTTGGCAAGGAGGTTCTTTACTTGCACTCTGCTGCCCTCCCATTAGCATCCATGGAAAGCGTTATGTAGCATCCAGGTAACCATGACAACAGACACTGATTTAGAGAACCACATAAGGAGTAGGGCGGTGTTTACAGACAGGTACAAATGTTAACATGTCACTAAGGTTCACAAAGAGTTGAATGGGAGTACAATCTTAAGTAAGATATAATTTCTTAAATGTAACCCAAATTTGCTTATTTTGCTTTGACAAGGGATTTTTACCTAAAATAAAATTGTTAGACAAGATCATTCTGCTTATTTTAAGATATTTATTACTTAATTATCTTATTTGGTCAAGCAGTCTTGGCATTGAGTGTTAACAGACACGTTTTAAGTACTGTGAGGCTTTAAACAAACATTTTCCACATTTTAAGATGATTGACCAACATCAAAGGTCCTTAAACTGGGATTTCATAAGTTGAATTTTCTTATTTTAAGATTTTTGCAGAATCTAGTAATAAGATAAATGGAAAAAAACACAAGTCTGAAAACAATCAGACTAAAGTGCAATATAGCTCTTTATTGTAAGCATTTTTTCTTGTAAAAATAAGTTTGTGGTTTTGTTATATTTACGAAGCTCATTTTTCCTCTTGCCAGTAAATGCACTACCTACTCAGTGGTCTAGTGGTAATGTGTCTTCCCTCATACTGGGTTGTGGGTTCAATCCCTGGCTGCAGGTCTTATCAAAGACAATTAAAAATGGGACCTGTTATCTCCCTGCATGACACTTATTCTAAGATAGCCAACCGTAAATGAATATGAAATATGAATATTTTAAGGTAAATCGTTTTATATATGAAAAAGTTGTATATATTAGTATATATATATATTATAGTATATTGAAAAAGTCAATATTACTTGTCTTTAGTCTAAAAATACTATCTTCAAGACCGCTGTGGTTGATATGGGAATAGTATTATTTTCTTATTTAAAAGGTAAAAAAATAATAATAATATTGTTCTCTTGGCAGATAATTCTTGTTTGAACTTAAATAATTTTCTTATTTTGCTGTATTTTTTTTCTCAAATTTTCTACTGTCCTTCAGTAGAAGTGTGGATAAATGAGTAGATGGGAATAGTGTATAAATGGCCGGGCGGGTGAAAGGATGAATGGACTGATGGATGAGTGGATAGGTTGATGAATGTGTGGCTACGTGGATGGATGGACTGATACATCGGCGGATGATTTGACAAAAAGTTGACTAGGTCGTTATTTGCGTTTCCCCCGCAGCCCGACTGGACGTTGGTTCTGGGCGAGCAGGCCTTGGACATCTCCGTGCCCTCCTTCTCCCACTCGTCCTCCTCCATCTTCGTCCTGGGTGAGCGCAACCTCTACTGCCTGCGTGACAACGGGCAGATCTACTTCATGAAGAAGTTGGAGTTCAATCCTAGCTGCTTCCTGCCATACGCCTCGTGTGAGTCACTCATGGAGATCATGCACATCATTTGTGGCTGATGGATGAGTTGGTGAGTGAGTGAGGGAAGATTTTGATTTATTTTTTGCCTCGACTTCATTAAATTCACGTGTAAATTACAAAAACGATGCTCAGATAAAAGCAGGCGTGAGTGTTTGCCAACACGCACACACAACCACGCGCCGTCTGTCATTTTGACCCCCCTCCTCGCTGACCGCCATTTTGAACCCACTGAGGTGTTTGTTTTGCGTGTGGCCGCCACCTCAGATCTCCCCTGGTGGTAGCTGCACCGCTACTGGGATGGGCACACGTGCATGTGTGTGTACATTTACGTGTGTTTGTATAATGCAAGTCTCGTTTTTTATAGCTCATGTTTCAAGGGAAAGTATTTGTGAGTTGATACGTATTTCTGCCTGTTTAAAGCGCAGCCACTTGATGAAATGTTATGATGTCATCACTTGGGTTACTTCTCCACTTTGTGGCTGCAAAGTTTATCACGTGTCTTTTTACCTTTTTTTCCAGCACTAAAAGTACATTTGATATACCAGCTGGGTGGCGGAAGCAAAGCCTGAACACGCAGAGAACATTAGTACATACACGCACGAGGTTTATTCTCATTTTGCCATTTTGGGCTTTCCAAACCTTGTACCAAAACGATTTTTTCCCTCCTTTTTGTGGTCGTGTAGCACCAAATTAGCTTCATAAAAAAAGAAAAAAAAAAGCTCCACAGTAAGTAATACAGCAAGAAATAACCACAAAGTGACCTTTATGTGTAATATCTGACATTCTCCCCTTCCCCTTTAAAAATACAAATAAAAAGCACTTGCCCGACCTAATACATATTTGCTCCTTGTTTTCCATTTAGTGACCGATGGCACTACCAACCTGTTGCTAGGCAACCACACCAACATGCTGCTGGTGTACCAAGACGTCACGCTCAAGTGGGCTGCCCAGCTCGCTTTCGTGCCCGTGGCGCTTCGCGTCGCCAACTTCCCGTGAGTGTGACGCCCATGTGTGGTGACGTACAAACACATACGCACGCACACGCTCATACACATGCCGGAGTCGTTGTCTTTTATTAGTTTCTCGACTAGGGTATTTGCCTTTCTGGGGCCCTCAACATAACATGTCCAAAAAGTCACCAACTTTTGCAAGTACATGTATCCTAGTGGAAATAGGTATTTATTTTAGGGGTCTCTAATATGAGCCCCTACAACTAACTCGGTAGCGCCCTCTCCTGATACCAGTATTACCTATCGGCACAAAATTGGACATGTCTGTCATATCACGACCCATGGCCAAATTTGAACCGTAAGTTAGCCATTTCGGTTTTAGGTAGCCATTTTGAGTGGATGCCAGGTCTTGACAACTCCTATCAAAATAAGTCACACAATTACACTAAATGCCAATTAACAAAGTTTGACATTAGGGGGGCTGATCATCGGTGCCGATATATGGCATTTTGACAAAATAGCGGCCTCAGCCGCAAATGTGAAGGCCGATAAAGCTGGTATCTCACTGAGCCGCGAGTTATAGTTAAAAAAAACAATTATCTTTTACTGTAAATGAATATCGGCGTGAAATATCGCTTGTCGTCCTCCCTGATCACTAATAATCGGCATCAGTATCAGCTTTGAAAAAGCCATATCAGTCTATTATTAGTTTAAAATCACAGCATCCTTGACGCATGTTTGGACAAGGCATGTCCAAATGCAACGGGGTTCCGTCACCTCAATGAACTGGCCTTCTCCATCGTCCCAACATGTGGTCTGAGTCGGGTTCTTTGGTGTCTTCGCTCACGTTAACATCAACAGTAGTGGGTGGGAACATCCCACTGTGGGCAAAGTGTGTGCGTGTCTTTGTTTTTAGTGTTAGAGTGTGTTTCCGTCACAGTCAGTCGCGTGCGTGAGTGTGTTTCCGCGGCAGTTAAAGTGGACGTTTAAATGTAGGCGATTTCCACCCATGCAGGTGTGGAGCCTCGACCTGAACTCCGCCACCCTACTGCCCCGCGCGCATGTGTGTACGTACACCATGTGTGTGTATGCGTGTGTGTTACCGCCTCGTTGGCCTGGAAGTACGACACATCTGCAACCAGTTAACACGCACTCACTCACGCTGTTAAAACACATTATTGCATCACTCAGCATTTCCTGCTTCTCTCTTTTCCCATTTTTGTTCTGTCAGGAAATCTTTACGTACGTTTGATGTATTGTCCATAAAAAAAAATAGGAAGTGGGACACGCAGAAATAGAAGAATTTAGAAAAATATAATTGCGGTATTGTATTCCAAATCAAAACATGAGGGAAATAATGCATCAAATGAGTTATTTTTTTTACATAAATTGCAGAAAGATGCCTATTAAGCTGTTTGACATTTACTGCATAAACTGGGAAATGCTTTCCTGTGAATTACTGAACACATAGTTAGTTGTATGAGCATGTTTCTGAGAACTGCTTCACATCTGTGTTGCATTGAGCCACTTGTTGAAGGCTATTCTAGCCCCGGACCTATATACGTATATCTAACTGTAAATTACAGCATTAAAATGACTGAGCTACAACCTAAGAATGTTGGTGAGAATGCTTCACATCTGTGTTGCATCGAGTCAGTCTTTATTGTCCCTTGGTCCTGAACACCATGCTACACAGATGTAAATCACTTAGTTTCAACTAATTTCGGCTACACTCCTTATGTTTTGTGTAATTTATTGTGTGGCGTCAGGGATCTGAAGGGCGCCATGGTGAGCCTGAGCTGGGATGGCCACCTGCTTTGCTCCTACATGGGCACCGACCCGTCCTTCTTCTCCACGCCAAAGGTGGATGCCCGCGAGGTGGACTACGAACAGGCTGACGCCGAGATGAAGAGGCTGCAAAAGTTCATCAGAGAAGCCAGCAGGACTCAGGGTATGAGGAATGATGCCGGATTCAATAAGGCGTTTCTTCATGGTGGCTACAGTTCAAACTGTCACCATTAGAAAACATTTGATTGACTCTGCAGGCAATGATTTAAACGATACTTCTTTAAAAAAAGAAAAAAGTTCTCAGTTTTCTTAATTTAATATAGCCTAAGGATCAAGACTTCCACCTGTATTATAGATAGTGCCAACCCCCCCCCCCCCCCCCCCCCCAATGACAGGGGTTACATTCCAGACCCATCGGCAGGAGGTGAAAATCAGTGCTGTTGAGAGACCATGTATGAATACATGAATTCTAAAAATAAATAAACCACAGAATAGTTTTACCCCTCCTACAAGCTTTTTACTCATTTGCTCCAAAAATGTATAAATGTGTTCTTTTTTAAATGTTTAAGTGTCCAAAAGACGTATTTATACGTTTTAATAGGTTTTTTTGTGTTTTTTTTCATGCTAGAGCACACGGAAGGCTTTGATGCAGCCTCTTAACTGCAGAGAATGCTTGAAGCAATGGTAGTATTTACAAAAACGGCCAGCAGGTGGCAGCAGAGCAAAAGAGATAAAAAAGGGCCATGTTGAAAAAAAGCTATTTTACTCACATTTCTAAATAGATTTGTGAATAATGATGAAATGTTGCTATATTCTAATGCTAATTGCTGCAAAATGGAAACAGATAGAAATATACATTTTTCCTGATGAAACAAGCGACTCTAAACCTTCTATTTTTTAGAGGTTCCATGTTTTTTTATAGCAATGGAACAAAATATTCTGTGGGCCTTGCAAAATCTGTCAAAATCCAATAAAACAGCCGGGAGCAAAGGGGGTTGCTTCAGTGAAAATGGCTGGGAGTGAATGAGTTAACCTGTACCTTATGAAATGTCCAATGGCGTTAATTAGCATAAAGATTCCAAAATGTGTATTTCAGACATTCTACCTAAGGGTGAAAGTGAGAAGGACTTGACGGTGACGGCATGTGTGTCTCCTGACATGGACATCCCATCGGTGCGTGCACGCGTTACATAAGTACACGTGTTTTGTGACTTGCTAGCATACTTTATTTACAAAAAAATGGAGAGGTGTACTCACTTTGATGAGATACCGTTCCAATATCCTCATTTGTTTTGTCTCGTTGCACAGCGAGCTCTGATCCAAGACATGGACGACTTTCCTGTCCCGTCGGTGACCGTGAGGGTGAGTTCGGAATCGTATTTGAGGATGTTTTATCGTATTTCTACATCCTTCTTCACATCCTCCTCCTAAATGTGTGCAGGTGACCGTGAAGGCCAGAAGCCCATTGGCCTCGTCCAAACTGACCGTTGGTGTTCAGCCTCCGCTTGCAGTCACCCAGGACCAGTTTGCATTGGAACCTTTAGGTCAGTCTGTGTGTGTACACCAGTGTGGTTTTATGTGTGTGTGTTTGCACTGACAACATGTTGGACAACATGTCTTCTGGCTGCGGCTGAGCTACAGCAATTGTGACCAATTGTTTGCAGATTTTTCTTATCCTTTGGGTGCACAAACCTGTACTCTTGCGTACATGTGAAAGTACTTGTGTTTCGCTTTGGACAATAGAGGGTTGAAAAAAAGTCAATTGACCTCAAGCAGCTGCAATAATGGGAACTAGTTCAACGTTTTCAAAAAGCGCAGAATAGATATCTAGATGAAAAGATTCATCACGTGAGGGAAATCAAATTGTCACAGGAGCAATATTTAAACAACCAATGTGGGAGTCAAGACTGTCATTTGGCTCCCACAACCCACAAATAAAAAACTAATAAAGAGCAGCATTGAAGGAGGAATTTGAAGAAATTCAAATCTAAACAAGAAAAATTATTCTCAAATTAATTGGATTTTTAAAAATTGTTTTAGAATTGTCCTTTAAAATGATGCAGGATCCTTAAATTTGCCGTTCATGGGTTTAAAAAATGCTACAAACACAATTTGTAACTACTCTGTATTCACTATAAAATGTGCTGTGAAAGTCAAGTCCAAAATTTTATTTGCACTCGTCGAAACATAGTATTCTGAATTTTATTAAGCTTGTGGTATAGGAATTAAAGCGGAAGTCAACCTTAAACATTTCTTCACAATAATATTTTCAATGTGACCTCACTAGTCTGAACATGGCCTTCTGATTATTTAAATTAATATCACATTTGTGGAACTTGAGTTAAGCAGCAAAATCCAGCAGTTTTTATCAATATCAGAAGGCGGCCATTTTGCCACTTGCTCTCGAGTGAAGATGACATCACAATTGCTCAAATCTCAGGTAACAACCAATCACAGCTCAACTTCAGATAACAGGTGAGCTGTGATTGGTCGTTGCCAGAGCCCTGAGCAACTGTTATGTCATCTTCAGTCAAGAGCAAGTGGCAAAATGGCCGCCCCGTGAGATGGATAAAAGCAGCTGGATTTTGCTGCTTAACTCATACTCCACTAACGCAATATAAACCAGAATATCATATTTAGACTAGTGGGGCTCCATAGAACAAATTATTTTATTTATTATTAAATTTTTGGGTTGACAGACTTTAAAAAGACTAATCAATCCGTTTTCCGTCATCTAAGGAGACTGACATTTTATGCAGCACTGCCACCTGCTGTCGACTAAAATTGATGTCTAAGTGCCCACAGGCTAAATCAGGTCACTGGTATCTCAAGGTCCCACTATATTTCCTTAAAAAAAAAATTGCAACATTTTCTTACAATATTGTAATGGATGATTGAGTCAGTATCACTCACTTAGTCTTATAGGTCTTTAAAAAGTCTCACATTTGACCTCCTGAAATCTGTGAAATGCCTCTTCTCAAGTTCATATTTATTTTGACTTCCTCCCGGCACAGCTGCTCTTTGTAACCATTCCTTTCTTCTATCTATCCATTATCACTATCCATCGTAACTTCATACATGGAGCAGATGTCCATTTATGTCGGGCGCACGTTGTCTGCAGGCGTCATCCGTCAAGAGTGCGGCAGCATCACGCGCTCTTTATGCATCTTTTTTTGTGATTTTGTTTATCATTTCAAGATGTGTGCACTGCACTTTCATTCTCAACTGTCAGTCATTGATGGACGACGTGTCCATGCAGCAATGTGAGCTGGACGCCATGCGCAGCTGTACGCTCTACATTGTGTGCCGGCCCTTTAAATGCTGTCACTTTCTCCCATATGATTTCATTACGCCTTTATAATATATACTTAATATGCTTGATACTCATCTTACAGTTTGTGTAATAATAGTAGGCTTACTTGTAAGACAATTCAGCACACAAAAAGATCAACGAAGACACGCTAGTAATATATTTTTTTTGTCTACTCGTGCAGTGGTGCCTGGTTTAAATAGTTATGTGATGACGGTTGCATCTCAAATAATCTTTCCCAACTATAATGAATGGAAATGTCATTAATCCGTTCCAGTCTCCCACCAAAAGGACAACATTTATTCTAATGTGTATTTTAATAAGCAAATACTACTCTATAATATTGTTCTATAAAAACAATAAATAAATAAAAACATACTGTAATGATATATATGAATACAATAGAAATAATTAAACAGTTTTTACCACATTTTGTGCTTCAGTTCTATGGACATTGTGCTACTCCTGGTGTTTCCACCTTGCCCATTGGCCCTGTGTGTATTGTGTATATTACTTACTAATACATGTGTAGTAAAATACTGGTATTTAGCACATTAGTAGAACTGTCTTACTTTCACAGTTTTTTTCCTACTACTGGTGCCATATTTGGCCTACTACTACGACCTTGTATTTATGGAAGGACATTTGAACATTTTTGATATCCCATACTGTGTAGTGACAGACACCCTCCAATAGTGTTGGTGTCTTGTGTACTTCTGGTTCTGGTTGTACAGCTTGAACCATAAAGCTATTTTCTGCTGGAACCAATTTTTGTGACAAGACAAATGAAAGCACTAAAACATTCACAGCTGTGACTGTAACACAAGTCGCTACTTTAGACTTTGTTGGCCTTTGGCGGCTACCAGCTAATTAGCTTAATCCTGCTACTGTCACTGTATGACTCGCATACCTACAATCACTTATATAGTCACACACAGACACACTTACACACTTTTTATTGTTATTTCAATTTGTATTCGTCTCAGATGGCGACTCGATTACCGTCTCACCACACACACGTGCACACGCACGCACGCACGCACACTGCCTCCTTTGTTTTCCCTCCTCTCCGTGTCCATTCTCGCTGTTTTAATTTCCTACTCTTTAACATCACTCCCTTTCGCCGCTGTCGTCCTCCTTCCCTGTGACGCCATGCCCATTGAATGTCATGTTCATGAACACTGTTCTAAAGTCAGAAAGAAAGTGGTGATTTTGTTTGGGTTCACAGTTCAGAGGTGAGATTGTGTTAGCAGATTGGTCAGTGCAAGGATCAAGGGTTAGTGTTTTAACAGCACAGTGCTTGTTACCTCTATCAAATCTTATCAGGGCTTTCTTGACATCTTTCGTTTTCCAAAGGTTTGCAGGTCGATTGCCAGTTTGACATTTTTTTCGGGGGGGTACACCACAAAAAAAAAGTCTGAACTTAGTTTTCATGCCCAAAAAGGCACAGGAAGTCTGCCATTTTGGTTTGACGTGTCCATTTTAGCAAATAGCAATTCAAATTATTATCTCAGATTTCACAACTTTTTAAAACATTTTTAATTTTACCAAAATTTTGCCCCCGAAGCCAGTTCCACTTGTGACCTTAAAAATCGGTATGCATGTCTTTCTCAAGATTTTGTCGCATTGCCACCAACATTGAAGCATGCATCCTTCACAAGATGGCTGTTGCAGACTTCCAAAACATAAATAACATAAAGTTGACACTTGTCACAAGAATCTGCAGCCCTCTTGAACTTTCACCTTCACAGTCACTTTAAACTTAAATTGAACGCACATACATCGTAATAGGCACTACGCTCTCTTTTTGTCTGAACGACGCTTATTGGCTTTTGTGCTTGAGCTCGTCGTATATAAAAACAATATAAAAGTGTTTAATAAATGAGTTTTAGCGTGTTGAAAAATGTCAAAGTCGCCCTTGCATCTCTCCATTCCTCTGAGGAAAAATCTCGACACATGTGCCTTGAAGGAATTTGACAAGGAAGAGGTCTGCAATGATCATGTGACACAAGGTTAAGCAAACAGAGCCGAGCAGGCGAGGAGGACACAATCGAGGAGGTCAAGGAGGCGAGGTGCTCTCTGGTGGTCACCTTTGTGTGGAGTTTGTTTGTACTGTTGTTGGCGTAAATTACTTAATGGTCCTGGGAGCCCAGCGGCCGGACCACACGGACCTCCGGGTCACTTGGACCGCCACCTGACCTGTCCAGATGTGGCCCCGGTGGATGATGGGAAGTGAAGCGAGTAGAGATGCAAAGAGAGAGAGAGAAGGATTACGGTGTGTCTTTTTGGAGTGTTTGTTGCTCCTAATGGGCCTGGGAACACTTAACGCACTTAAACCCGTCCGAGCAGTTTGACCCGCAGGGCGCCGGGGTTAAAAGCCTCCCGCTGAAAGACGGAATGCCAGGCAGGCAGCGGCCAGCGAGGAGGTCAGTGCGCCTGAAAGGATGTAGGCAGAGGAGAGAGTGGAACTGGAAACCTTAGCAGAGGCACTTGAGCGCATTTGCTTACTACTCTAAAATATTCCTAAAAAAAGTCCACTTTCCAAAAGTTGTGTTTGCGCAGGTTAAGTGAAAGCAGAGCAGGAATGTCACTAAGGAATCCCAATTTCTTGATTTGTGTTTTTTTTCCACACACTTTTTGCTTCTATTTATTATTTGCACATGAAGCATACACACGCTTATACATAGACGCACACATGTTGCGGTATTCATCTTGGCGCAAAGCACTACGGCTTAACCTCAGACAAATTGTAACCGTTTTAAAAGACTAGAGAAGGAAAGAGCAAGGAGGTGGTGAGGGTGGAGGAGTTGAGGAAACATGAAGTGGTAGCAAGGAGACAGTGAAAGTGGAGTAAAAGGAGCTGATCCTTTCATTGACAAGCCTTAAAGTGGAAGTCGACCTTAAATATTTCTTGACACTAATATCTTATATGTGACCTCACTAATCTAAACATGACATTCTGATTAATGTGACATTTTTAGAATATGAGTTGTGCAGCAAAATCCAGCCGTTTTTATCCATCTCAGGGGCGGCCATTTTGCCACTTGCTGTCGACTGAAGATGACATCACAGTTGCTCAGGGCTCAGGCAGCGACCAATCACAGCTCACCTGTTTTCTGAAGCTGCACTGTGATTGGTTGTTACCTGAGCAACATCAATGTCATCTTCAGTCAGCAGCAAGTGGCAAAATGGCCACCCCCTGTAATGGATAAGAACGACTGGATTTTGCTGCTTTACTCATAATCAACTAACGCAATATTAACCAGAACACCATATTTAGACTAGTGGGGCTGCATAGAACATATTATTGTCCCAAAAAAATTGGGGGGGGGGGGGGGGGGGGGGGTTGACTTCCCTGTTAAAAGTGATATCCATCATAAATAATTTTACATTTGAAAAAATTGAGGGGTTTATTAACATTACTGTATTGTTGTTCTTTCCACAGGAGTGGGGTCATCCACCGCTGTTGTCTTTTCGGTTTTCCTCAATGGCCGCTACCCACCCGCCGACCTGACCGGAGACCTCACCCTGTCCTACAGCTCGCCCACAGGTACTAAAATGGCCACGCTCTACGATGCTTTACATACTACTTGTGCAACTTTTTTTTTTATATATATATATATATATATATATAAAACCAAGGCAGGATGATATGGCCTTAAAATTAAATACATGTACAGTGGATTTCTCCGTGGATTTGCATATTCACAGATTAAAAAAAAAAATTGTTTTGTTTTTTTGTTAGTTTTTACCTGATATAATACAGTACTTGTACAGAATATGAAATAAATTTATTAGTAGCAGATGTAATTTTTAGTATATGCCACAGCCTTTTAAAAATAGATGGCGAGCCACAAATGGCCCCCGGTCAACAGTTGGGAAACCCCTGCCCCACGGTGCTGTGCTGCCTCTCACGGGTCAGTCTTGGTACTACAACAGAAATGGTTATGCGGGTGGTCAGCTGTGTTGGTTATTTCCAGTACACCACACACTAGAAGAGCAGTGAGATCACACACGACTGAATATTTTTTCCTGGTCATGTGTGGTCTCTCTCACGTTTTAAATCATTTATGAAGATGTAAAAAATCAGTATGTGTGTTGCCAGCTGTAGTTAGAACAATGTCCCTTGCAGTCGTTCTTTTTCCCGGCTACGCTGCTGGAAGATATGACTTTTCCCTTACTGCTGAGCAATAGAAGCGGTCTTTATTCCAAAATGTCATAGACTTAATTATTTCTCCAAATAGTCCAAATAATCTCCCTCACAAAGTAGTTTATAAAAAAAAAAAAAAGGAGGTATTGTTTGTGTTGGCGGCAGTGCGCTTTCACGATGGAACACTTTTCCTCTGTCCTAAATCCGTTTCACGTCTGGGAACGCTGCAACACGGCTTTATTGTGAGGCTAAAAATACAACTCAAGTGGTCTGGAAGGTTTTGTGTGCTGCTGATGTCACCAGGGTGAAGGAACCCTGTCAAAGCACGAGTGAGCATCACATGACTTTAACATGGAGTTCCCCGAGGTTAGTGTGTCCTCGTCTTGCCTTTGCTGTAGGACTATTTGTATTTCCGGGTGGTAAAAACAGAAACCTTCTCCAATGGCAGCACGACTAAACAGACCCGTACATGTTATTTGACCAAATTTCTGCATATTGACATTATTTTTTTTTTAAAGTTTTTTTTACAGATTTTTTAAGACTTAGACAATATTGTGTTCTGTGACAATATAAGTACTGAAACTACCAAGCAATGAACCCCAGCATACTTGCGATTCCTCACCCGTGGGTTCACCTATTTGCATTAGTTTTTAAAAAATAATTTCATATTTAGTTTTAGTTTTTTTAAATATATTTTTTGTGTTAATCCCTCCATACCCTCTCAAGAAATTTCAGTGGGTGTCAGTTATGCACAATTTTTTGCTATTGGTGGACCGGCCCGGGATTCTCGCTCACTGTACTCGCTTCTTTCACCAGAAAAAGTTTTTCACTTCTTTTATTAGCAGTAGAACATGGGTTGGTTTTGACAAAAAATACCGGTTTATGACCAAAAAATGGTTAAAATGAGCTTTTTGTGAAAAGGAAAAAAAACAAGCAAACTGTGACTTAAAATGAAATTTGATCATTACCGCACCGATATACAACGCTGCCATGGCTCAAGTTTGTATGCAGCTGGTTGTTTTAAAGTTTTTTATAAATAAAGTGAGTTGAGTTGTTTATTCAAAATTGTACTGATGTCAAATCCACAGTGATGCAACGTCGCCATCTTCAGGAATCTGAGAGTCATTACAGTGGTTCACAAAGCTGAATTTCACAGACAAGCTAGGCAAAACCCTCTTTCTCACCTACCTGTTGAAAAACCTACTTGACGAATATATTTCAGTGACAGTTAAAACAGTATGATTCCATTTAACAAATAGAAACGTTCACGGCAGGGAATAATCTAAACTCCCGTCGTAGTTTGATCATGTGATGTGTCAATCAAAAATAGGTCCCGGCTTCTCTTGCCAATAGTCACAGCTCAATCTCAATTGTCCATACGTGTGAATATGAGCGAGAATGCTCGTCTGTCTAGTGTCCATGAGCCCCGTGATTGATTGGCGACCAGTCCAGGGTGGACCCCACTTCTCTCGCGATATGTCTCACCATAAATTGTCCATAGGTCTGTGTGTGCGTGTGCAATCACATGCACTCAAGCGTGCAATTGGCGGAGCGTGGGAATGAGGGCGTCCGAGTGGAACATCTGCTTCTTCTGTGAACTGTCTAATGTCTTCTCATGTCTTCTCCTTCTTCTTCCCCGCAGAGTTCAACCCCAAAGGTACGTGCACGCTCACGTGCATAGAGTAGAGCCTGTAGACACACGCGCGTGCGCGCACGCACTGTACATATACACACACACACTGCACTGTATAAACAGGAAGAAGGAGCAGCCTACCGTTTATGTTCCTGAAACGTGATCCACGGCGGGAGTGCATGCACACACGCATTTTGCTTGATGAATATTTTGTTTTTATCCTTCATACCAGATTTCTGCAACACACGTGCCTCGTCGCTTTATCAATAGAATTTTTGTTGGGACACACACACATTTTCTTTTTATTCTTCATCAAGATTTCATGTACACACACACTTGCTTAAAGATTACAAATAATTTCTTACTTCCTTTACATAAGATTTCTTGGCACACGCAAATAGTCACGCACACATTTTACGAATAAAAATATTTTCTTTTCATCCGTCAAACAAGATTTCTTGCGACTCACACACACAGTATAGGCAGTAGTGTTCCCGCTTGTCAGCCCGTGTTTGTTTTAGTTGTCTGACTTTGTGGTCTTTGATACAAAATAGGATGTGCTGTGATCTAGAGTGGGCTTAGTGGCCCACGAGAGGTACACACACATGCACACACACTTCTCTAATGTGGGGCCAATGCCGGGTACGAATAGGGTTAGTGTGAGGGGGTGGCTACTTATGAGCCGGAGTTTTGAAAAGCAAGTGCAAGCATGTATTTTCACTGGTGGGGGCAGCACTTCATCTAGGTGTAGTTGCTGAATTACACTTGTGAAGAAACTTGGTGTGAGGGGCGGGATTATGTGAATTAGCCCCACTGTTATATCACCATCTGACATGTTTTCTGCCCCTTTTAGGAGCAATATCCCAATATTTTAGCTCATATAGTTCATCTTGATGGCTGTTCTTTTAATCCCACGGCTCCTCCTCTGCTCTGTTTTTCCTCTTCTCCTCCACCCAAGATAGAGTTTCCACTCTTTTTACCCAAGAAGCGCTTGTCACAGGAAACCCAAAGATTCTTTGCTTTGGCTCGTAACAGCGGCCTTCACGCTGAGGGCACCTGCTGGCGGGGCGGCGGCGGCAGTGGGGGAGTGGCGAGAGGGACGGGGGCGCATAGGCGGGGGCGGCGGTCGTTGGGCGGAATGTGGTGAAAACATCCAGCGAGCACAAGACAGTAGCTGAGAGGGATAATGGTTGCACTCTTTCTTCGCAGCTGCAGTTTGCCTTGGCTGCGCCTGGCTTTTGTTCATTCAAAACCAATAGAATTATAACATGGTTGGGAGATAATTGTGTGTGTGAGATTGTGTGAGAGCTATAAGCAATAAGTTGGAACATTCCGAAATGAAGCAAACGGCGGCTGTCGTTTCTCACGTGAACTCTTATTTCCACGGCTTGTTCGTGTTTCTGTCCAACTCACCGACAAAGTTACGTTTGGCCGCTTGCGCTGTTTTCTCTCCTCCTCATACAACTTCCCTTTTGGATCAGGCCTCAGGTCGGGTCCTTGCCGAGTGGTGTGACTCTCTGCTTAAAAAAAAAAAAAAATGCCGCTCGTGCGCAGGGAAAGCCCTTGTATGTCTGGGTGAGACATACCGTAACATCTATGCTAATTTACGTTAGCCCGTCAATGGCGTTTCACAATCTATGTTAGCATTAAGCTAGTAAACTTTCCTTAGATTAAATGAGATTTGACGTTTGTTTGAACATTGTTCAAATATCCAATGTTTAATTCTTTTTTTATTTGTGAGTCAGTTTTTCACAAATTTTCAACTGGGAGCGACAGATAAACTGCTTGCAACATACCCCACCCCCCGATTGTGTAAAAAAAAATTGGTATGTATTTTATTTATTTATTTTTTTCATTGCAGGAGTCCCTCATGTCGTCCAGTGCCAGTTCGCCCTTCCTTTGGCCCTCGTCTGCACGGCAACGTCTCCCAGCAAAAGCAGCACTTTCAAGATTACTGTGGACACCAACCAGCCGCCTGTGGACCTGGCCACCATCTTCCCTGGTATACCACACGCACACACTAGTGATACTTCATACATGTGTTTCAATGGGAGGTCCTTTTTTCCCAGTAATCTGACAATCGGTTCCAATCAGCAACCCTGACGACTAAACACTCTCTCCTCCGTGTGTGTGTGTGTGTGCGCGCGTGGTTATTTGTGTGTGCGTGTGCTTTTTGTTACCAGTGTGACTGTCTTTTGTTGCCTTTTGTCTGCGTCCTGCATGGCGATAGGCTGTGCTATCAGAGCCATCATGCTGGCCTTTTTAAACTTTTTTTTTTTTTTTTTTTTTTTTTTTTTTGCCCCTGTGTGCGTCTACAGAGTTTGCGGCCCAGTCGGAAGATAACGAGGGAAACAGTTTGGCTTTCCGCTTCTTGCCGGGCGGCCTGGTGACCGTGCTGGCCTCCAAGACCTCCCGTAAGAAGTCTTTTGTTGAATACTTCTAACTTTTATTGGTAATAAAGTATAGTGAGCCCTATTTGCTTTTCGTACGGGTTAGGGAACTTCGACACGAATAGCAAATATTCACGAATAATGGATTGCCCCCTCTGAAATTTTTGGGTAGAATTGCCTATTTTTATTGTTTAAACCATAAATACATAAACCCCAAACTATGATCTTGTAAGATGCCAATATAATTTCAAATTCATCTAAACCCTATGAAGCCTGAACCATGAAATATATGAGAGAAAATTGATTGGTTCTTTTGAACACATTTTTTGGGGGGGGAAATCAACTTCCACATATGACTTTTGATTTGTGTCATATTTGATAAATCCGGTCACAATGCTTTAAATTCTTACATTTATAACTGTCAAAAATATAATAATAAACAGACATATCAAACATATTAGTATTTCCCAAAATCAGAAAGAACATTTCCCACTATTAATAAGTATGTATAGGTGTCTCTCCTTTCTCAATTGGGCGGATCTTGCAAGGTCGCTGGAAAAGCTATCAGCTGGGTGATACTGCCCTCTAATGGATTATCCGTGCAATACATGTGTCAGATTATATACGTCAGGGTTTTAATGGGGGGAGGTGAATACAAATAAAATAGAGGGCTCAAAATGTCTTGTATTTAATACGATACGTTTGGCTTTGTAGGGTTAAACATTACCATTAAATGAACAAATTACAAAAATACACCAGAGGACCCACACACGAAACAAACATACAACATACACACAAATAAGACACACACACATAACGAAACAAAAACAAGGCGCACACAAAAGAGACACTTACACACGGAAGATACACGTGTACAACACACACAAACAATACACAGTCAGCAAATACTGCACTTATGATGACCTCAATGTGTTGTTTTTATGCATACGTCAGAGCGCTATCGCATCCAGAGCGAAGCCTTCGAAGACATGTGGCTGGTGGCCAAGGAGCTGGTCCACAGAGTCGACATTCATTTCTCCAAGCTGGGAGTCGACGACTTCAAGAAAAGCTTCAGCGGACCACTGCCCCTCAAGGACTACTTCCTGTCTGTAGACCATCACTTCCTGGTGTGCACATTATTCACTTGAGTCTGATATCATCTGTAATGGCAGCATTGTGTCCTAGTGGTTAGCACTAGTGGTTTTCCTCCAATGATCCTCAAACATGCATTTTCATCGGTGCGAATGTGAGTGCGAATGCGTATTTGTCAATATGTGCCCTGCCATTGGCTGGTAAATGTAAATGTATTGTCTGTATGTGTGTGTGTCAGCTTCGCGTCAGCGCTCAGAAGTACCAGGACCTCCTGTCCGAGCGAGCCGCCCAGTTCCGAGCAATCCAGCGCCGCCTTCTGACCCGCTTTAAAGACAAAACGCCGGCGCCACTGCAGAACCTCGACACTCTGCTAGATGCCACATACACACAGGTGGACAGCACACACACACACACACACACACACACACACACACACACACACACACACACACACACACACACACACACACACACACACACACACACCGCTAATTAAGATGTAAAGGGATTGTGGTAAAAGCATTATTCTGAGTGCTTTGATGCGACTTAAGCAGTATGGCTAATTTTAATGTGACATAAAATATATATATATTTTTTTTAACTCATTCACTCCCAGCCATTTTTACTGAAGCAACCACCTTCGCTCCCGGCTGTTTTACTGGATTTTGACTGATTTTGCAAGGCCCACCGAATATTGTGTTCTATTGCTATAAAAACATGGAACCCACCACAAAAAAGATTAGTCTCTTCTTTCATCAGAAAAAAAGTATATTTGTATTTGTTTTCGTTTTGCAATTAGCATTAAAATATAGCTACATTTCATCAATATTCACATTCCTGGTGAAAACACTGACAAAAAGAGCTTATTGCAACATGGCCCTGGCTAATCTCTTATACTCTGCTGCCACCTGTTGGCCGTTTTTTGTAATAACTAACGTTGCTTTAAGCCACCTCATTATGTCAGAAACTGCATCAAAGCCTTCTGTATGGTTTTGCATTAAGTAAAACATAAAAAACAAACAAACATGTAAATACGTTTTGGGGAGTAGAGGACAAAGTATTAAAAAAACATGTTTACAACTTTTTGGGTCTGAATGAGTTAATCATTATTTTTATTTATTTTGTTAAAATACCCAAGGATCAAGAACGCTTTCCACCCTATTTCTTTTCTTGCTAAAGTTAGCCCCGGTTTGAGGGGTGGCCCTGTCTCATGCAAGTGAGACATCCCCACTCTATATACTGCTGGTCAATGGCTGGGCTTTTGTTACCATGGCAACCCAGGGGAGGAGCTAGCGTATTGTGACAATTTTAGAGGATTCTACTTGCAGAACTGGAGCACAGAATGTTGGGGAAAAAAGGGAATGGTTACAAGACAAAGACAATAACGTGTTTTTCACTGGTGGAAGCAGCACTTCATAATTTGTCAGTCATAGATTGAGAAGAATCGATAGAATCAGAAGCTTTCCTTTTGGCTTTGACGCGTTAGTGGTTCTCACAGTATAGTCGAGCTGTGGCTTGAAAGTGGCTCTGGATCTTCTCCTAGCCTAGCAGTCAGGTCATAAGTGAAGATACTTGTTTTGGGGGTAGTTATTATGTAAATTAGCTGAGTTTTGACATGAAATTAATTAAAATTTGTCAAATGTTTCCCTCTTTTTTAGAAAATAGTGAGGTTAAGGATTTCCTTGGTTGTTTTAATTTCTCACTTAATGCCGGTACAGGCACTCCAGACACACAACAATTTGTGCACAACATATTAAAAAGCCACTTTCATGCCTTTTCCCCCTTAAGAGTTGATCTGGGGTCAGCTGAAGCATAAAAAAGATTCTAATAAGTTATGTGGGCTGGATGTCAGCTGCTAAAAGGTGCGTTCCTTTTCAGTAATTGTCTCTCTCTCACACACACACACACACACAAAGAAAAACACACACACACAGCATTGACGTGTTAGTGTAGATTTACTGTGTGAGATATGCAGTTTGATGATTTATGGACATCCTGTTTCAGGGTGATTAGCTGTGAGCTCACACCCAGTACACTTACATGCTTCGGCACACACGCACGCACACACATACGCATGCAGGCGTGAAATCTCATAACTTTGAGCAGATACAACTTGTATTTGTCCATATGGCAACATTCTTTCTCATGCTGTATTTCAGTGTGTGTGTGTGTGTGTGTGGTTATGGTAATGTGACAGCTTTCTCTGATTACATTCACATGTGTACCAAAATTTGTTTACGCAATAGTGCTTTAAGATACGAGCCATCATTTAGCTCTTTTTTGGGGGGGATTGACTTACAAGCTAAAATGTGAGGTACAAGTGCTAAATTCAACTTACAACGAGTTCACAACGAGCCATTATATGAAAAAATGATACGCTGCAAAAACCTCAGTGATTAGCATTATTATATGTACGTACATCCATAATATTGTGACCTTTGGCTGCACAGGGGTTTTTCCCACCCATATTTTGCCAGTCGTCCTGCCGCTGCAGGAATGTGCGACCAATCGGGAATGCCGAAAAACAGAGCAACCACCTTTTGAGAAAAGAGATTTACTTAATCGTTTAAAGATTGATGCTGTTGCATATTGCTGGTTGTGCTATAACAGGGAAAAGATTTTGCCACTTGATATGACAACACAGTTGCTCAGGTAACAACCAATCACACATCGACTTCAGAAAACAGGTGAGCCGTAATTGGTGGTTGCCTGAGCAACTGTGATGTAATTTTCAGTCAACAAAATGGGCGCCACGATGAATAAAAAATGGTGGATTTTGCTGCTAAGTTCATATTCCACAAACACAATATAAATCAAATTGCAGTGTTAAGACTATTTGGTGAACATAGAACATATTTTGGCGGGGGTTGACTTAAAAAAAAATACTCACATCCGCTTAAACTTTATCAAATGACAATTGCAAAAAAAAGGGAACAGAAATTATAAATATACTATCAAAATACTTAAAAATCTACATTATCTCAGTTTTATCCACTTCAGGAACACAATTTTATGGAAGAACACATTTTGGCATTTAACAAATAAAGGAAAAATCCTGATTGGATTATTTCAAATTCCAAAATCGTTTAGTCCAAGCGTCGCATCACCGACATCCCCCACAGGTGTGGCGGCCCTGAAGTCTGAGGATCAAATGAGACTAGTGAAGGATTATTTTTTGTGTATAGAAGACAAAATAGCCACTTGGCCACTGGAGTGCGTGTGAATACTTGTGTCTTTTGACGCGCTCCCGTTGCCCTGTCCCCCAGAACAAGCCCCCCTCGCCCTTTTCCCACCCCTACCACTAGTATCAGTCATCCACCCTCCAGTTAAACTTGATTGATCACTGGCCAGAGGTTAGCATGATGCTAACTGGCAAACATACAAGAGGGGGCAAACCCGCCAGTGTCACTCAATCTCAGAAGGAGTCACGGCAGGTCACGAAGAAGGGCGGCGGCCCTTTTTTTCCCCCACTTCCCATAAATATTTTCGCCGCCGCTGTTTCCTCTTTTTTTTTATGTTAGTATGAGCGTGCGGGACTCCCCATCTGGGAGGGGCAGCGGGGGCTCGGGGAGCCGATTCGGGCCGGGTCCCTGCCAAAAGAACCCTCCCTGTAATTAGGAGTTCAAACGGCTCGCTGACTGACGGCGTGACTGACAGGCCCGTCCAGGGGCCCGGCCGGGACCCCTAATGGAGGCTTCTGGTGGACAGCGGCTTGATTTATCGGGCCCCAAATGGGCTTCTAAACACGGCTAAACACAGATCCCACTGTGGAGCCGGACCACCGCCATTAACAGCCCGGCTTCTTATTCCCGTGCTCGATCTTCAGCACGCGCACGCGCACGGACGTGTACTCGTGTTACATTCTCGGGTTATTAGCCTGATTTCTGCTATTTGAAGTGGATTCCATTTCCGGCGTCCAGTCGCTCTCCATCTTCCAGTGTTTGCTTTTAGTGGATTGGAGAGAATTCCGCATGTGCGCCGCACATTTGTGGATCAGAACATGTGGTGCACGTTAGGGAAGCCGGACCGGTTTGGCCCGAGCTCTTTCGCTGCTTTTTGAAGTCGAATGTGGACGGAATATTTTCAGTTGTCGCTCTTGAATGTTGCTCAGATGGAAAACGGGTCAAGAAAGATCCTTCTGGTTCGCTTTGGCTCTGATGACTTGTGTGTTGCTGTGGATTTTTATCAGATTGGGTTACTTTTACCCAGCAGATTGGGTTAGTTAAATTTACCCTGCAGATTGGATTAAAGATTGGATTTGAGAGGGGAAAATTTTATATTTTTGTTATAGTGTTAAAACTAGGGCTGCTACTATTGAATATGTTTTAAATCAATTGTGCTATTGATTATTCAATCTATTCTAAGAACAGTTGGGTCAAAAATAACCCAACTATGGGTAAAAAATGGACCGATCAGAATTTGACACATTTTTGAGTCAAGAAATGGGTCTTTCAGTGTAAAACAACTCAAATATCCTTTACTTGGGTAAAAAAAAATTTTTTTTTAAATATAAAACAACCTAGAAAGTTGCATCAAATTGACCCATAAAGTGGATCAGTCCATTTTCGGTCCATAATTGGGTTACTTTTGACCCAACTGAGTGTTCTTTCGATTAATTGAATAATCGGATAAAAAATGTATTTTGCATTAAAGTTTAGTGGAAAATATATTTTTTCTTGTTGTTACCATTTATTATTTATCATTTAGTCTCATTAAAAGATTGAACAAAACCAAATAAAAAATAATGAAGCAATATTTAAAAATAACGTGTTGTGATATTGATGCTGCACTGCAACAGCCGTTGCTCATTGTGCAATAACGGCGTTAAAAGTGTAAGTGTTGAACCCTTTCACCTAGAAAAGTGTGTTTGGGCTCGTGCGTGTGCGTGTGCATGCGTGTGTGTGTGTGCATGAGATTAAAGGACCATCGGGAGCCGAGAAACTCTGGCTCCTCAATCATCTTGTGACTCGCCCCTCAGGAGATGTTTCACCTCAGCAACACACACATTTACACGCTTCAACACACGCACACACGCACAGAGGTTGAGAGGATGAATGGCGCACAGTAGAGTGTCGGTGGTCCGGTTTGTTTTGCCTGAGTGTGTGTTTATGTCACAGAGGGGCTTATCAATGAAAGGCTGGCTTTCATGCAGATCGCTGACACTCGCTTTTGGTGTGTGTGAGTGTGTGTCACCCTCTTTTACATCAACGACATCTCCTGGTCCAGACTCCCCATCCTCGGTAAGGAAAACCTGTTCAATGTTAGTTTGGAAAGGAGAAGTGGCAGTAAAACAGGCCAAAATCCAGTGCACACAGCAAAAAATAAAATAAATTTCTGTATGTGGCCAAAGCTGAAAGCGAATCCAACAATGCCTGGTTGACTAGTGGCAGCTCTCAGTATGATTGCAGCACACAAAGTATTACAGTAGTCGGTTACTAATAACAAAGTGTCAATCAAAGTTGACCACAATTGTATTGGCAGCGCACAAATTTGAAGTCCTACTACGTGCGGCGCTGAATGTTTTTTCCTAGTTACGTGGTGACTTTGTGGGCAACGTCAAGGAGACAAGAAATAAGACAAACATCTTTTCATTATAAGCTCTTTAATGTGGCGCCCGGTGGGGTGAACATTTTTCCCAGCGTCGTCATCAGTCGCCAGGCGGAGATTTAATAAATCCTCCACGTTGGAATCTCTCGATGCCGCCAAGGAGATCAAGAGAGGCCCTGCGAGGTGGTCACGCTGATTTTATTAAACACTTGCGTCGTTGTCAGGGCGATGGCTGACGTGCGGTTATTTAACGGGACAGTGAGAGAAAAAAAAACTCAAATGCAAACTGAAAACACTGGGAAGGAGCATGAAGATGCTCACGCTGAACTAATCGCATGGTAGATGCTGGAGTCGGCGCTGTTGATGTCACTCATGAGGCCACGCCCCTTAAAGGTGCATGTAGATACTAGCAGTATAAGATATATTAAACAGTGTATGCATGACTTCCAGTTAAATTACTTAACACAATCTGTTTATTTCAGACATCCTCCAATAAATACGACCACATAGGTCGTTTTGAAAATTACGACCAAGTCTTGCATATTCTAGTTTAGCGACCTCTATAGGCCATGTTAAAATACAAAAGTGAGACTCGAACCTGGAGTGTTTACCTGACTGAGCTATTTGTCGAGTGATTGTTTCAGTGTTGACTATGTTTTCTTAGCGTTAGCTAACGTTTTGTAACGTGTACAACCTCATGGGAAGCCTAATGCCAGCCCTAACCATTAGTCAGACGGCAAATTGACATACATGTCAACAGTAAAAAAAGACGCTAGGATTACTAGCCTGTCAGCCCAGTAAGATAAACGTTCGTCTTCCAACCAAATGACCTGGGTTCCATTCCCATGACTATTTTTTCGCTATTTAACATGGCTGATAGCGGTCGAGTTATTTAATAATGACCAATTTGGTCGTTATTGTCGGAGGACTTTCTGGTTTATTTCTTTTTACAATGGACCTTCGCTAATTGTGGCGGATAGCCAAAATGAGTCCCTTTGAAATCCATTGCGGGGAAAAAATTAAACCAAAAAAATCCTTTCTTAACCACCGATAAACCTTCAATATGAGCTTTCCACAAAAACGTGATAAGCTACTGTTTTCACAACACATTCAACAAGCACTACAAAATGGATGGATTGATACTTTATTCATCCCCAAAATGGCTGACTCACTACTACTTGACGATTCAGAACACAGCGAAAGTGAAAAGGTCGGATCTAAGATGGCGAAGTTGTGTGTTGTCGGGGCAAGAATCCTATTGGTTTTGAGGAGTGGGAAATGCTGTTGATTTTGAGACGTGTGTTTGTACAAGGTTTTGTTCTTAATTTTCTGGAATATTGCTCAGGGTCAGAAAATCCAGTTGATTTTGAGGATATGGAAGGCTTTTTTTAAGAGGAATTGGTTGTTCAGTGCTAGAGTAGAATCTTCATGATTTTGAAGAATGGGGAGATTGGTTGTTTAGTGCCAAGACAAGAATCCTGTTGACTTTGTAGAATTAAAATCTGTTGACGTTGACAAACTGCTGTTCTGTGCCAAGATGAGGCAACTATTAATTTTTGAGGAATGGTCGTTTTGTGCCAGGACCAGACTCCTATAGCTTTTTGATTAATTGGGGGTTTGGTTGTTAGGCGTCAGGACAATAGTATTGTCTCTGAGGATAATCTTGTTTTTTTTAAGGAAGGGTTGTCCTTTGCCAGGACAAGAATCCTCCTGATTTTGAGCAAAGGGATGTCCTATTGATTTTGAGGAGGCGGAGCTTCAGGCTTGTTCTCTTACGCCGCAGCAGATGAAATTGAGGAACTTCCCACAGAGGGAAGTCCTCTTCACCTCGTCTCCTCCCGTTCCCCTCCTCCTCTCCTCCTCCCTCTTCTTCTCTCGCACCGTCCTCTCCTCTTTCCTCTTCCTCTCCTTCCTCTTCTCCTTGTCCCGCTTCTCCATCTCCTCCCACTCGGCCTTCAGCTTCCTCTCCCGCTCCTTCTTTTTCTCCTCCTCTCTCCTCTCGCGCTCCCTCCACTCGGCCCTCAGCTTCTCTTTCTCCTTCCACTCCTCCTTGTCCCTCCTCTCGCGCTCTCTTCTCTCCTCCTCCCTCCGCTCATTCGCCTCCTCCTCCTCGCTGTCCCACCCCTCCTCTTTCCGCTTCTCCCTCTCCTTCTTCCTCTCCTTCTTCCTCTCCTCCTCCTTCATTTCTTTCACCCTCCACTCGGCCTTGAGTTTCTCCCTCTCCCTCCTCTTCTCCCCATCCCGCTTCTCCCTCTCCTTCCACTCGGCCTTCTGCTTCCTCTCCCTCAGCTTCTTCCTTTCTTCCTCCCTCTTCTCCCTCTCCAGCCAGTCCTCCTTCAGCTTGCGGTCCTTCTCCTTCCTCCGTTCTTCCTCCTTGCGCTCTCTCTCTAGCCACTCGCTCTTTGTTTTGGTCACCCTCTCCTTCCACTCCTCCTCCAGTCTGGCCTCCTTGGTTTCCTCCTCGTATCTCCTATCCCATTCATTCCTCATCCTCTCCTTTTTGTCCTCCTTCCAACTGGGTGACCCCTCCTCATTCCAGCTGCTTGGAGTCTTTTCCTCCTTTAGAACTTCTGCCATCTCCTGCTGCTCCCTGTCCTCCTTTTCCTCTAAATATTTCAGGCTACCGCTATCATTCTTCATCTCCTCTTCCTCCTCCTCTCGGTAACTACAGGTCACTTTCTCCCTCTCTTGCTCTTCTTCGCTCTCCTCATTTTTCCTTTCTTTCACCTCCTTGTCACTCTCTATCTGCTCCTTTGGGTCATTTTCCGTCTTCTCCAATTCCATTTCTTTGTGCTCCTTCTGGTCATTTATGGTCTCTTTCTCCTCTTTGTCCTCCTCATTTTCCCTCTCTTTCACATCCTTTTCCCTCATCTTGTGCTCCCACTGGTCACGGTTGGTTTCTTTCTCCATGTCCTCCTCATTTTCCTGCTCTTTCACCTCCTTCCTCCTCCCTGTCTCTTCCTTTTCACTGGCTTTCACCTCATCCGTCCCTTTTGCTACCTCTTCCTTCACTTCTATCTCCCTTTCCTTCTCCTCCTTTATGTTGTCTTTCACCTCCTCCTCCTTCCCTTTCACATTCGTCTTTTCTTCCTCCTCCTTCTGGTTGCAGTCTGCCTCCTTTGCCCCTTCCTCTTTGGCCTCATTATTCGGATTTTTCTCCCCTTGGTCATTGAGCTTTTTCTCCTGCTCTTTTTCATTGCATTTCTTCTTCTCCTCCTCCTCCTCCTCCTGCTCATCCTTCGGGTTGTTATCCCCCCTGTTTTTATCCTCCTCCCTCCAAACTTTCTCCTCCTCTTTGTCCTTCTTCTCATCACACTCTTTGCCATCCTCCTCCTCCACCGCCACCTCTTTCTCTTTCTTCTGCACCTCCTCCACCACAGACCATCCTCCAGCTAGGTCCTAAATAGGAGGTGTCAAAACAGTGGGTTCACTGCATAAGATGTACAAAAAAGAAAGAAAAAAAGGTTGTATTCATATACACACGAGTAGGATCTCCGGCTCCTCCAGTGTGATCTTGTCACACTGTTTGCCATTCTCCTCCACTACTGCCTCCTTCTCTTTGTTCTTCACCTCCATATTCTCCGCCACAGTCCCTCCTCCAGCCAGGTGCTATAAAGGAGGTGTAAAAACTTTGGGTTGACTACTTAAGTTGTAAAAACAAAGTTGTATGTATACGCACCACAAGGGCCTCCGGGTCCACCTTCCTTTCCTCCCTGCCCTGGAGCATCTCCTCCTTCTCACGCCTCCAGCTGGCCTCCTTCTCGGCCAGGTCGTCCTTGGAGGCCTTGATTTCATCCAGCTCGCGGTTGGTCTTGCGCAGCTCCAACCGTACGCTCTCCAGCTCCACATTGATGGTGCGCAGCTCCACCTTGAAGCGCTCCAGCTCCTGGTTGCTTTTGCGCAGCTCGGCCTGCGTTTTCTCACCAGCCCGCATGGTGTTGGACAGCTCCGAGTTCTCAATCAGCATCTTTCGGTAGTTGCCTTCCAGAAACTTGAGGTAGGAGGCAATGTTCTCCTCCATCTTGGGCTGGCGCGCCCTCGGCTCCTCAGTACTCTCTTTCCCCGCAAAGGGCCGATGACCCGACATCGTGGCGATGCGTATTTTGGTCTTTTTGTTGTGAGGCGGCGTCACTCTCTGCGACATCGTCACATTTGGGGGGTGATGACGCTTCATCGTGTCGAGGGATGGAGGAAGGCTCTGTGACGTGGACGATATAGGCTGAGATGCTTTGTAAGATCATGGGAAGCTCCTTTGAAGACACCTCCATCATCGTCCTTGTCATCGTCTACAAACAGATAGATTTCCTGCATGCTAAAGTAGCATAATATCGTAATTGAATTCGAATCGACGTGGCAATGTTGTAGAAGGCATTTTTTAAATCAAAGGCTGGAGTTTGGGGGGGAAATGCTTCATTTCGGTCAGGAGGTACATCGAGGTTCCAAATAAGCATTGCATTTTGTGCCTCATCAAAACACATTGTTTATGTGGTTAAAACTAGGGCTGGGTTTAAAAAATGTAATAATCAATATAGAAGCAATTTTCCTTTTCGAGCCTGATACCGATTCATGATCATTCATCTGTTTTTTCCCCATAAATTCATAAGAAAATCTAATTTTAAAGGCCAATAATGTTTTAGTATCTTATTGTTTTCTTGAAATTTAATATTCACATGGATTTAAAAGTATTTTCTTACATTTATGAAAGACCTGACTTATTGCACTTTAAGACGATTCAGAATCTTTCTCATTTATAATTATTTAATTAGAATTATGAAAATATTTTCATTTCATCCTTGCTGATGTCAATGTTTGTGTAACACTTAACTGTTTATAACACATGTCACTTTATTTAATAAACAATAATTTAACAGTTTACTACGCAAAATTTAAATTGGAATTTAATGTTTGTGGAGTGAAGAGTGAAGAATTGATGTTCCATAATTAATCAATGTCGGATTGAAGTGAAGTGAATCCAATAAAATCAGAAAAAGTCTAAATCGAATCGAAATGAACTCTTGTGTATCAAAATCGAATCGATTCAGGGAATTAAATTTGATACCTAGCCATAGTTAAAACACAGATTTGTTTGCATTATTGTTGTAATCTGCCATATTAGCCTAAAATTTACACCACACTTGGTTGGTAGAATTGTGTCAAGTTGACGTAGTGTTTAGCAAACTGACAACTGGGATTGAAGTAAATAAATAAACTTTTTAAAATTAATTCATGCACGGAAAATGAATGAATGAATCATTTGTCTTTATTTTAGTGTAAGCCTAAGACCAAAATGTCTGTATAATTACTCTAATATTGTTTATAGTAATACAGACTAATTTATTGCTTGCGTTTGTTAAAAAGATCATGGGAAGGCAACCTTGGAAAATCACATTTTAAATCGCATTATTGTACGACAGCGTATTAGAGCCACGTACAAATATATATATTTTTAGGGTGGGGGGAGAGAAAAACTTGTAAATTTCCGTTTATAAAGTGGCAAATTTGCGACTTTATAAAGTGGCAGATTTGCGAGAAAAAAACTCAGAAACTTGTGTTGATAATAATTCTGGAAACATAAATGTACAAGAGAATATACATTTTAATAAATTAACTTAAATGTTCGATGTTCGTAATATTGAGAGGAAAAAGTTGTAATTAGATTATTTTTCAAAATTGTTCAGCCCTACTTTGGAGCATTGTTATATGGTCTGTCAGCATATGTTGCAGCGTGTGCATGTCGTATGTATGTTGCTCTGCCCAAAGTCAACATGTCTGCCTCTGCAAGTTGTGTGCGCTTCACTTCCGCATGACAAACAATGGCTGATTTGTAAGATTACACACTGATTTTATGGTTGCGCGTGTACGCGCGTGCGGCAGCCTGGCGACGGCCAAGATGAGGATATTTATCTTGTAGCAGTAAATTCCCTGAGTCCACCCCCCCCCCCCCCTCGTGCTCTCTCATAGCGCTCACTCTCTTCAATGAGACCATTCAGTGCAAAGCAAACACACAAGCGCACACACAGGTATACGCGGCCTCCAAGTGTGTGTGTTTGTGTGTGAGTACCATTGGCTGTCCATGTTCATTGTGTGATGGCGATGGTTAGCATTCCGTTAGCATTACAAGCTTTGTAGCAATTTTGTGTGCGTGTGTATGTTTGTGTGACTGATTGGCGGTATATATATTGATAGCCTTAGCCTGGTTAGCATCCTGTTAGCATTATTAGCTTTGATTTGGTCTCTTGCAATTTTGCGTGTGTGTGTGTCCACGTATACACACTCGATACGTGTGCAGCCTGGGAGGTTAGTGTGAACTTTTAATGACAGGCTTGTGTGTGTGTGTGTGTGTGTGTGTGCGTGCGTGTGCGTGCGTGCGTGTGTGTGTGTAATGAGTAGAGAGAGAGAGAGAGAGAGAGAGAGAGAGAGAGGTTCTGTGTGATTATAGGCCTCCTTTTAGAACCAGAGAGACTAAATATGGCTTTAGACTAAACACACACATACACACATTGGCAGTGTAAAGCACATATGAAGAGAAAAGAAAACAGAATAATCTTCCTGGCAGACAGGATGTAGTTAACTTCCTTCAAAATCTCCCGTAGGAAATATAATACATAAGCTCAACTTCCTTACTGTATCCGCTTTTCAATCTTCATTTTCTTGTCTCCACTTCCTTGTCCAGCCTCAGGCCACCACAACCCGTTCTCCTCGACGTCCTGGTCTTCACTTCCTGTCTCCACTTCCTCGTCTAAACTTTATAGTCATCGCTTCCTTGTCCTCACTTTCTCATCTCGACTTCTCTCATTCCTATTTTTGTCTTCACTTCCTCATCATCACGCCCTCACCTCCACATCCTATACCTTATCTTCACAGCCTCAACTTTTCCTTCTCTTTACTTCCATGTCTTCACTTCCCATCTCTAACTCCTTGTCTCCACTTCCTTGTCCCTACTTTATTTCCTCTTGTCTCTTTTTCCTTGACTTCACTTCCTCATTTTCACTTTCTTATCTTCACTTTGTCGTCCGTTTTTTCATTTCCACATCTTTATCTTCACATCCTCCTCTTTATGTCATCATTTTTTACTCATCTACACTCTCTCTTTCCCATCTGCACTTCCTTATCTTCTCTCCCTCATTTCTGCTTCCTTGTCTTCACTTAATGTCACTACTTCCTCATTTTTAATTCCTCGTCTCAGCTTTGTCATATTTTATTTTTCTAAACGGGGAAGTCCCCCACCCCCACCCCCAAAATAAAATAAATTAAATCTTGACAATAATATATTCTATGCAGCCCCATTATTTTAAATATGGTATTGTGGTTAATATTGCGTTAGTGGGATCAGAAGGCGGCCATTTTGCCACTTGCTGTCGAGTGAAAAGGACATCACAGTTGTTCAGGTCTCAGCTAACAACCAATCAGAGCTCAGCTTCAGAAAACAGGTGAGCTATGATTGGTCGTTTCCTGAGCCCTGAGCAAATGCGATGTCATCTTCAGTCGACAGCAAGTGGAAAAATGGCCGCCTCCAAGAAATGTTTAAGGTTGACTTCCCTTTTAAACTTTCTTGTTTCTACATACTTTTTTGTCTTCACTTTCATGTCCTCACTTCCTCCTCTCCACATCCTTGTCTTTTCATCCTTGTTGTCACGTCTTCTTTTGCTCGTCTCTCTAGCCTGCACTTTGTTGTCCACGCAGCCTCATTCTAATTACCTCTTTTCTGCTTCCTTGTTTTCATGTCGTCATTTCCTCTTGTCTCACTGGTCTCTGTTTCATGGTCTCCACTTGTTCGTCTCCACTTCCAGCTTTACACTTCCTTGTCACATTTGCTTATGTTGGCTTCATATCCTTGTCTACTTCCTCTGTGCTCTCTCTTCAGATGATGTGAATTTCTGGCAGTGTAATGAAATTTGTGATAATCAAAAAACACTTTCTGGATTGTGTTAATGTATTTATAAGTGTGGACCAGCATGCATACACACTCATTGCACAGCTGTTTTGCTGAAACAGGCCCTTGGGTTTAGTCACATCACATTCTCTTAACACTTTCACGAGCTGAGCCTATGTGTATGTGTGAGCGCGCGCGTGTGTGTGAAATTTAAGGGTGTTCACTATGGGGCGAGTGTGTGCTGTCAGCATATGTGTTTGAACTTTCACCCCATCCACACGTCCACGCAGCTGTAGCAGACTGCTTTATGAGGTGTGTGTGTGTACGTGTATGTGCGTGTGTGTGCGTGTGTTTCATTTCATTCATTTGACCTGCTGTAACCTCCTATGCAAGCCTTACATTACATCCATCCAGATGTTTCCACACACGCACTTTGGGGAATTTATCATTATAATATTTTTTTAAATAATTAATCAAATGTAATAATTAAAATAGTAAAAAAAAAAAAAACTTAACATATTTATTTTAGGGGAAAAAAATCATGCCCATACATTTGTTGAATGAAATAAAAAAAAAGCAATTACAAAAAATAAAAAATTGAAGAAGAATAATAGTAGGAAAAATTCATGACTACTGTATTTAAAAAAAAAAAGAAGTTTTTACTGTTTTGCATCCACACAGTACTTAATACAAAGTAATTAAAAATATTTATTTATATTTAATTTGATTTTTGTGGCTTTTACATTCATAAAAGAAAATAAATGTAATGTAATATAATGTAAAAAAAAAAGAAGCTTCAACTAGTCACAAGTTTTTCAACTTTTTTCATCCATAAAAAAGCTAAAATAATTTATGAAAATATTATTTAAAAAATTCCCATAAAATAGTTAAAATTAATACTAATTATTGATTTAAAAAAAAACTCATTAATGGTAGAAAAATGGGAATTTCTATCCGAACGTATACATGAAGACACACTTTAGACTTGAGTGCCAAATTCTCCACCCAGAGGTCCACTCCCACCCAACCCTCTCATTATTTCACGTCTGTGTGGGCCTCAGTGTGTGTGCCAAAGTGTGTGTGAGATCACCTTGGAACCTGTGGAGGTCAGCCCCCCGCAGCCTGAGGCTACCGGCGCCCTGGGAGCCGAGCTGGATGTTAATCCCAGGTTGGGTGTCACTGCGGTGGGTCACACTCTGTAATTTAGTCCCCTGCTCGGTCAGGGGCCTCTGAGCCCTTGGGACCACCCAGAGCACCAATGTATGTATATAAATTGTTTGTGTGTGTGTGTTTTTAGCCGTCACTTTATTTTATAGTGTTGTCTACAACAGGTGTGACAGTATATGCCTGTGAGTATGGCTGTATGCTCTGTATGTGGGTAGGGTAGAACGTTGCACAAGTCAATATGCTAAGCTAACGTAGCTAATACTGCGTTTCCTTGCCTCAGTCAAGTATGTATTTGCAGAGCAAAAGTGATTGGTCACTCTTCCCAGACGGAGAATGATGCAGCAACAACAGTGATGTTTTTCCTCAAAGTGGATCCAGACGAGGTTAAGTCCACAAAAGTCAACAAAAAGTCACCAAAGTGTCCTTTTGTCAGGCCGTGATTGATGAGCCGCCAAAGGAGGCAACTTCAATGTTTTCACTGTCGTGGTGGGTTCACTTTGGAGTTTTTTTCTACACGCGTGTTCACACGGTCGCCACACAAAGAGCTTTGCTCCGCGATGAAAGGTCGTGTGTTCGATACCCCGCCCTCCTCCAGCACCCCACCATCAATCCCTGCACTCCCCCTGTCACCCTATCTCCTCCGCATAACTCATTCATTCACTCGCATCCCTCCTGTTTTGTATACAGTTACATACATTCATTTTTTTCATGTATATTTTATTTCATTTCTCTGTTGGAATAACTTTCCCGACCCTGTCATGCGATCCTCCACTCGCGCTCATCCACGAGGCTTTCATCAACTTGACTTTTTCAGCTTCTCAGCCATGGTATCTGCAGCGGTCTTCTCGTCTCCCTCCCTCCTTCCCTCGTCCTTGCCGGCCGCGATGCTATCAGCAGACGTGTAGACAGACGACTCTTATCACTATTGTATGTGTGCGTGCCGGTTTTGAGCAGCGACAATAGCGGTTACTGTCTGGCAACCTATCGCAGTTGTGATCGCATCATCGCACTGTCTCCACGTCTGACGCCTGTTTACATCCACACCGTCTTCTACGTTTTGCGTGCGCGTGCACCTGTTTACCGTGCACTCGCAGGCCATAATATTAGGTACACCTGCCAGGGATTTTCAAATATATTATATAAATATTTATTTATTGTATTTTAACAGTGCATATTTTATAGTTTTTTTCTTTTTCCTTATTCTCAAGTCACATATTAAAGTGTTAGTGTAAAAAAAATAGTTTGTATTACTTAATGTTGTGTTCGCAAGTGACATCATACCACGGCATCCATGTTGTAGCTATTTTTATCCACCAAGTTAGTAGACGAGTTCAAGACCTCTCAGCACATGTTTTTAATCATCTTCATTATTGAGGAAATGTCTTCTTCTGGTGTTAGTGGAAGAAGAACATTATTGTGTGTGTGTGTGTGTGTGTGTGTGTGTGTGTGTGTGTGTGTGTGTGTGTGTGTGTGTGTGTGTGTGTGTGTGTGTGTGTGTGTGTGTGTGTGTGTGCGTACAGACTCACTCTGCGTGTGTGTAATTCTATCTGAGGAAATGGCTTCTGCAATCCCAGCTTTTGTTAAATGGCGATGCTAATTTGTTCTTGAATTAAGAGAAGGAAACCCTCTGTACACACACGTGTTTCACATGACTTTGACTTTGATTAAAACTTCCATCTGGGACTGAAACAACATCAGTCGTCAATAGCAGACGCTTTTAAGCTTTAAGCTTGAATCTCTTGTGTAACTCTTGGCCTTTTTCTCTAGTTTGTGATGCAGTATAAGTGCAATTTAAAAAGTCAAGAAATGATAGCTAGAAAGCTAATCATTTGTAACTAACACTTCAGCTTTAGCCTAAGCATAGAAAGGAAAGTGAGAAGTCAGACTTAAACAGATGCTTATTTGTAATTTTATTAGGGGTGTCAGGCGATTTAATGTTTTTTAGCGTAATTAATCGCAAGACTTCAATAGTTAACTCATAATTAATCGCAAATGTTTTATGTGTTCTAAATGTACAATAAAATCTACAATAATTTTTTTCTAAGTTAGTCTAAGTCATACTCTTGTTAAAAAAAGTGGGGGGAAAACGTTAAACTAATAGAAATGACAGAATATTATAGAAACAGTAATTTCATAATAATTCATAAAATTGGGTTAAAATTTAAAAGATGTACTCTACTGTAAAAAAAACGAGTGTGATATTGATTTGGGTTGAGGTCATGTTTCTGCCACTTGATGGCATAATTGCATTTGTAAGACGGTGACAGCTCAGTGCATTTTTCTTTTCATATTAAGAGCTATCTAATCTTTAACATGACGTAACTTGTGAAATTCTGCAAATTTTTTAAATTGTAAAATACAGCTTGACCCTAGTCTCCACAAATGTATGCATTATTATTAAATGTATTACTGCTAAATGTTGACGTGGACGTGTCTGCTGCGTTGCGACTGGAATTCTCCCAGTACATGGTTTCCAAGTAAGGGGCGATCATTAGTTGCGCGTTAAAAAAAATTGTAGCATTAAAGGAACTTTAAATTAACACACTAATTTTGACACCACTAGTTTTTATGTATTGTTACTTTTAATTTAGTTATTTGAAATTGGCTCACGTTACAAAAGGTGATTTGAAATGAATGTGTTAACCAGAACAACAAACAATTCATCTGAATCAGCCATCTTTGTTGTTTACATTCGCCTTGAACGCTTTGAGGTCGGAACTGGGACAATCCAAGTGCTATAATTCCGACTTCCCACCTTCCTCGAATGTAGCATAAAGCGCACATGGTCTGGCCATCGAGACCAATAATAACACACTGAGTCATGTGACTGGTTTGTGCACGTCTATGTCCATCTTCTGCATTGTTGCCCATCCATGTGTCTTTGTTTATGTTTGCGTGCGCTATCATGAGCAAACGCGACGCCTTCCTACTCCGAAATTACTGGTCATTGTGTATGTGTGTGCGCAAACTAAAAGTGTCTTTGTGTCCACTCAGCTGGCATCAATCAGTGTATGCGTGGAAGCGAGCCGCGACCAACAATGGGGCCCTTCACTGGACCCTCAGCCTTTTATCAATATACACTCACACACACACACACTTCAGAGACGTCTCGGGGGAGGGTGGTCCGCTCGTGCGTGCGTGCTCTGGTGGGGTTGAATTTAACATACTGTGTATGGTCAGAATGTTACATGTGGACTGAAGGAATTCAGCGTCTCGCAGAGTCGGGACCACTGACTTGAATTTCACCAGTGGCGACCCATGCAAATGGTACATGGGCCTTCAATGGAGACTTGCCAATCGAATTCCGAATCATATACCATTAATACTATACAAAAACATGATATAACAACAACTGCGTTATCTGTTAATCATTTGTAATGAAATACAACATACTCACCAGAAATTAAGATTTTAAAATTGATTCCGATCGCTATGAACTTTTTTTGGGTAATCGAACAGTTTTGCTCTGACCATCCAATCAGAGGATGGAAAAATGCTGATGTCATCAAGGGCCTATGAGGATAAATTTGAATCTGATTGGTTCAAAAAACCCATGACTGATTTTGAAGACTGAATTATTTTACTAGTGAGGACAAAGAGAGATGGACCCTAAACTGGGTATCATGGATTTTAAATGAATGCTCTAAACATCATCTAATGTCTCTCATGGGATGAATCAAGTATCTGGCCACGTATCTGGCCACCCGTCCGTTTATCCATCAGTAGTAATGACATTTTTCGCCCCACTATATTTGTGTCCAAACACTTAAGTCCAGGTGTCCTGTTGTAGAGGTTTGACGTTTTCCCATCTGGGTGTTCTTGACAAATCTCCTCAATCCATTTGTCAAGTCAGTGTGGTCCATTAGTCCAGGATCTGCTTTCTCCTGGGCCTTGGGCCTGTCCTCGCTTGTCGTCCTTATCGTCCCGTCATCACTCGATCACGATGTTCGGAACGGACCCTGGCTGAGGTTCAGAGTTCAACTCACTCGAGGTCTTAAGTTGCACCTTTAAATGTTGGTCTCAAAGCCGGCGTTCGCTTTCTGTTTGCTGGTTTTCTAGGTCACCGCAAGGACGCAACACGGGGCCCCGGCTCTTAAGTGCTTGTTTAGCTGAACGCTATGCTAAGAAGGCGCTCATTCTTCTTCGCCAAAACCAGCACAGCCATCAGATTTGAGTTGAAAGTAAAGTCGACTTGAGTTAAAAATGTAGGAATAGTTGATGCCTCCTGAAAAATGTTGATAGGTGAATGGATGGATAGTAAAAAAAAAAAAATTGAATAAGCACAGCTGCATTCACATGGAACCATGAACATTCACTCATCCTACTCATGGAAAGAGAAGATAGAAGATCTATTTGAGAATTCAGCCTTGTCATCCTTCCGACCTCTACATCGGTTCAAGGCTGGTACGGAAGTGGCTGTCCACAGTCTGGCTCATGTGTCAGCCTCTGACCACCAGAGTCCTCGGAAGAGAGGAAGGAGGAGGGGGGTGGGTGGTTGGGGAACGTGTTTTCATGTTGATCCTTGGACTTTTATCCTTGGACTTGTTTTGCTTTGAGAAGTTTCCATCTGAGCTTCTCACCTCAGTGGCAGATGACGTATGGAACACTTGGCCATGCGGCTTGGGGGAGTGACAGGGAATAATGGGTGGCAAAATATACCATGTGTTCTAAAGTAATAAAACGGTGAAAATATGAAGTTTCTGGGTAGGTTAGTATGGTTTAGGTCACGTGTCAAACGCAAGACCTCGGGGCTAAATCTGGCTCGCTACATCATTTTTTGTAACCCACTAAAGCAAAGACACTCTTTCCCTAATGATTCCCCGAACTATTGAAGTTTACATTATTTAAAAAAAAAAAAAAAAACCCTCAAGTAGTGACTGTTGTTGTGACCATCCAGGTGATGTCTCTGGCGGAGGCGGCGGAGGAGAACGTGTGTCAGTTGGAGGAGGCCTTCGTGCGCCTGAGGAGCTCCACGCAGCTGCTGGTGCTGCTGCTGTCACTGTGGCAGGGCCTCACACCTGAGCAGACCAACATCTTGGAGGCCACCATGCTGCCGCTGCTGCACGACACACCGCAATTGGTACACACACACATTCTCATTTGCTCGGGCAGGCTGGGATGGGTGAGCGCGCTGCCAGTTAGCCTCCCTCCCCCGTCTCCTCCACCGCTACCTGCCGCCATGCTGATAGGCCCCTAATGAGTCCTAATGACAGGTCATCAAGCCTCTAATGACCAACAGTGACTGAGAGGGAAGAACAAGAGAGTTGAAAGAAGAAGAAGAGCACGTTGAGAGCGGGGTCAAGACGACCACATGATGACAGACAAGAAGCTGATGTTACACACTCAAAAGAAGAAGGCAACATTGTACGATCCTGATGGTGATTCTGAAGAAAATAAGTAGATGTTACCAGACGGGAGATGCAACAAAGTACAGATTAAAAAAACAATACAGTTCCTCCAGAAATTTCTATCAGTCTTAACTCATTCACTGCCATAAATTCATAAAAGAAAACAATTAATACAAATTAGGGGCGACAGGCAATACATTTTTTTAAATTGTAATTAATCGTATGACTTTACTAGTTAACTCACAATTAATCACAAATTTTATATCTGTTCTAAATGTACAATAAAACAATGTAGGTTTTCATACTCTTGTTAACAAAAGTGGGAAAAAATGTTAAACTAATAGAAATAGTTCAAATGAATTTTTGACGTTTATAGCCGTCAATGGCAGGGAATGAGTTAAACATTCGTTTGTGGGAGGATATACCGACATCATGTTGTCGTTCACTTGATAAATTGAACAAGTGAGACAAGGATCTCATGTGTGATTAAAAAAAAAAATCCTGGCTGTCTGCATAAAAATGTTCAAGCCCGACCCAGCACAGCACCTTGGAGCGATCCCAACGAGGAGGCGAACGCTCCAGACAGACAACATGACGTCCCGATCTGTCTGATCTGGGAAAATCATCTGAGAAGCAGAAGTGCAGTCACGACCGTGTGAGAACAAGCTACACTACGCTGGATCTCCTCACCATCCCTTGAGGATACATCAGGATCACGATCAGTTCGTCACAGTGTAGAATTCACCGGAAAAATTCAGCCAGGTCTATAAATATTAGGACATTGACCCATTTCTGATCTTTTTGGCTCGGAACATCACCACCGTGGATTTGAAATGAAAGAAGCAACATGTTATGTAACCGCAGACGTACAGCTTTAATTTGAGTATATCCAGATGAACGGGGATTAAAACAATTTGTCTATGTGCCTTACACTTTTTAAGGGACCAAAATTAATGGGACAATTGGCTGCCGAGTAATTTCATAGCGAGGTGGGCATGTCATGTATGGCCAACAGTGGAACTTCATGGTTCCCTTGTATTTATTGATGACGTGACTGACAAAAGCCAGAGGATGAATTGTGAAGTGTTTTGAGCAATATTGTCTGCTCATATTCAGCCAAATGCTCCAGAACTCATTGGACGGCGCTTCACAGTGCAGATGGACAGTGACTCATTTTTTAAGGCAAAGATGCGTCTGGTGATATCTGTGCGTTTCAGACTTCAGTCTGTAATTGATTGCAAAGGATTTGCAACAAAGTATTAAAAGTTAAAGAGATTTATGATTAATTTGTCCCTTTACATTTGGTCCCTTAAAAAGTGAGTGGTGCAAATATACATACTGTTGCAATTCCTATACCGGTCCCCTGGTTTGGATGTAAATACTCTCAAAATAAAGCTGAAAGTCTGCAGTTAAAGCACATCTTGTTTCATTTCAAATAGATTGAGGTGGCGTTTAGAGCCAAAAAGATGAGATTTATGGACCTGACTGTATCTCCCACTTGTTATATAATTGTCTGAAAAAAATAATAATCCAGTCGTTACAATATGGAGGCGACAAAATGTCACACGTGAGGAAGTTGTACAACAGTTGAGCATTCAAGGCAATTCATAGATTTGTTTTCAAACTATTTTCCACACTCAATTGGTCAGTAATGTGTAAGAAATAACATGACGTTCGGACAAATCAATAGTATCACTTTGTGACAATATATTAACTTGACCATATTTGGACATGCAGGATTTCTACCCAACAGTTATATTGAAGATACAAAATGTTCAACCAAACCATGTAATTTATTCTAACAAGAGTCTGATAGCTTAATGCTAATACATAAAATAACAGGCTAACGAAAATGAGCTAACATCTTGCGGTCAATATAAACCTTCAAACAACTGCTACTTTTATTTCATCTAACAAGAGTCTGATAGCTTAATGCTAGTACATAAAATAACATGCTAACAAAAATGAGCTAACATGTTGCGGCCAATATAAACCTTCAAACAACTGCTGCTTGACAGGCTGAGCAGCAACGCATACAAGCAGAGTTTACACCAATTCACACATGTGTATTCTCTTTACTGGAGCTTCGTTGGGGAAGGAGGAAGTAAGTGAAAGAAAGAAAATTAAGATATCTCCAGTAAGAGACATATTTCTGTTTTGTCTATCATTTCATCTTTCCCCCTCCTCACATGCCTGTATTTAAGCAAGTATAAATAATTGTGCGTGTTGTGTGAATACAGCTCTCTGCTCTCCATCAACTTTATGGAGGAAGAAAAAGTTCCTTGCAGCTGTGTGTGTTTTTTTTTTAAATACATTTCTGGAATTTTTTTGTAGCTCAGCTGGATCACATTTAAGACGTCTTCACTTGTTGCACTGTTGACTCTGGCCCGGTGGGTTTTGTGAGACGTGATTACTATTCATTTATCTTTCTCATCACTACGCTTGATTGCTTGTTGGAGCTCGTTTTTCAATGCAAAACGTAATGATCTCACTTTAGGAACTCAGAATATTAAATAGAATCGATGGAGCCTCGGTAAGGTGTCCCTGTGAGGTTATTGTTGTACTGTATGGATGAAAAGAATTTGTGCAATGGTGTTGCGCAAGACAGCATTCAAACAACCGTACTTTTTAGCTCGTCTTAATAGTAAAGCTTGAGAAAGTAGTTGAAATGCTTATGAATTTAAAAATCAATTGTTACGATCCTAAAACTAAGCGCTGAATTATTTTTTCAATGCCGACGACGCATCAAAGTGACCCTTGCCCTCCGCGTCTCCCCCTCAGGGCTGGGAGGAGAGCTGCGACGCGGCCGTGTCTCACCTCCTGAGGACGTGTCTGTCTCGCAGCCCCAAGGACCAGGCCACCACGCTGGCCCAGGCCGGGGGGCCCGTGCTGGGCCTGCCCCGGGACACGGCCCGCCTCAAGAAGCACATCACGCTGCTGTGTGAGCGCCTGGCCAAAGGGGGACGTCTCACGCTGGCCTCCGAGGCCAACGTCCAGGTCCCCGCACAGGTTCAGAACCTGGTGGCCCCCGGTGAGTCCCGCATCATGTCCACCCGAGGGTTTAATGACACATTTATCATTCTAACTTACTTTTGTCCTTCACTCCTTTCCTTTGCTCAATTGCCTCCTTCCTTCCTTCCTTCCTTCATTTCTTCCTTCTTTCCTTCCTACCTTCCTTTCATCCATCCTTGATTCCTTCCTTCCTACCTTCCTTCCAACCGTCCTTTCCTTCCAACCTTCCTTCCATACATGCTCAATTGCCTCCTTCCATCTGTTCATCCTTTCTTCCTTCTTTCCTTCCTACCTTCCTTCCTTCCTTTCATCCTATTTCCATGACTTCTTCCCTTTCCTCTTGGCTCTTCTGTCTTCACTTTTCCATCCCTCCATCCTTCACTTCCTCTTTCTTCTCCATTATTATACCCTTGTTCCCTTTTTCTTTCCTTCACTCTATTGCGCTCACGCCTTTCTTTCACTTTTTTTCCTTTCCTTCCTCTCTTTACATGCTTACTCTTTCAGTACTCTTTTCCTTTTCCCTCCACCTTACTTCCCTCAACCTCCTTTCCCTGCTTCCTCTTCTTTTCTTCTCCTCAAGCATCTTATGTCCTTGTTTGCACCCTCTTTCCTTTTCCTTTTTTACCTCAATCCCTCCATTTTTCTCCTTCCTTCTTTCACACCTTTCCCTATTCCTATCTTCTTCCGCCAAGCACCTTTCCCCATCTCTGGTTCTACTCTCGCTCTTCCTTCCTCTGCATCCCTCTTTTTTTCATCTCCTTGATCCCTCTTTTCCACTGTGGTGTGTGACATCAGGTCTGTGAGAGCCCTATAAAACTTTAGAGGCTGGTTGTGAAGCCGTGCTAGTAATTATCATATTAAAACCACAAGTCAGTTCATTAAGTCCGTGTTTGTGCGTGCTCGTGTGCGTGTGCGTGTGTTTACATTTGTGTTTCCTTGCCGCCTCCGGTCAGGTCGGCAGCGGTCTATCACACATACACACAAACAGCCGCTGTAAACAGGAATTTATTTGCCTTCTCAGATGTTGCTTTTTCACTCAGCCGTAGAGGTACACACTTGTTTATGTTTCCACAACGCCAACAGCAAATGTCTCCCTCTCTCTCTCTTTCTCTGCGCACACACGTTTGCTGGGTTAGTGCACAAAAAGCCCCACTTGGTGTGGGTGTTACTGTGTAATTGAGTGTAAATGATAGCTTTTGGTTGGTAGAACATTCCTGACTTCAACACAGGCTGAGATGGACACACACAGCAATAAAATGAAATATAAAATCAACAATATCATTAATTGTAGCTTTAATGATACCGTAGCTTTATCAATTGAAGCTGTTTACAGTGAACCCCTGTTAATTGCGAGGGCGATTCACCCGCAATAGGTGGAAGCTCACAATATACAGACCATCTAATACCATCTAAATGTATTTTTTGTTGTTGTATAATTTCGCTCCTCCCACATGCTTTAAACACACTTAAATTTAAAACAAACAAAAAAAGAATCAAATATTGTATATTTAAACACCAAATCATTTAAGGTTCTCTTCAATAGTAGCCGGTTAGCCTAATGCTAACATACTGAGAAACACTAGAGACAGGCCAACAGAAAGTAGCATAGATGTTACAATGAGCAAAACCTAAAAAAACAAAAAAACAAAGCATAAAACAATACTTAAAGGCAATATTCCCTCGTTTCTGTGGGAACAACAGCTATTACAGGAGTTTAGTTGGGTACCTTCTCTGCCTCATCTTGCTCTTAATTACACTGCATCTATTCCAATAGACCTCAGTGCTGCTTGGTTTGCTGTGGCACAAAGCTGTGTTCGGACTTGCCTGTATACTGTAAAAAACCTTTAAAAATGATTACCTGTCCCCAGAGATGTCTTTTTATTAATAATAAACCTCCTTCTTGTAGTAGAATGATGTCACTTTTTGAGGTTAAGACATATTTTTTACAGCGCACCAATGTAAAATTCACGCACTTGTTTGAAAACATTTACAAGATCTCAGCGGTACTTTTATGAACACGTTTAACTCAGATTTATTGGACAACGAAAAAACAAAAAGTGAACTAATTTGTGGCTACTGGACGCTGTAATGTGATGTAATATTTGCAACGTAAATGGTTCTTTAAAAATAATTTGCAATTTTAATTTGACTTCTAGTCACTGTTTGCACTCTCATTTTGCTCTTGTTTGGTTATTAATAAAAACAAAGCTTAAAGTAGCACATGTGCACTGCTTGTACAGTACACGTGTGTGTGTGTGTGTGGGGGGGGGGGTGTTTGCGTGCGTGTGTGTGTGTGTTACAGTTATTTTCACAGTGCTGCGCTGGTAGCTGTGGTTTGAGGCCTGTGTCTATTTTAGACTTAAAGAGAGGGGAGAGGATGGGCTTGCTGTATGCGTGTGCGTGTGTGTATAGATACCGTATGTAGTGTGTGTATGTGCATGCGCACCCAAGCGCTATATGTACATGTGTGCAGCTGTCTTTGTTGTGTCTCTGCGGCGTTTACAAATTGAAGAGTGGAGCTCCCTGCACTTCTAAAAATAAACACTGGACGATCAATAATTAACACAAGCCTCTGCCTCCTCCAGGAAATATCAAATATTGTAGATGTTGTCGTCATACACCCACACACAATAAAACATATAGAGCAGTTAGGGATGAGCTCATTGAGTTCCTTGAAAGGTTTTTGGGTCCATAAGAAGACCCTGCTGATGAACTTTACTCTAGAACCATTCTTTGTATGGACCAAGGGAACTTAAGTGAAACACTGTAACCAGTCACTGTGCTGTCTGGTTTGCGTGTAACACACTAAACTTGGAACAGAGGAAGCAAATGTGACAGTTGTCTCAGGGGATTAGAAGAAAAATGATTGGCAAGGTAAACTCGATAAGACCATCTCCAAGCAGCTTGATGTTGATGTACAGCAGCTCCTTGTGAGCTCATTTTGTATTTGTATGGCAACCGTGACTGTCCTTGCCCACATGTGAGGGCATTAGGGTACCTAGGGCTGTGCAATTGATCGAAATTCAATTAAAATTTCAATTATTACACTCCACAATTACAAAATCAGCATAATATATATTAATACTATTTTTGAGTTTTCACATTTGCACCTTTTTTAATTTTAAGATAACTATTTGTATAACTATTCGTCTTAATAGTTTTTACATTCCATTATTTTCTTGTTTCGCACCAAAAAAATAAATGATCATCCTAATTGTGATTTCAATTATTACCAAAAAATTTCGGCACTATAAGGCGCACCTAAAAGCCTTTAATTTTCTCAAAAACCGACAGTGCGCCTTATAGGCCGATGCGCCTTATATGTGGATTGGTTAAGTACGGCTACCGTAATCAGGGGGCGTCGTCGAAGTAACAGTGGTTAGAACGGTAGTCCCACACCTGAACAAGCCTGGGAGATATTGTAAATATGTATATCAATGTTTGAACAATGTTGAGTTACTGTTATATTGTTAATACGGAGCCATATTGTGACTGCACTACCAGTAACTTGTGAACAGAGTTGTCAGAACACTTGAACAGTTATCAGACTGTTTTGTTGACAATCCTTTTAGCGCAGCTCCATCTAGTGGATGCGTTAAGCCCAGCCACTACAGTAGCTTCTATTCTATGCGCCTAATAAAACGGTGCGCCTTATATATAGAAACCGTTTTTAAATATGCAATTTTTTTAATCCGATGCGCTTTATAGTGCGAAAAATACGGTAATCGTGATTAATATTTTCTTCATGATCTCGCAGCCTCTAAAAACAGTTGGCAAAAAATGGACTGATCCTCTACTTGGGTCTATTTAGCCCAACTTTGAGTCAAGAAATGTGTCTTTTAGTGTAAAACAACTCATAAATATTGGTCGGATCCTTTACTTGGGTCAAAAAATTGGGTCATTTTGTATAAAACAACCCAGAAAGTTGGGTCAAATTGACCCATATAGTGGATTGTCCATTTTTTATCCATAATTGGGTTAATTTTGACCCGACGGTTTTTAGAGTGTAATAGTACTCTAATTCCTCCCCCCAAAAATGTCAAATGACTTGAGCGGCCGTGCATTTGTAGCTCATATTTTGGTTGACAAATTACCAACCAAGTGATAATTCACAAGCTCGTAGCTTGCCAAGGCATACACAGCAGGTACTGTATTTCTTTTACTTTATTGCTATTATTTTACTATATTTACTTTTTTCTAATTTATTTTCTGCTTCTTCTTTCAAACTATACTTAAAGGGGAGTTGAAATCAATGAATAATCGTGTTTATTAATTGTGATTTCAAAATCATTGTGATTATTCCCCCCCCCACAATCACTCATAATCACTACTGCAGATGTGTTGCCACTTCTGCTGGTAATATACCTACAATGACAGTAAAAGTTCCTGGTGTATTCAGTATGGTGGAATGTGTCTTCTTCCTGTGTGTGTTTGTTTGTATGTGTGTGTTTGTGTACTTGCGTTGAGGCTGTAAATAGCGCGAAGGCCGCAGGCAAATTGGCGCTGTCGGCACAGCCGTGTCACCCTCACGTTGAGGCCGCAGCCTCCCGGAATAAAGCATGAGGAATGTGCTGATGAGAAGCAAAACACACGCTGGAAGTATTTCGGGACGCAGCCGACGTGCTCGCTCCACAAAAGTGTCGTCGGGACGACAAAACCCAAACCGTCGAACCCAATCGTTCTTCCAGCTGTTGACGCACCCAAACCATGCTTTTGTATTTTTATTTTTCAAAATTTTTCGAGTGCAATCAAGCAGAGCCCGCATTGTCTGTCTTTCTAGACAACGGAATTGCAAAAATCTCCCGACTCAAACATTCCGTAAATGATGTTCTTCATTTTTAGCGTCAGTTAGGGAATAAAAGACTGTACACAATTTCTACTGCGCTGTCTTGCTCACTCCAGTATTGATTTTCAACAGGTAATGGTAACATGGAGCTTTACATTTAAAATCTCTAATAAATGACAGTTTTTAGTTTAACTGTGGAGTCACAGTATAAGCTTTTATAGCAACGCTGTCCTGTGAAAAACACGTCGTGTCCTTTTTTGGGATGTCTGCATTCAGTTGAATCCCATAAATGTAAATAAGAATAAAATACAAAAATCGACATAAGTGTTTTTCACAGGACAGCAACGATATGTAGCCCTCTATTGTTTTTACATTCTAGTCATAACTATTGCAGTAGTTTCATTTAATTAAATGTGTAATTAAAAGGAAGAAAATGCACGAGAGAAGATTGCTAGTACATTTTATAATATATTTTAATTAATATATTTTTTATATTTTAGAACATGTTAAATTGACTAACAAAAGGTTTGCATTTGATTAAAGTAGAAAATAACATTTTACATTGGCAAAAAAGGTGGGGTGTGGAAGACCCAAGTGGCAAGGGAAGCAGGGACAACAAAAAGGCAAACAAGGAAAGTGGAGTAATCAAAAAACAAACGTAATTGACTGGGAAAATAACATGACTCAGGAGGCTGACAACTAACGAAATGAAAACAATGAACCAGCCAAGACAGAACAAAGTCAGAGAACTAATGCTGCATTCGAGGGTGGTCGGAAGTCAGATATATCCCAGTTCCGGCCTGAAAGCGTTCGAGGCGAAGAGTAAACAACGAAAATGGCGGATTGTGATAAATTGTTTATTTTGGTCCTCAAAACTCATCTCGACGTCCAGAAAACTTGCCTTCTCGCAATTTTGCTTAATTTATTGTTTTTATCTTTTTTTCATAAGCATTTCGTACCGTTCAGCAGTTCACTGTATAATTTCATGCAGGGAGATAGCGGCATACTGTCACGTACATTGAGTTACGTGAAGTGATGTCAAATATTTATGAATGAAGAAAGCTATCTAGTTTTATACTCGACTAAATTGTGTTTTACCATTCCGGTCTGTGTTTCCAAAAGGGTCGCCATTGTAGACGGCCGTCACATTATAGTCCGTCATGAAGTCGGGGTACTTTATTTTGGTGGAATTTCCGAGAAAAATCTGACTTCCGACTATCCTCGAATGCAGCATAAATATAAGCAAACTGGTGACACAACGATGTACACTTGGATAAGACACGAGAGACTAGAGGGAGATGATTGGCTGACACAAGGGAAAACTTAACGAGCAAGACAAAGCATGAAAAAAGGGACACGGGGAAAGCATGAAACAAAACTCAATGCAATCAAAACAGAAACACGTCATGACAACTTTATGTTTATAACCCAAAAAGAAGCTTGAATTCAACATTTTAAAGCAGGATACAAATATGTATTGCTAAATTTATGGCCAAACTCAAGGCTTTATGATTATAATTGTAATATTTTATTACGTTTCCATTTTGTTGTGTCTCATCCTTTGTGTGTGCACGCATGCGTGTGTGTGTGTGTTTCACTTTCACACTGAGCAGCACCCTTTTTTTACCTGATGTTGTTATAAGACTGAGGTCCCCACACGGACACACACACACACATTCCCACCAAAATTGTTAGACAGCATGGAAGGGGGGGGGGGAATGCCAAAAAGTCTCTGGCCTTAGAAAAACACCTGCCCAATTAAGAGCGAAGCATATCCCATTTCAAACAACTGTGTGTGTGCGCGTGTGTATGTACGTGTACGTGTGTGAGAGAAGCCACATGCTGCGTTCTCACCAAACTGAACAAGAGTGGCTTTAGAAAGGCCAGGATAAATATTAGAGAGGGTTTAGGATAATCTTCACACACACACACACACACACACACACACACACACACACACACACACACACACACACACAGGGGGTTGGGACACACATTCTCAGACAACTTAAGGTCGAAATGATAGCAGACGCACATGCAGTCTGCAGTCTCCTATATGTGCATCAACACACACACACACACACACACACACGGAAAAGGGACACAAAGGCAACATGTGTGCCGTGGATGTTAAAGGAAAGCAGCGTGAAACTGGGAATGATCCTCAGGGATGAGAGGAAATGAGGAGTGAGCCAGGAGCCATAAAGGTAGGGGAGGAGGGATGGGAAGAGGAGAGGAGGAAGAACGGAGAAAGCAGGGACAAGCGAGGCGGGATGAGGAGGAGAACGCAGAAAGCATGAAGGAATGAAGTAGAGGGTGGATGTAGCAGGGAGGGTTGATGAGGGATGAGCAGGAGGAGGAGGAGGGAAATGAGGAGAACACGAGGAGGAATGAAGAAGAGGAGAAACCAGCCAGGAATGAGGAAAAGTGATAAATAGGGAGGAGGTGGATAAGAGGAATAATAACTAAAAGGAGTAAATGAGAAAAAGCAGAGAGGGAGAAAAGAGGAGGGAGGGGAGGAGTAGAGGAGCAGATGAGAAGAAATGAAGGAAGGGGAGGACTGCAAATGTGGGAAAAAATTAGGAGGATAAAAGGAACCGAAAGAAGGGAAAGGACTGGAGGGAAAAGAGGAATACAGGTAGATGGTTAGAAAGCAAGGAGGAGAATTTGATGAGGAGAACACAAGGAGGAATGGAGAAGAGGAGAAACCAGACAGGAATGAAGAAAAGTAATGAGGAAGGAGGAGGTGGATAAGGAAAAGGAGGAAGAGAAGATGAATGATAACTATTGAAGAAAAAGAAGTAGGTGAGAAAAAGCAGAGGAAAAAAAGAGGAGGGGAGGAGTAGAGAAGGAGCAGATGAAGAGATAGAGGATAAATGAAGGATGGGAACAGAGGACTGCAAAAGTGGGAAAAGAAGAGAAAGAAGGGAAAGGACTGGAGGGAAAGGAGGAGTACCGGTAGATGGTTAGAAAACACGGAGGAGGTGGATGAGGAGGATGTGATGAAGAGAACACAAGGAGAAATGAAGAAGACAAACCAGTCAGGAATGAGGAAAAGTGATGAAGAGGGAGGAGGTGGATAAGGAAGAGGGGAGGAAGAGAAGATGAATAATAACTATTGAAGAAAAAGGAGTAAATGAGAAAAACAGAGAGGGAGAAAAGAGGAGGAGGAGACATGGAGGAGATGGGACAAATGAGGAGAAGTGGGGAGCAAATGGAGAGAAAGCAGGAAGGGATGAGGAAGAGAAACAGGAGACAAAGGGGGGGGGAATAGGAATGGGACGGGGAGTGAGGAGGATGATGATGAAGAGGAGACAGGGAGGAGAGACGGACGGACGGCAGACAAGGCGTCCAATTCATCCACCTCAGGAGCTCCTTAAATCCCTCCGTGATCCCTGGACTCTAGCGGGGATTTGCACACACACATACACACACACGCACACACACTCATGTTATTCAATGCTTCTTCTTTTTCTTCATCTGTGATCAATCATCCGACAACATAAAATGACTCTTAAGCTTCATTCCTAAAATGTTATGTTTTTCCCCCCCGCCGCTTATTCTCAACGTTCCACAAGACAATTTACGGCTTTTATGATATATGCATAATTATTCAACAATTCGTTCTCACCAAGCAATTTGATTGGGTAAGAGTTATTTTTATCCATCTCAGGGGACGGCCATTTTGCTTCTTCTTCTTCGACTGAAAATGACATCAATGGTTGGATTCTGCTGATTATTTCTTATTCCACAAATGCAATGTTATTCCGAAAACCATGTTTAGACGAGCAGCATAGAACATATTGTAAAGAGAAAATTTGAGCTCTGAAATTACCGATATTCACCAGGAATTTCATTCTCTGGTCATTAGCAACCATTTTGATAATACGTTGTGTCGTACAGGCGGCGTCGAACCCATCGCGGAGCTGGCAGGGGACGAGACTGAGGAACCCGAGGACGCCACCAAGTTCATCAAGAAGAAACAATCTTCAAAGAAAGTCAAGAAAGGTACTCCATCTTCCTCCTCCTCGGGACCTGATCCGCCTCTTCTTCTTCTTGCTGTTAATTATGCTGCATCACTTCCAAGTAGACCTCAGTGCTGCCCACCATGTTGTGGCGCATCGTGGTACTACACTGACCCGCGCAACGCTACGTTCAGATTGTATAAATGTGAAAACACATAAAAAATGGTAGCTTGTAAATTTGTGTGAACAGACTCGTTTTCATTGCCCACCCCCCACCCCCCACCCACACCCACTGCCCGCCGTATTAAGCAGACATGGCCTGAGGCTCTGGCGTCCCTCTGTTCACCTCGTTTGCCTTCATGTACAGTATGTGTAGGTTGAGGACAGGAAGTGACTTTTGATTGACTTGAAAGGCATCAAAAGGTGTCTGGTGGGCGGGACTTCAAATAGACCCTCTCATATGTTCACCCTAAAGACACACTTCAAAGACGTCTTCTTCCGATTCTGCAGCCCACCTGGGATTATAGACACCGCACACACACACACACACACACACACTTACACACAAAATGTACACACAAACATGCATTAGCGCTTTATTTGAACCCTCACAATACACCCACTGTTTTATTTATCGGCTAATTGCTAACAGCGTGCGTATTGGTAGCGTCTGCTAATCGCTAACAGCGTGCTATTTATAGCGTCTGTTAATTGCTAAAAGCGCGCCGCCTCATCCTCAAACTCTGTGGAAACACAGCCGCGCATTCACATTAGCCACAAACACGCGCTGTTAGCATCCAAGGTTGGCTAATGTTTATTTGCCGCGCAGGATGGTACCTATTAGCAGGCACCATTAGCAATTAGCCGAGAGTGTTAGCAGGATGGTAGCGCTCGTCCATTAGCTGCCAAGGTCACGATGCTTAACGGGAGTATTGCTAAGTGTGTTTATGTTGCGTGTGTGTTTGTGTGTACACTTGTATGTGCGTGTACGAAAACAGCTTGAGGCATAGTCTCCTTGCTGATGTGACGGTAAAACATTTCGACCCATGAATGTTGTACTGGCAGCACAGTGTCCAAGTGGTTAGCACATCGGCCTCACAACTTTCAGATTTTGGGTTTGAATCTGAATTTGGAAACATCGTGTGTGGAGTTTCCCCACATTGCAAAAACAAGCCTTAAATTGTTCTTAGCTGTCACTGAACTTAACTTATGGGCCATGACATTTACTAGCAACTATTCCGTTACCGAATATTTTTCCTTTTGATGCGTTGCCCTTCTGTAGTTTCTAATTATTTGAGTATTTCTGTGTGCGGACGTGAAGGTATGGCGTCACGTAATACTTTTTCCGCTAGTCAGCAGTAAATCCCTCGCCTCGCCATCGAGTAGAGGGCTGGCTTCTGGTAATCTGGCGGGGGGTAAAATGTTTAAATTCTATGTTTTTAACGTTAGTTGCATGTTGGAGCGCCGCAGGAGTTAGTATTTTTGCCTCTTCGGGGGGGTTCCGTGGCCTTCAAATTGGTGCGTTGACTAAATTACAGCTGGTTTTCTGGAGCACGCGTCCCAACTCAAACATGTCCAGTGTGTCGTTCTCAAAATAACTGTACTCCTGTACGTTTGCCGCTCGCGCTCGCGCTCGCGCTCGCCCTCCTCGTGGGTGTCCTGAACCTCGCAAACCCAGAAGGCACTCGATGTTCTGTGAGTGAGTGTCTGCTTGGTGGATAAATGTCTTGACATATGTCGTCGTTGACAGGAAGTCAAGTGGTAACGTGTACTTTTTGCTCTGATGTAATCCAAGTAAATATAATTTGGGTTATGCAATGAGAATTAGTCGACACATGTTTTTAAAACCCCACTGGTTGCCATTGGCTGGCAACCAGTTCAGGGGGTACCCCGCCTACTGCCCGAAGCCAGCTGGGATAGGCTCCAGCAACCCCCGCGACCCTTGTGAGGACAAGCGGTACAGAAAATGGATGGATAGATGGATGTTTTTAAAACAACCGCATAGCTTTTTTGCTTTTACATGAATCAGATTAGCTTAATGCTAGCAAAAATGGAAAACACCATAGCTTAGCAGGCTAACGAATATCGGGGTCATTGACGGACAAGTTTGTTTGATGATGTCCATTTTTATGAGTTATCAAGTGGTGCCACCAAAAAGAAATAACTTTATTTGGGACTTTTCATTTTGAAATACATTTAGAAACAGGAGTTTGTATCATCCACAAGACAGACAAGAACCCATGGGAGAAGCTATCATTAGAATATATATTTTCATTATAATTTCCCTTGTGTGACTAGCGAGCTTGTTTTGTTTAGATGGCTAATTGTTTGCCTTATAGCTTTAATGTAAGTCCGACCAACCATCATCTGGTGCAACCATTGTACAAAACAAAAATGATAGATATCCTAAATTGTAGATAATAGTAAAATTGTAGATAATAGTAAATAATAATGAAGAGTAAATATTTTATGTGTGTTTTTTTTTTAAAATAAATTAACCGTGCTGGCTCTGGTGAAATCCTTATGTCAATGAGCCGTATACAGATATATACAGACAATATAACAATGCTCCCAGGCATACATTCTTTATCCTCTGTGAAGAACGGCTAATATTATCGCGGCATACTGAGGAGCTGAGACTTCTCCATGTATATCCGTATGTTTGTGTTATGCTGCCCCATGTAGCAAAAAGCTAGCAAAATTAGAGTGCTATTTTTCCTTCTGAGAAACTCATTACAAAAATTGTTAGTTTTGTTTTTGGAGGCTGAAATTTATTCTTGTAAGTTTTTTTCTTAAACTCCCTTGGTGACGTTAGCCTGAGCACTTGCATATAAAAGAAGATTGAAAGGAGGATTACTCTTAAGTGTGTGTGCGTGCGTGCGTGCGTGCGTGCGTGCGTGCGTGCGTGTGTGTGTGTGTGTGTGTGTGTGTGTGTGTGTGTGTGTGTGTGTGTGTGTGTGTGTGTGTGTGTGTGTGTGTGTGTGTGTGTGTGTGTGTGTGTGTGTGTGTGTGTGTGTGTGTGTGTGTGTGTGTGTGTGTGTGTGTGTGTGTGTAATTGTAGCCTGGTTGTTAAAAGGTAACATTGAGGACATGACCTCGTCACAGTAAACAAAAGATAAATTGGAGCTAATCAATCGCACGTGAATCATTTTGCCGCTCGTCCTACGTTTTCCAGAGGCTTTAACACGTCCTCTTGCCAACAACATTTCTGGGTAGCGACATTGCCGCGCGTGAACCGAAGCAGCACCGACGCGGCGTGTTGACGGAGCGCCGATGGTCTTTAATGTGAGCATAATGTTGCGCTAATGTCGCTGCCGCCGCATTATCTGATTGGCTATTTTTGGCCCACATCAAATGCTGCCGGCTATTATGTAAACATGTTCCACATATTTGTTATCATTGTCACCAGTGGAAAGTTCAATGTGCCTCTAAGCCCCCCGCGACAGCCGCCAGCTCCCGTCACTGACCTCCACGAACCTTGGCAAGCGTGTCTTTAATCTGACTTTGATGCCGGATAAACGCCATGATCCAATCACATTTGAAACATTGAAAACAAATTGTAGCATGTGTTTTAATGTGTGTTTGTTGGCAACCAAACATTGTGCAAGTTCCAAAAATGAATAGCGTATTTTTTGACGTAAAGAGCATGGGAAAGACAAAGACAGACAGAAAACATAGAAGGATGTGGGATGGTTGGGGTAATGACATGGAAAAGATGGGAAATATGCGGAAAGATGTCAAGAAATGGGACAGACGTAGAAACTACAATGACAAGGTTTATTATGGACAATTATGGTAAGGATCGTCTTGAGCTTTGTTTTTGTTGACTTCGTTTAGATTACATTTTCATTTTGTTTTGTTTTCCAATGTCCCTGTTCTTGTCAGCCCCATCATTGGCTGCAGACTAATCACGCTACATTGTTTGGCCGATCAGGGAATTTGTTGTGCTCAGTAGTCGACATGATGGTACCACATGTGATTTCTTTATTATTGTAATCCCGTTTTACTAACTGTCAAGCAACAACAACAACAAAAAGAAAGTGGTTGGGCAAATAAGTGCAATATGAATTCACATGTGTATTGGAACGTATGGTGTTCCGCAGGGTTAAATTCTGGGGCCTCTGCTGTTTACATTGTATCTGCTGCCTCTCCATTCCATCAAGTAAACAGCGCTGGTTGTTGTAAAGTGCTCTATAGATATAGAGTTGTATAGATAATATAAAGTTGAGTTCATTTTAGTCACAAGTAAACCTTATGTCTTAAATTTGCCAAAAATCATGTATTGTTTTTCAATAAAGAAGGGTTCGAGTGATCATACACAGTACATTTTGTAGAGTAAATTTTACTCTGAAAAAGACCCAGTCCAAACAAAGTCAACTTTATACTTTGAAGAGAGGAATATATATATATATAGAAAACTCAACAGTTGAGGAACAATGACAGAACGTTCCCTAACCACTAACCACTGCCCATGCCACTCTTACTTGGTGTCAGGTGGCATCCTCGTATACCTCAATTTTTGGTCTCTTTTGGGACATCAGCAATATGTTAGCTAACAATAAGTCTAGCATAGCTCAAGTGGTAGAGTGGCTATCTTCCATGCTGAAGGTTGTCGGATCCTTCCTCAACCCTTGAGCATTTTATTGTTTTTGTTTGTTTGTTTTGTTTGTTTGTTTGTTTGTTTTTAGTATTTTACTCTCTTCCAAGTGCAAAAGTTTACTCCGTTTAGAGTGGGACCGAATATAGTCTTTTCAAAGTAAAATTTACTCTACGAAATGTATTGTGTAGGAAACTAGAGGGGTTCAGTACCCCCCAACAGGGTTAAGAACCACTGGCCTATTACTTTTATTTGTTATTTTGATTCTTGTTCTTTTTAGGGAGTTTGTTAAATAATTATTTTTGATGACTCCACGTGCCTTGTTTTCCTTTTTGATTTTGAAAATAAATCCTCAGTACATCCTGATTCCTTGCACTTGGATCTTCCATACTACAAAAAAACTAAACCCGTGACAAAGATGTAGAGAGATGTGAAAAAGACATTGAAAACATGGGAAATACATGGAGAAACATGGAAGGGGCATGGAAAGACCTAGAAACACATTGGCAAAATGTAAAAAAAATATATATTTAAAAAAAAAACATACAAAAAGGTGAAATATGTGACAGAAAGACATGGTGAAAGCACGGCGAAAGACGTGAGGAAAGATGTGAAAACGTTTGCAAGAAATAAAAGACATGAGGATATATGTGAGAAAGACATGGGAAAGCCTAGAATAAACACGGCAAAGACATGGAAATATATGAGGGGGAGATGAAAAAATATGGGAAAGACATTGAAGTCCATGAAGTCAAGTCTTTGGAAAGGCAGGGAAGACCAGCGAAAGTCACGGGGAAGACCCGCATGGTCATGGGAACTAAAATGGAAAGCCGCGGCCATCGCAAGTGTTATTATTTAGATGAGCATCGCGGACAAAGCATACATCCTTTCACTGAGGGCCTTCATGCTTTGCTCATGCAGCATACAACACGTAACACATAACACGTGTGGATGGAGGACTTGCGTCCATTCAGGTTGTCACTCCTCGGGGAGCGGCCATCAGGAATGAATGGTCTTCCTCTGGGACGCCGATGGAGGAAGTTCAACTTCCAGAGTGGAGGAAGTTCAACTTCACACTCTGCTGCTGCTTTTCACATCACAGACCACAACAAAGCTAACCGCAAAGCTAATGCGTACCTTTACTTTGTATTATGACACATTACATTACTTTATATCGTATTGCATCCAACCTTTAGCCATTACTTTCATGTATGTCACGCCACATACTATCATTACATACTACATTACTTTTGCGACATATTTACAGTACTTTACATTACGGCTGACTGTCAAGTCATCTTTAGATGATATTACTATTATCACAAGTTACATTTACTTTACTTAAGTATTAATACATATTACAGTGCTTTACAATGGACTGTCATATCATCTTTATCATAATAATAATAATAATATTAATAATAATATTAATAATAATATTAATAATAATATTAATAATAATATTAATAATAATATTAATAATAATAGATTAGATTACATTACTATTACATTACATTTTACTATTGCTACATATTATCGGTATATTACTTTAGTATTTCTTCATATAGACATTACTATTACCACAAATTACATTACTTTACTTAAGTATTACTACATATTGCAGTACTCTACATTAGAGCTGACTGGCGTGTCATCTTTAGATGACATTACTATTACCACAAGTTACATTTACTTTACTTAAGTATTAATACATATTACAGTGCTTTACAATGGACTGTCATATCATCTTTATAATATAATAATAATAATAATAATAATAATAGATTAGATTACATGACTATTAGATTACATTTTACTATTGCTACTTATTACCGGTATATTACTTTAGTATTTCTTCATAATTCTTTACTTTATGTTGAACCCAAATGTTTGTTTATCATTGAATTACATTACTTTGCATTCCTATTACTACATATCGCATTACTGTACATTACAGCCAACGCTTGGCCCTGCTCTGACACTTGACTTTTACATTACAGTATAAATACTGTGCTTTATATTTATTATTAATTTACTTTATTACCTGACTGTTACTTTATAATACATTGCTATTTTTATGAGCACATACTTCATTATTATTACTCTGATACTATGACACTATACTTTTCGGCGTAACCCTATTCAGTACAAGAACTTATATTACATTGTTCTTATGATAACTACATTAAGATGACTTTGCATGCATGTCAAATTACATCACTGTACTTGTAGCAACTACATATTGCTATACTTACCTTACGTACCTTTTTACAATTTGTTCGAATCATTTAAAGTCACAAATATTTTGTTGTGTCATTTCAGAATAGCCATTCAACTTTATTGATTGATTATGTAATTGCGGCTTACTATATGAATATGATATTTATACACATGTTACATATAAGAAAGCGCTCTCTCGAAGCAGTTAGGCCTTTTGAATAAAGACCCCCTTTGTCTGCACATTTCTGTCGACACAAACCCCCAAAACTTATCTCCACAAGTCCCACAGACAGCTTGTGTTGGGCTTTTCTTTTCTTTTTTTCTTCCTCCATGGCGCACCCACACATTATGTTATTAGTTCTCATTTCTTCACTACTGTTTGATCCTTAAAATGACAAAGAAATGTGCTACAAATTGACTTTGCCTCCCAAATTTCTGCTCATATTTAACTCATTTTACATCCATTATCAAAACATTCATTCTCTGAAAAGATGCATTCATACACTGTCCGTGTGGGTGCGTGCGCGCGCGTGTAAAGTTTATCAAAGGAGACATGTCAATTAGCTGGGGGCTACACAAGGCAGAGCCAGAGTTCAAAGTTCAAGCTGGGGGTTATTCGTCAGCTGTCACTAACTATAAAAACTTACTGTGTTCCTCGACACACACACACACACACACACACACAGTCCCCGTGTGTGTGTTCGGCCTGACAAATGTGCATTTTTCCTGCTATGTAAACACCAATGATTCAGCGAGACTTTAAAGACGTACTCACATACATATACATACTTCCATATTATTTTTATATGCTTGAAAAATGACGAGCGCTTGCCTTGTAAAATCAACAAGATCATAAAAACAATGTTTAGTGGGTCAGCTTTGAAAGACAAACCAAAAGCTACAAAAACACTCTCGGGACCACAGACTGTGCGTGTGTGTGTGTGTGTGTGTGTATATATATATATATATATATATATATATATATCGGTATAGTGTTTTATGTAACCTTACATGCAGCAGACATGTTCTGTCCTCACTCTGAATGTAAACTTCCACTCATGCATTTAAAAAAAACAGGACATGTTTAATAGTTTTTGTGTTTGGGTGAACTATGATCAGCGAGTCCGCCGTTATTAAATATGTCAAATCAAATCAGCGTACATTATACATACCAGTATACATGCATATGCAAATATGCTCTTCTGTGTATCAATGGATGATCCCACAAGATCCCCTTTCAAGCGATTAATGTGGTTTTACATCAAGCTATTTGAGCATTTATTCCACATCCGTCTAAAATGGAAACTGGGGCCGATTAAGCTTTTGCCAATTGTACGATCATTTCAGGATAAACAAAAGGAGCCGCAAGTCCTTTTTATAGAAGGAATCCGGCGTTCAGACGAGCGTTTCCTCGATGCGATCACTGTCGTTTCTCTCGCAGTCTTGGCGCGCGCTCAAAACAAAGAACAAAGTACGACCGCAGACGTGGAGATTTAACGACCTCCTCAAATATTGCCCTGCACCCATCCTATGTGTGCACGTGTGTTTAAGTGATTATGTGCTCCTGTGTGTGCGTGTGTGTGGGTGTGTGTGGGTGTGTGTGGGTGTGTGAGAAAGAGAGAGAGAGAGAGAGAGAGAGAGAGAGAGAGAGAGAGAGAGAGAGAGAGAGAGAGAGAGAGAGAGAGAGAGAGAGAGAGAGTGTTAATGTGTGTTTAAATATGTGTGTCTTTGTCTTTGCTACATTTTGGGGCCCACACTCCCGTTTTTTTCCCCCGGCTTAACTACCATTGTGGGGACCGACTTGCCCTTGTGGGGACATTTTGGTGGGCCCCGCAAGTTCAGACATTCAAAACGGATTTGATTGTTTGTGACGTCACTTTAACGCGTGCAAAAAAGCCAACGCACCTGCGCTGTCAATATTTAATCGGTTCGCTGCCCGACTGGTTCCTCGCATGCTTGGCAGTCAAACGCCTCGACGGCTCCGCTGCCCCGTCGTCGGCTCCGCTCATGCTCAACTGGAAATACAGTGACAGTTAGTGTTCATTTTGTCAACGAAACACAAAAATATTTTCGTCAACACACAAAAATTAGACTAGACGAGACTAAAATCCTCATTAATAAACAATGACTGTGACTAAATCAGTATTTCGTCGACTAATGACTAAAAACTGGACTAAAATCTATGGACACTTGCTAAGAACAGTCTGTACAGTCAACCCTAAAGATCGGATTTGAGGAGGAATCCGATTGGAATCAGATATGCCTGCAGTCTGAACACAGCCTTAGAGGTTTGAATTGGATTTTGTTTGGAGTTAGATTTAGGGTTAGGCAATTAGTTGTGATGGTTAAGGTTCGGGTAAGGGGCTAGGGAATGCATGATGTCAATGAGATGTCCCCACTAAGATACAAAGACAAACATGTGTGTGATCACAGAGGACATGATTAGTTCCCTTCATTAGGCTAAGCGACCGGGCTCTGCTCCATGGCAAATATTGGACCATGGAAATGAACACACACACACACACACACACACACACACTTTGAGGCGACACACCTGAAACTCTGATCTAATGAACTCGCAATCCAGGACAGGACATTCCCCATTTATTCAGCAAATGGTTGTAGGCAAACACACACACACACACTAATGACCCACCCCATGCGCACACTTCACATGGAGTTGTCACCACACACACACACACACACACACAGACAGCCAAAGTAAACGGGGGCACGCGTTGCGGCTGGACGGCGGCTTTAATTATTTCCAGCGACTAATGAGCCTCGATCAGTTCCAGACAGACGCGCTCGCTGGCCCCGGCCGAGGTGCATCGCCGCTTCCGTCCGCAAACACCCACGCGACCACCGCAGATGCTGCCGCCGCATAGTTACCGGTAGCGAATGCCCCCCCCCCCCCCCCCCCCCCCCCCGCCATCAAGCTGCCATCTGTATTAATGCTAATGCTAGTTCTCTTAGCATGGCTACTTTGCCTGCTTCATGCTAATATGCGTCCAAGTATGTTTTCAGTCTCAGTTTAAAATCGCGACCAGCCTATCGGATTCTGTGTTTGCATCTGTGCCTTTTGGAACGTAACGCTATCTCCAGGGAGTGATTACACACTTGAAACACACACAATCGTGTGTGTGCTTAAGAGAAGCAACATGGTCACATTGCGGCAGCCGCGCACTCTAAGCTGGTCAGCAAAAGAATGCGCAAATACACACTTGTGCTCCCTCATTTACATGTGCTTACGTTGGCAACACAACCGCACACGCCGCACGCGGGCAAAAATGCACGCCATCTTCTTCCTGTCGCCCACACGTACATATGAACACACACACCCGCGTACACACACTAAGGGTCTAACAAAAAAAATGGGAAAATCTGTTTTGATTCGTTGAAACGAATCGTTGCATCCTTGAATCATTTCATGCGCCGTGTATTGAAAATGATATCAAACCATTTGTTCATTTTCTGGAGCGACGCACACCCCTAATAAACACACATTCTCATATGCGCGCACACAAACACGCACGAAGCATGTCACGATGTGCTATGCTAGCCAGGAAGAGGGTTTAATGCAGACAAAACGCCAGGCCACGCCCACAGAAAGCTGGCATTGATAGCGTCAGGCTAATGTGCGTGCGCTTCAGCTCATCTGCACGTACACACAAAAACAGACACGCTTGTATTGTTCACAAAAGTAGCAGTGTATTGAGAAAGGTCAAACACATAATATGTGTATTGTTTACATATAAACCCTGATTAAAATATGAGTTCCGTGATTTTGCTATTACAGTGAAAAGTCAAAAGAAAGCAGGTATCGGATACTCGTCGAGGCTCCTGATACCAGCCAGTGATAAAATCTCACATCACACACTCTAAAAACTGTTCAGGCAAAAATAACCCAACTCTGGGTCAAAAATTAGTCTTTTACTGTAAAACAACTCATAAATATTGGTCAGATCCTTTAAATGGGTCAAACAATTGGCTTATTTTGTATAAAACAATCCAGAAAGTTGGGTCAAATTGACCCATAAAATGGATCGGTCCATTTTTGATCCATAATTGAGTTACTTTGAACCCAACTGCTTTTAGAGTGCAGAAAAGTCAAAAGAAAGCAGGTATCGGGTACTCGTGGAGGCTCCTGATACCAGCCACTGATGCTTAGGGCAAAAAAATTCAAATAATAATCTGACATCAAATGAGTCCGCCTCGAATCAGAAATAAAGGTCTTTATTCATAATTGTTTTAATTCATAATTTTTATTTAATAGATCCCAAAACTACCAGAGGTATCAGTACTCGAAAGCAGCAGCTTTAGTGTACACTGTGTACACTTGTGTGTCTTTGTGTGCATGCGTGCTGACGGCCATGTTGACTGAAAATGACATCACGTGTGCTCAGGGCTCAGGTAACGACCAATCATGGCTCAGTCAATGTCGTACGACCAGACCCAGAAAACCGTGAGCCGTGATTGGTTGTTACCTGAGCTCTGATCACCTGTGATGTCATTTTCCGTCGATGGTACGTGACAAAATGTGTTTTTAAAGGTAAGAATTCTACATGAAAAATAATGAAGTCATCATATTTAAAAAAAAAAATCATAAAATACAATACTGTAGCATTTATGCTAACTCCTATTAGCACATCTATGGTGTTTTGCGTTTTATTTTGCATTAACTCATTCACTGCCATTGACGCCTATAAACGTCAAAAATTTATTTGAACTATTTCTATTAGTTACATTTTTTTCCCACTTTTGTTAACAACAGTATGAAAACCTAGACATTTTTTTTAATAATCTTTTTTTTTTTAAGAAGAGAAAAGATTGTTAAAAATTAGGGGCGGCAGGCAATAAAACATTTTTTATTGTAATTAATCGCATGACTTTGATAGTTAACTCACAATTAATCACAAATTGTATCTGTTCTAAATGTACAATAATTTTTTTCTAGGTTTTCATATTCTTGTTAACAAAAATGGGGAAAAAAATGTTAAACTAATAGAAATGGTTCAAATGAATTTTTGACGCCTATAGCCGTCAATGGCAGTGAATGAGTTCAGATGGTGGACTTTCATTAGACAGAATTACATGTTTTTATTGAACACATTTGTGTTTAAATACAAATTTTAATTCTCTTTTCACACCATGAAGCAAGCACACTTGCCATCTATTTGTAGAACTTTGCAAGTGAGTCTTTCCGTTTCAGTAATATAGGGACATTTTGTGAATTTTGTGAACAAATGTGAATATTCATCTACATTGTCGTGTTATTTCCAATAACATCAACATTCATGTCACAGGTCGTTCTCGCCAAAATAAGTACACACTACGAACAATGACCACAGGAAATGCTTATTTATAAAGTGTGCCGTCCCAAAGCCACGGTGCCCATTTAGAATGCGGCCTCGGCCATTTTTTCTGACGTCTCGTTGCCGACTCCATGTTGCCGTGTCGCTTTCACGCTGCAGTGGAAGTGGTGCAGACGGATTCTCTTCAAATGACTGAGTCCAGAGAGGCGGGCTGTAATTACGCCGCGTGTGCGGTTCTTTGTCAAATCGCTCCACCGACTGCACATTCCGGCATTTTGTGTATTTTTACAGCCCCGTAATGCTGCCGCTGCTTTGTCACTTAAACACACGCGCACGCTAACACACAGACAAAGTGATACACACCAGAGGTGGCAAAATCTCCTCGGTACTTAGGTAGAAGCACAGATACTTGTGTAAAAATAGAAGTACTGATTCAGCTCCTGTACAAAATGTTTTTTTTTGTTTTTGTTTTTGTTTTTTTCTGGAGAGCTCAGTATTGTTCATTCGGTAATTTTACCGATTTGACATGTCATCATCATTGTTATCTTTTTTTTATTTGTATTAATTTTTATTTTGTATGTGGGTGAGTATGTGCATGTGCGTGTGTATGTGTGAGTGTGTATTCATTAGTTCACCTAAAACCTATTAAAAATCTCAAACCGTTCACCTAAACCGAATACTTCAGAATCCAGCTAGAGTCGTGAGGTTGTCAGGAGACCCGAGGAAGGATCAAAGAAAAGAAAGGAAAGTGAAATCCAGCACCGACCAGACATTACCTTCTACCCACCGGGTTACCAACCAGAGTCTTTCACCAACCCCAGAAACATCTCAATTCCAACAAATTAGGGACAAAATGTTTTTTATGCAGCAGACCCCCTGCTAAAATCTGTTTATAATTGACAGAAGGGATAAAAATGTACTCTAGGAAAAGTGAGGATTAACATTCTATAAGTGTTTTCCTTGAAAAACGGAGGGAATATGAAAAATTGAATATTGAAAAAAAAAAAAAGTACTCTATATGGCTGTCCACTGTACATCTGTTGTGATAACTTCGCTGGCACACAGAAAAAAAAATGTTCTGTTTACTACACATCAACAGAAGTATTGTCAAGCAACTGAAGCCCACATGAGCAAGCACTAGGCGACAGATGTAAAGAAAAACTCCCACTTGGGAACACAAACCTCAAGTTGGAGACCCAAGACTCAATGGGGGTGGCTGTCTGCCGTTATATTTTTATTTGTTTCAAAAGATAATTTACAGAGTTTTAAAATGGTATAATTGTGGACAATTTGGTTAACAAGTTATGCTCTCTAAAATATGCGTGGGGGAGGAAAAAAAAAACTTGCCGTGGTCGGTTTGCTTCCCGTAAACATATTTTTTGCGGCTTGATCCAAAACTCAGAAGATCCTGACGACGATAGGCAGTGAAAACGTCAACTCTTGTGCTTTGACAAGATGGCCGCTACACCTGCTGGAGTGGCGAAGGAGATGGATTTTATTTCACATCGATATGTTTGATACGTTCAGTTAGTTGAGGTGCTTTATTTGTATGGAATGGCAGACTCACAACAAAACCGCACAAGCATCCGTGTGGCTTTCGGGCAGTAATTCTTAATTCCAAATCTCTTGTTTCTCCGAATCTGTTGCAAGTATTTATACTTTCTTACTTCCCATCAGTGATACACACACACACACACACATGAACACATTCTTTGATAATTTTTTCGAAGTGCTCTTCTCTTTGAATGAACACTGGTGCGCATCCCCTGCAGCAGACAGTCACGATGCGACTTTCACATGAAAGCCCGCTATGTTATGTGTGTGTATGTGAGGGTGTGTGTGTGTGTGTGTGTGTGTGTGTGTGTGTGTGTGTACGGACAGACAGCAATTAAGTGGGAACATCCCAGTGGGACCAGTACTGCCGACTCCATCAATCACGCCGCAAACCGCTGGAATGTCTGCAGGGATGTGCTGGCGTGTGCGCCGCACTCTCTCACTTTGTTGTCATCGCTCAGGAGAGTGCAAGTGTGCGTTTGATTTTTGGAACCGCACAACCTGACTGACGTCTGACGCTGCTGCACTGAAATGGGGTTTTTCAAGGGGGGTGTCTTGAAAAGGAATAAAAACTGAGCTTTTGGAAAGCAGGCTTTTTCAGTATAAGATAGATAGATAGATGGATGGATGGATGGATGGATGGATGGAGAGAGGGAGGGATGGAGGGACGGATGGAGGGAGGGAGGGAGGGAGGGAAGGAGGGACGGATGGATGGATAGATAGATAGATGGATGGAGAGAGGGAGGGAGGGATGGATGGATGGATAGGTAGCTGGATGGATGATAGATAGCTGGATGGATGGACGGACGGAGGGAGGGAGGGAGGGAGGGATGGATGGATAGATAGATGGATGGACTGAGGGAGGGAGAGACGGACGGACGGATGGATAGATAGATAGATAGATAGATACTATGGATGGATGAATGAATGGATGGATGGAGAGAGGGAGGGAGGGAGGGATGGATGGATGGATAGATAGCTGGATGGAGGGAGGGACGGACGGATGGATGGACGGACGGATGGCGGGAGGGAGGGAGGGATGGATGGATAAATAGATAGATAGCTGGATGGATGGACGGAGGGAGGGATGGATGGATAGATAGATAGATAGCTGGATGGATGGATGGAGGGAGGGACGGATGGATGGATGAATGGATGGATGGAGAGAGGGAGGAATAGATGGATGGATAGATAGCTGGATGGATGGACGGATGGAGGGAGGGATGGATGGATAAATAGATAGATCGATAGATAGATAGATACTATGGATGGATGAATGAATGGATGGATGGATGGAGAGAGGGAGGGATGGATAGATAGCTGGATGGAGGGAGGGAGGGAGGGACGGACGGATAAATAGATAGATAGATAGCTAGATGGATGGACGGAGGGAGGGATGGATGGATAGATACATAGATAGCTGGATGGATGGATGGAGGGAGGGTAGGAGGGAGGGAGGGACGGATGGATGGATGAATGGATGGATGGAGAGAGGGAGGAATGGATGGATGGATAGATAGCTGGATGGATGGATGGACGGACGGAGGGATAGAGGGAGGGGTGGATGGATAAATAGATAGATAGATACTATGGATGGATGGATGGATGAGAGAGAGAGAGAGAAACAAGCAGTGTGGTGAAGAGTACAATCTAACGTATTCATACATTCGAACATATTTAAATATGTTTAAACACACTCGCGAGTACGTTCAAACATACTTGTAGGCTACATGCTACAAACATGGCATATTTTTGCCACGGGGTATTACGCATGCGCAAATCAATACCCCGTTGCATTGTGGGGGGGAAACCATACACTGCAAACATTATAATAAATCATAAAAGTTATGAATAAACTTAATTTTAATTAATTCATTTTTTTAAATTAAATTTCCAAACGATTTTTACTCGTGCATTCGCAACACTCCATGACATTATGGGAAAATATGCCATGTTTGTAGCATGTAGCCTACAAGTACGTTTGAACATACTCGCCAGTCTTGCGTAAAACAGCACTGAAAAATGCAGAATTCATGATACACAATATAATTGTAATTATGTCGAATTGTTCTACACTTATAACATATTTTGTTGATATGTGTCATTTGTATTCACAATACTTGAAATGTGCTGATCATATCGTCACACGATGCAATATTAATATAATATAAACTGTGTGAAACAAGGTCACAGCGTCCAAGTGAGGACAGGACAAAAGTGTCTCTGTGACGGCTGTCCCGCTCTCAACGCCGGTCAACTTATTTTTGGAGCCGCGGGGCTCTCGTTTTAGTGCTGGAATACACTACTTGTGCTCATCACACCGCACGTACGCAACGTTGCTTTTATTGTGCGCGAGTGTGTGTGCATAGATATGTGTGTGCGCGTGTGTTTTAGGCTGAGTGTGGGGATATGAAGGGGTTAAAGCAGGGAAGTGCTGGAGCCAGAGAGATTGACCCAGACATGACCTGCCTATGAGAACATGGCTACTCGTACTCACACACACACGCACACACACACACACACAAAAAAAAAAATGGCGGAAAGAACAATTGCATCATGACTCGTCTTTAACGTCTACTACCACTAATAATATTAATTTCACTCCACACTCTCATTTGTCCGAATAAAGTACCATTCTTATTTCAACGCAATGTTGCAACAATATGATGTTTTTAAAAGCACAAAAAATCTCGGGGTTGCCAACAACTTCCTGGCATTTGGCCAATCAGATATCACCGTGTTGCTGCTTTGGAAGCACATTAGCCGTGAAAAACACTCCGCAATGGGCCAGATTCAGAAGCAGCCATGTGTGTGTGTGGGGGTGTGTGTGTGTTGTGGTGTTTTTTCTGGAAGTGGTAACGACTTGTACACGCCGACGCCGCTCTAAGAGTACCGCACTTAACCGTCATTAAGTCCTAAACGACGTCAGTTCAGTTCCACTGCGCCTCTGTTAGTGCGACTGAATGTTTAAGTTGGTGGAAAAATAACTTAAAGATTTCACACCGCAGGATAATCGCTCAGAATTGGCGTCGGAGACATCCAATAATCGGAACTTTGATGGGAAAGGGGGAATACGTTTTAAAAATCGGCCCAATTATCGATGTGTGTGCATTCATCTTAACTGGAAGCAGATGGCGAAAATGCAGCGAACTTCCTGATTGGCTTTCATTAAATGTTCGCTTACACTCAGATAGTCAGTCGACGTGGTGACCACACACTTTATGATTTGCCATCAAAAATATCGAATATTTAACATTTGCAATTTCATGTCATGGAGGACAAATCACTCGTTATACCCGATAAACTGGTCTTTACTGATTTTAAACGGAATTGTGAAATTGGGCTCGAATTTGAGCAATTTTGCACTCCACGGATTGGCCCATTTTGGTGCTGACCAGACACATAAGGATTTGCTATCATAAATATTAACCCCATAAAGCCAAACGTATCATATTAAATACAAGACATTTTGAGCCCTCTATTTCATGAGTGTAATATTTTTTTCCCCATTAAAACCCTGACGTATATGATCTGACACGTGCATTGCACGGATAATCCATTAGAGGGCAGTATCACCCATCTGATGGCTTTTCCAGCGACCTTGCAAGATCGCCCCAATTGAGAAAGGACAGACACCTATATTTATTAATAGAAGGAAATGTTCTTTCTGATTTTGGGAAATACTGATGTTTCATAAATCGGTTTATTATTATATTTTTCACAATTACAAATGTACAAATTTAAAGCATTGTAACCAGATGTATCAAATTTGACACAAATCAAAAGTCATGTGGAAGTTGATGTTCAAAATTATTATTATTTTTTTGTTTTTTGTTTTTTTATTTACAAAGAATCTGAATTTTTCAAACAAATAGTCTACAATAGAATGTTAACACGACTTGACTGAAAGTAATCTTCCTTGTCCATATTTTACTTTAATTGTACCTTGTCTACTCCATGACACCACAGCCTCTCAGTCCTTCATCTCCATGACAACCAATAACAGCTAACCTTTACGGATCACCACATAAAGCTGTCATCAGGCGGCCTCATTAGATTTTTCTTCGTCCACCTGTACAACACCCCCCCCCCCCCCCCAGCCTTCACGCAGCCTGCTGAGTGTTCACACACACACACATCTCCACGATCTTGGCGAACGCTCCCGACTCATCAAGTTGATCTCAAGTCAGGTGGAGACGATCCAACGTGAGCCAAACATGGCGTGAACACGATACAGACTCGAGCTGAGGTCATCTGGCCTTTACGCCTCCTCTCTCTGTCCCTCAATAAATAACCAAACGCAACACACACATTCGCCCACTCACTTTGACGTACGTGAAGGAGCATCCGCCGAGGGCCGTAAAAGCGTGAGATGAATGTGGCGGTGAGGTGAGGTGAGGTGAGAAGACAGCTGATAAGCGAGCATTAGTTGGTGATGTCATCGCGTCTGAGATCATTTTGACATATTTTACGACAAGCGCTCGTCCATGCAGCTGTGTGCACATGTGTGTGTGTGTTTTACTGGGGGGAAAATCTGAATTTTCTAATCCTGATCTCTAATAAAGTTACAAAGTAAAGGTGAAATCATAATATTTTATGTCTTTTAACATTATAAACTAGGGCCCAACCAGTTAATCAGCTGGACAATACAATACTGAAGCTCTTTTAGCTTTTTTTCTTCCAGCTTTGGAGGTAGTAACTGCGGCGGCAAAACAAATGTGTAAAAGGCTACAGCGGAAAGACAGAACACTGTTGTGAAGTCTGATTGTCTGCTACAGTCTCTTCTCCGGTGGTTGTTGGTAGGGCATCCTGGAATTTACGTGATTATGTAGTCTCTCGTACCCACTAATATTTCCCAAAAAGGAATGCGCCCAACGTGGGGCTCGAACCCACGACCCTGAGATTAAGAGTCTCATGCTCTACCGACTGAGCTAGCCGGGCTCTTAGGGATCTTTTCACATCACCTGTCAAAAGTGGGAACTCCGATCGGGGAGCACCCCTTATTGTGAGAGGTACCAAAACAAAATGTAAATAACATAAGGAGCCCATTTTTTCTTCCAGCTTTGGAGGTAGTAACTGTGGCGGCAAAGCAAATGTGTAAAAGGCTACAGCGGAAAGACATAACACTGTTGTGAAGTCTGATTGTCTGCTACAGTCTTTTCTCCGATGGTTGTTGGTAAGGGATCCTGGAATTTACGTGATTATGTAATCTCTCATACGCACTAATGTTTCCCAAAAGGCATTCGCCCAACGTGGGGCTCGAACCCACGACCCTGAGATTAAGAGTCTCATGCTCTACCGACTGAGCTAGCCGGGCTCTTAGGAGTCTTTTTACATCACCTGTCAAAAGTGGCACCTCCGATCGGGGAGCACCCCTTATTGTTGGAGGTACCAAAACAAAATGTAAATAACATAAGGAGCCCATTTTTTCTTCCAGCTTTGGAGGTAGTAACTGGCGGCTAAGCGAATGTGTGAAATGGGACAGCGGAAAGATAGAACACTGTTGTGAAGTCTGATTGTCTGCTACAGTCTCTTCTCCGGTGGTTGTTGGAGGGCATCCTGGAATTTACGTGATTATGTAGTCTCTTGTACCCACTAATGTTTCCCAAAAGGCATCTGCCCAACGTGGGGCACGAACCCACGACCCTGAGATTAAGAGTCTCATGCTCTACCGACTGAGCTAGCCGGGCTCTCGGGAGGATTGTTACATCACCTGTCAAAAGTGGCAACTCCGATCGGGGAGCACCCCGTATTGTCGAGAGGTACCAACACAGAATACAAATAACGAAGGCAGCCCATTTTTTCTTCCAGCTTTGGAAGTAGTAACTGGCGGCTAAGCGAATGTGTGAAATGGGACAGCGGAACGATAGAACACTGTTATGAAGTCTGATTGTCTGCTACAGTCTCTTCTCCGGTGGTTGTTGGAGGGCATCCTGGAGTTTACGTGATTAGGAGGTTTGTTACATCACCTGTCAAAAGTGGCAACTCCGATCGGGGAGCACCCTGTATTGTCGAGAGGTACCAACACAAAATGTAAATAACATAGGGAGCCCATTTTTTCTTCCAGCTTTGGAGGTAGTAACTGGTGGCTAAGCAAATGTGTGAAATGGGACAGCGGAAAGATAGAACACTGTTGTGAAGTCTGATTGTCTGCTACAGTCTCTTCTCCGGTGGTTGTTGGAGGGCATCCTGGAATTTACGTGATTATGTAGTCTCTTGTACCCACTTAAGTTTCCCAAAAGGGATTCGCCCAACGTGGGGCTCGAACCCACGACCCTGAGATTAAGAGTCTCATGCTCTACCGACTGAGCTAGCCGGGCTCTCAGGAGGTTTGTTACATCACCTGTCAAAAGTGGCAACTCCGATCGGGGAGCACCCCGTATTGTCGAGAGGTACCAACACAGAATACAAATAACGAAGGCAGCCCATTTTTTCTTCCAGCTTTGGAAGTAGTAACTGGCGGCTAAGCGAATGTGTGAAATGGGACAGCGGAAAGATAGAACACTGTTGTGAAGTCTGATTGTCTGCTACAGTCTCTTCTCCGGTGGTTGTTGGAGGGCATCCTGGAATTTACGTGATTATGTAGTCTCTTGTACCCACTTAAGTTTCCCAAAAGGGATTCGCCCAACGTGGGGCTCGAACCCACGACCCTGAGATTAAGAGTCTCATGCTCTACCGACTGAGCTAGCCGGGCTCTTAGGAGGCTTGTTACATCACCTGTCAAAAGTGGCAACTCCGATCGGGGAGCACCCCGTATTGTCGAGAGGTACCAACACAAAATGTAAATAACATAGGGAGCCCATTTTTTCTTCCAGCTTTGGAGGTAGTAACTGGCGGCTAAGCGAATGTGTGAAATGGGACAGCGGAAAGATAGAACACTGTTGTGAAGTCTGACTGTCTGCTACAGTCTCTTCTCCGGTGGTTGTTGGAGGGCATCCTGGAATTTACGTGATTATGTAGTCTCTTGTACCCACTTAAGTTTCCCAAAAGGGATTCGCCCAACGTGGGGCTCGAACCCACGACCCTGAGATTAAGAGTCTCATGCTCTACCGACTGAGCTAGCCGGGCTCTCGGGAGGATTGTTACATCACCTGTCAAAAGTGGCAACTCCGATCGGGGAGCACCCCGTATTGTCGAGAGGTACCAACACAGAATACAAATAACGAAGGCAGACCATTTTTTCTTCCAGCTTTGGAAGTAGTAACTGCCGGCTAAGCGAATGTGTGAAATGGGACAGCGGAACGATAGAACACTGTTATGAAGTCTGATTGTCTGCTACAGTCTCTTCTCCGGTGGTTGTTGGAGGGCATCCTGGAGTTTACGTGATTAGGAGGTTTGTTACATCACCTGTCAAAAGTGGCAACTCCGATCGGGGAGCACCCTGTATTGTCGAGAGGTACCAACACAAAATGTAAATAACATAGGGAGCCCATTTTTTCTTCCAGCTTTGGAGGTAGTAACTGGCGGCAAAGCAAATGTGTAAAAGGGTACAGCAGAATGACAGAACACTGTTGTGAAGTCTGATTGTCTGCTACAGTCTCTTCTACGGTGGTTGTTGGTAGGGCATCATGGAATTTACCAGATTATGTCGTCTGTAGTACCCACTAATGTTTCCCAAAAGGCATCCGCCCAACGTGGGGCTCGAACCCACGACCCTGAGATTAAGAGTCTCATGCTCTACCGACTGAGCTAGCCGGGCTCTCAGGAGGTTTGTTACATCACCTGTCAAAAGTGGTAACTCCGATCGGGGAGCACCCCGTATTGTCGAGAGGTACCAACACAGAATACAAATAACGAAGGCAGCCCATTTTTTCTTCCAGCTTTGGAAGTAGTAACTGGCGGCTAAGCGAATGTGTGAAATGGGACAGCGGAAAGATAGAACACTGTTGTGAAGTCTGATTGTCTGCTACAGTCTCTTCTCCGGTGGTTGTTGGAGGGCATCCTGGAATTTACGTGATTATGTAGTCTCTTGTACCCACTTAAGTTTCCCAAAAGGGATTCGCCCAACGTGGGGCTCGAACCCACGACCCTGAGATTAAGAGTCTCATGCTCTACCGACTGAGCTAGCCGGGCTCTCGGGAGGATTGTTACATCACCTGTCAAAAGTGGCAACTCCGATCGGGGAGCACCCCGTATTGTCGAGAGGTACCAACACAGAATGTAAGTAACGAAGGCAGCCACATTTTTTCTTCCAATTTTGGAGGTAGTAACTGTGGCGGCAAAACAAATGTGTAAAAGGGTACAGGAGAATGACAGAACACTGTTGTGAAGTCTGATTGTCTGCTACAGTCTCTTCTACGGTGGTTGTTGGTAGGGCATCATGGAATTTACCAGATTATGTCGTCTGTAGTACCCACTAATGTTTCCCAAAAGGCATCCGCCCAACGTGGGGCTCGAACCCACGACCCTGAGACTAAGAGTCTCATGCTCTACCGACTGAATTAGCCGGGCTCTTAGGAGGTTTGTCACATCACCTGTCAAAAGTGGCAACTCCGATCGGGGAGCACCCCGTATTGTCGAGAGGTACCAACACAAAATGTAAATAACATAGGGAGCCCATTTTTTCTTCCAGCTTTGGAGGTAGTAACTGGCGGCTAAGCGAATGTGTGAAATGGGACAGCGGAAAGATAGAACACTGTTGTGAAGTCTGACTGTCTGCTACAGTCTCTTCTCCGGTGGTTGTTGGAGGGCATCCTGGAATTTACGTGATTATGTAGTCTCTTGTACCCACTTAATTTTCCCAAAAGGGATTCGCCCAACGTGGGGCTCGAACCCACGACCCTGAGATTAAGAGTCTCATGCTCTACCGACTGAGCTAGCCGGGCTCTCGGGAGGATTGTTACATCACCTGTCAAAAGTGGCAACTCCGATCGGGGAGCACCCCGTATTGTCGAGAGGTACCAACACAGAATACAAATAACGAAGGCAGACCATTTTTTCTTCCAGCTTTGGAAGTAGTAACTGCCGGCTAAGCGAATGTGTGAAATGGGACAGCGGAACGATAGAACACTGTTATGAAGTCTGATTGTCTGCTACAGTCTCTTCTCCGGTGGTTGTTGGAGGGCATCCTGGAGTTTACGTGATTAGGAGGTTTGTTACATCACCTGTCAAAAGTGGCAACTCCGATCGGGGAGCACCCTGTATTGTCGAGAGGTACCAACACAAAATGTAAATAAAATAGGGAGCCCATTTTTTCTTCCAGCTTTGGAGGTAGTAACTGGCGGCTAAGCGAATGTGTGAAATGGGACAGCGGAAAGATAGAACACTGTTGTGAAGTCTGATTGTCTGCTACAGTCTCTTCTCCGGTGGTTGTTGGAGGGCATCCTGGAATTTACGTGATTATGTAGTCTCTTGTACCCACTTAATTTTCCCAAAAGGGATTCGCCCAATGTGGGGCTCGAACCCACGACCCTGAGATTAAGAGTCTCATGCTCTACCGACTGAGCTAGCCGGGCTCTCAGGAGGTTTGTTACATCACCTGTCAAAAGTGGCAACTCCGATCGGGGAGCACCCCGTATTGTCGAGAGGTACCAACACAGAATACAAATAACGAAGGCAGCCCATTTTTTCTTCCAGCTTTGGAAGTAGTAGCTGGCGGCTAAGCGAATGTGTGAAATGGGACAGCGGAAAGATAGAACACTGTTGTGAAGTCTGATTGTCTGCTACAGTCTCTTCTCCGGTGGTTGTTGGAGGGCATCCTGGAATTTACGTGATTATGTAGTCTCTTGTACCCACTTAAGTTTCCCAAAAGGGATTCGCCCAACGTGGGGCTCGAACCCACGACCCTGAGATTAAGAGTCTCATGCTCTACCGACTGAGCTAGCCGGGCTCTGGGGAGGATTGTTACATCACCTGTCAAAAGTGGCAACTCCGATCGGGGAGCACCCCGTATTGTCGAGAGGTACCAACACAGAATGTAAGTAACGAAGGCAGCCACATTTTTTCTTCCAATTTTGGAGGTAGTAACTGTGGCGGCAAAGCAAATGTGTAAAAGGGTACAGCAGAATGACAGAACACTGTTGTGAAGTCTGATTGTCTGCTACAGTCTCTTCTACGGTGGTTGTTGGTAGGGCATCATGGAATTTACCAGATTATGTCGTCTGTAGTACCCACTAATGTTTCCCAAAAGGCATCCGCCCAACGTGGGGCTCGAACCCACGACCCTGAGATTAAGAGTCTCATGCTCTACCGACTGAGCTAGCCGGGCTCTCAGGAGGTTTGTTACATCACCTGTCAAAAGTGGCAACTCCGATCGGGGAGCACCCCGTATTGTCGAGAGGTACCAACACAGAATGTAAGTAACGAAGGCAGCCACATTTTTTCTTCCAATTTTGGAGGTAGTAACTGTGGCGGCAAAGCAAATGTGTAAAAGGGTACAGCAGAATGACAGAACACTGTTGTGAAGTCTGATTGTCTGCTACAGTCTCTTCTACGGTGGTTGTTGGTAGGGCATCATGGAATTTACCAGATTATGTCGTCTGTAGTACCCACTAATGTTTCCCAAAAGGCATCCGCCCAACGTGGGGCTCGAACCCACGACCCTGAGATTAAGAGTCTCATGCTCTACCGACTGAGCTAGCCGGGCTCTCTGGAGGTTTGTTACATCACCTGTCAAAAGTGGCAACTCCGATCGGGGAGCACCCCGTATTGTCGAGAGGTACCAACACAGAATACAAATAACGAAGGCAGCCCATTTTTTCTTCCAGCTTTGGAAGTAGTAACTGGCGGCTAAGCGAATGTGTGAAATGGGACAGCGGAAAGATAGAACACTGTTGTGAAGTCTGATTGTCTGCTACAGTCTCTTCTCCGGTGGTTGTTGGAGGGCATCCTGGAATTTACGTGATTATGTAGTCTCTTGTACCCACTTAAGTTTCCCAAAAGGGATTCGCCCAACGTGGGGCTCGAACCCACGACCCTGAGATTAAGGGTCTCATGCTCTACCGACTGAGATAGCCGGGCTCTCAGGAGGTTTGTTACATCACCTGTCAAAAGTGGCAACTCCGATCGGGGAGCACCCCGTATTTTCGAGAGGTACCAACACAGAATACAAATAACGAAGGCAGCCCATTTTTTCTTCCAGCTTTGGAAGTAGTAACTGGCGGCTAAGCGAATGTGTGAAATGGGACAGCGGAAAGATAGAACACTGTTGTGAAGTCTGATTGTCTGCTACAGTCTCTTCTCCGGTGGTTGTTGGAGGGCATCCTGGAATTTACGTGATTATGTAGTCTCTTGTACCCACTTAAGTTTCCCAAAAGGGATTCGCCCAACGTGGGGCTCGAACCCACGACCCTGAGATTAAGAGTCTCATGCTCTACCGACTGAGCTAGCCGGGCTCTTAGGAGCTTTGTTACATCACCTGTCAAAAGTGGCAACTCCGATCGGGGAGCACCCCGTATTGTCGAGAGGTACCAACACAAAATGTAAATAACATAGGGAGCCCATTTTTTCTTCCAGCTTTGGAGGTAGTAACTGGCGGCTAAGCGAATGTGTGAAATGGGACAGCGGAAAGATAGAACACTGTTGTGAAGTCTGACTGTCTGCTACAGTCTCTTCTCCGGTGGTTGTTGGAGGGCATCCTGGAATTTACGTGATTATGTAGTCTCTTGTACCCACTTAAGTTTCCCAAAAGGGATTCGCCCAACGTGGGGCTCGAACCCACGACCCTGAGATTAAGAGTCTCATGCTCTACCGACTGAGCTAGCCGGGCTCTCGGGAGGATTGTTACATCACCTGTCAAAAGTGGCAACTCCGATCGGGGAGCACCCCGTATTGTCGAGAGGTACCAACACAGAATACAAATAACGAAGGCAGACCATTTTTTCTTCCAGCTTTGGAAGTAGTAACTGCCGGCTAAGCGAATGTGTGAAATGGGACAGCGGAACGATAGAACACTGTTATGAAGTCTGATTGTCTGCTACAGTCTCTTCTCCGGTGGTTGTTGGAGGGCATCCTGGAGTTTACGTGATTAGGAGGTTTGTTACATCACCTGTCAAAAGTGGCAACTCCGATCGGGGAGCACCCTGTATTGTCGAGAGGTACCAACACAAAATGTAAATAACATAGGGAGCCCATTTTTTCTTCCAGCTTTGGAGGTAGTAACTGGCGGCTAAGCGAATGTGTGAAATGGGACAGCGGAAAGATAGAACACTGTTGTGAAGTCTGATTGTCTGCTACAGTCTCTTCTCCGGTGGTTGTTGGAGGGCATCCTGGAATTTACGTGATTATGTAGTCTCTTGTACCCACTTAAGTTTCCCAAAAGGGATTCGCCCAAAGTGGGGCTCGAACCCACGACCCTGAGATTAAGAGTCTCATGCTCTACCGACTGAGCTAGCCGGGCTCTGGGGAGGATTGTTACATCACCTGTCAAAAGTGGCAACTCCGATCGGGGAGCACCCCGTATTGTCGAGAGGTACCAACACAGAATGTAAGTAACGAAGGCAGCCACATTTTTTCTTCCAATTTTGGAGGTAGTAACTGTGGCGGCAAAGCAAATGTGTAAAAGGGTACAGCAGAATGACAGAACACTGTTGTGAAGTCTGATTGTCTGCTACAGTCTCTTCTACGGTGGTTGTTGGTAGGGCATCATGGAATTTACCAGATTATGTCGTCTGTAGTACCCACTAATGTTTCCCAAAAGGCATCCGCCCAACGTGGGGCTCGAACCCACGACCCTGAGATTAAGAGTCTCATGCTCTACCGACTGAGCTAGCCGGGCTCTCAGGAGGTTTGTTACATCACCTGTCAAAAGTGGCAACTCCGATCGGGGAGCACCCCGTATTGTCGAGAGGTACCAACACAGAATGTAAGTAACGAAGGCAGCCACATTTTTTCTTCCAATTTTGGAGGTAGTAACTGTGGCGGCAAAGCAAATGTGTAAAAGGGTACAGCAGAATGACAGAACACTGTTGTGAAGTCTGATTGTCTGCTACAGTCTCTTCTACGGTGGTTGTTGGTAGGGCATCATGGAATTTACCAGATTATGTCGTCTGTAGTACCCACTAATGTTTCCCAAAAGGCATCCGCCCAACGTGGGGCTCGAACCCACGACCCTGAGATTAAGAGTCTCATGCTCTACCGACTGAGCTAGCCGGGCTCTCTGGAGGTTTGTTACATCACCTGTCAAAAGTGGCAACTCCGATCGGGGAGCACCCCGTATTGTCGAGAGGTACCAACACAGAATACAAATAACGAAGGCAGCCCATTTTTTCTTCCAGCTTTGGAAGTAGTAACTGGCGGCTAAGCGAATGTGTGAAATGGGACAGCGGAAAGATAGAACACTGTTGTGAAGTCTGATTGTCTGCTACAGTCTCTTCTCCGGTGGTTGTTGGAGGGCATCCTGGAATTTACGTGATTATGTAGTCTCTTGTACCCACTTAAGTTTCCCAAAAGGGATTCGCCCAACGTGGGGCTCGAACCCACGACCCTGAGATTAAGGGTCTCATGCTCTACCGACTGAGATAGCCGGGCTCTCAGGAGGTTTGTTACATCACCTGTCAAAAGTAGCAACTCCGATCGGGGAGCACCCCGTATTTTCGAGAGGTACCAACACAGAATACAAATAACGAAGGTAGCCCATTTTTTCTTCCAGCTTTGGAAGTAGTAACTGGCGGCTAAGCGAATGTGTGAAATGGGACAGCGGAAAGATAGAACACTGTTGTGAAGTCTGATTGTCTGCTACAGTCTCTTCTCCGGTGGTTGTTGGAGGGCATCCTGGAATTTACGTGATTATGTAGTCTCTTGTACCCACTTAAGTTTCCCAAAAGGGATTCGCCCAACGTGGGGCTCGAACCCACGACCCTGAGATTAAGAGTCTCATGCTCTACCGACTGAGCTAGCCGGGCTCTCGGGAGGATTGTTACATCACCTGTCAAAAGTGGCAACTCCGATCGGGGAGCACCCCGTATTGTCGAGAGGTACCAACACAGAATACAAATAACGAAGGCAGACCATTTTTTCTTCCAGCTTTGGAAGTAGTAACTGCCGGCTAAGCGAATGTGTGAAATGGGACAGCGGAACGATAGAACACTGTTATGAAGTCTGATTGTCTGCTACAGTCTCTTCTCCGGTGGTTGTTGGAGGGCATCCTGGAGTTTACGTGATTAGGAGGTTTGTTACATCACCTGTCAAAAGTGGCAACTCCGATCGGGGAGCACCCTGTATTGTCGAGAGGTACCAACACAAAATGTAAATAAAATAGGGAGCCCATTTTTTCTTCCAGCTTTGGAGGTAGTAACTGGCGGCTAAGCGAATGTGTGAAATGGGACAGCGGAAAGATAGAACACTGTTGTGAAGTCTGATTGTCTGCTACAGTCTCTTCTCCGGTGGTTGTTGGAGGGCATCCTGGAATTTACGTGA